>NC_139897.1:32536388-33108888 GCF_905171665.1 Trachurus trachurus
CGCCACGGAGACGAAGAGGCAGAGAGAAGAGACTTACAGGAAGAAGGAGGAGGAGGAGGAGGAGGAGGAGGAGGAGAAACTTTCAGAGTAAAAGTCACCAACACTAAAAACAAAACACAACCAGTTTTCTAGAGTCAATCTCCAAATCACAGGCTTTTTAAAAATTGATTAAGTACAAAAATGTAGTGCAATTTTGTTATGTAAATCAATTAAATGAATTGAAGCTTTTTATGTTTGACCTAAACAGAAGACTTTTACACTTTAGAGGGGAAAATTTAATATTGTTGTAGTGGCAAACACTTTAGACTAAACTAAGTTTGTTTTTAATGTTTATATATGTTTAAATCATGTGTATATAATGTTGTTTATTGATGTGTGTACCTGATTCTACAACTTAAAAAAAAGGTCGAAATAAACTCATGAAACTAAACTGAGTGAGATAAAAAAAAAAAGTTGAAAACTTTAAAAATTTAATCGATAAATTCAGCAAAAAATGTAACTGTAACAGGACTTCACAAAATGTTTATGATAGTGTTTGTGATTCTCTCTGGTGATTCCCACCTTCCCTAATTAGGATGTGCATCAAAAAACAAACAAACTGTGGTGTTAAAAGGAATATGCATTAACACGTACATTAAAAAAAAAACCTCAATTATCAGTTTACGCTCTTTAACAAGTTGTAAAATCCTGCATTTTGAATATTTGAACATAGAAACCTGACGAGCTAAATGCTGTTAAATAAACAAACCGTGCTGAATAAATGAAAATAACATTGAAATCTGCTCCTTCAAAACAACAACTCAGTCACTTCTGGTAGTTTTGCATTGAATAAAATCCAGTTTGAACCAGTTTGAACCTGATGGGCATGAATCCTGTTGTTTTTCTTACAGACTGAAAAACCAAAATAACTGATGACGAAACTACACTGCAAAAATATCAAATATCTCCCCAAGAATATTTGTCCTATTTCTAGTCAGAATGTCATTTCTAGTCAAAACAAATCTCATTATACTTAAAATAAGACTCAAAACATAAAAAAGTAGCTGTTTTTAGACACTTTTGACTTCTTTCAAGCAGATTTTCAATGGAAATAAGTAGAAAAATCTGATAGTGGAGCAAGTTTTTCTTCCTTATTACAAGCACAAAAAACCTGCTTTCACTGGCAGATTTTTCTACTTATTTCAAGTGAAAATTAGTTTGAAACAAATGAAAATGATCTAAAAACAAGTTAATTTTTAGGTGATGAGTCTCATTTTAAGTGGAAAGTGGTTCATTTTGACTAGAAATGAGACATTTTGACAAGAAATAAGACAAATATTCTTGGAAAGATTTTGAGTTTTTGCAGTGTAAGTTTACTGAAAAGTATCACAACTTCAGTGTCTGAGCTGCTGAATAAAACAATTAAAAACTTTACAGTCTTTAGTTGTTCATGTTCGACCTCCCTCTTGTTCAAACGTGTAAATCTTTGGTGTGAAGCTGTGAAACATCCAGACCAGTGAACCTGTGAACAGATGTTGAGCAGCTGTTACCTCGGAGTGATGCTCCTCGTTCTGCTGCAGCACCTCGATGCACAGCTCTCCCAGCCTCATCATGTCCTCCAGCCGCTTCTCTGGAGCCGCATGAGCCTCCACTGCAAAACAATGGATTCAAAGTAACTTTATTGATCCCCAGAGGGAAAACGTTGGTAACTCTTTGATTTACAGGCCGTTAATTACGAGATAATGTCAATTAATAGCCTAGAAATAACCGTCAATTTCAAAGTAATGTCATGTTTTTCATAAAGGCTAAAGATTACACATGCTTTGATTTTTTTGGGAAAGGCCAGAATGTTTTCTCTACCAAGTCCTTTGTAATTGACGGATATTTCTGGGTTATTTCTGAACCGAACCTCTGACCTTTGATCTGAGCGTATTCGATGAGCTGGCTGTAGTTGAGGCGAGCTGCTTTCTCCAGACACGACTGCACCAGTTTCCTCATGTCCTCGACGGGGACGGGCGTGGTGATGTCCTTCATCAGGACCTGGAGCCACAAACAAGAACAATAAAGAACCATAAAGAGCCAAAAACAACCATAAAACCATGAGAATGATAAAGAACCATAAGAACCGTTTCAATAGCCATGTTTACATTTTTCTTTGGAAATTCCAACTTCACTGTTCACATGGACACAAAATAACGTGATCCAATTAAAACGCGGCTGTACAAGCATCTGAAATAAATGTCATTCTGTTTGGGCTTGTTTATTCTGATTGAGCTCTTTATATGGAGCATTTTCATTCGGTTTGGACTCTATAAACTGATTAATCTAATCTAATTAACTCAGGGACGGCAGTGGCTCAGGTGGTAGAGCGGGTCGTCCAATGATCAGAGGGTTGCTGCCGTAGTATCCTTGGGCAAGACACCTTACCCACCTTGCTCCTAGCATGGCAGCTTCCACCATCAGTGTGTGAATGGGTGAATGTGATGTATGTACTGTAAAGCGCTTTGGGTCTCGTTTCAGGTAGAAAAGCGCTATATAAAATACAGACCATTTACCATACAGACCATTTTGCAGGTACTGTAAAGTTTGTTGAAGCTTTTCCTTCCGTAACCAAAGACATTTCTTCCCGAATGAGCCCGTTTGGAGTAAAATTTCCAATCGACGTGTTTACATGACGCAGTTTCTTTTATTTGGATTGGATAATTTGTGTCCATGTAAACATCCCTACTGAGGTTCATTAACATAACAGCAGCATCTCAGCTCAGACTTTTCAACTTTCTAAACTAACAGCAGAAGATCCTGAGGAGAAGTTGAGGAGTCTGAACCTACATGAACTTATTAAACCGTGTGGAGGAGGAGGAGGAGGAGGAAGAGGAGGAGGAGGAGGAGGAAGAGGAGGAGGAGGAGGGGTGACCTTGATGATTTCAGGCTTTTCTAGGAGCAACAGAAGCAAATTAACACTTTGAACATTGGTGCAACTCCTCAGGTTAATTTGTGGATTTTATTCATTTTCCTTCCCTGAAGTGTGAAACAGCTGAAATATACCTTACTTATAAACTCACTGAATCATTAGTTTGTACTTATTATGACGTTATTCATCTTTTGATTTACTTGATATCGTCATTTTTACGTTTTTCTTCCTTTGAACTCATCACCCTTGCAGTTTTTTTTCTTTCTTTGCACTCATCACTTCGCTGCTGCGTCGTATATATAAATATAAACTTTAATGTTGTCACAGTCTGCCTGACAAAAGGATCAAGCTGTGGCAGAGTGAGACCTCGTCTTGTTTTAACGGCTTTAACTGAGAAGATCATTTCCTTCATTTCCCCGATGCAGACGTGTCCACAACATGAGCCGCCTGCAACTTGAAATTGTGTTTACATTCATCATCGTTTCAATCTGCACCGCTGTTTATTTACAGCACAATGTAAATTAATTATCCTCTTTCTTTTTGCATCATATTGTTGCAGTGATTTCCCTCAGGGGGCCGGCGACCTGCGCTGACCTCCACCCTTCCTGATCCGCCGCAAGTTGCCAGAGCCTCGCGGAGCCCAGTCACTCCCTCCTCTCCCACACTGCAGCACCTGTCCGCGGCTACAGCTTGGCTCGCTCCACCGTCCTTTATTTTTGAAGTAAAACTAATAATAATGCACCGTATAGCCTAACTAAACACACGTATGAGTGATCAGAACAGTAAATTGTTTACGCTACTTTTAACAGGAGTAATAAGTCATTTAAAACGAGGAGCGGGACTATTTTTCACCCAGCCCCCCAAAATGTACGCTATGTAAAAAAATAAAAAATAAAAAAATAATAATTGCGTGTATCGTTTAGGGATTTTTTTACTAAACGTTTACAGTTTCATTCCGTGTAAACGTTTACACGTGTACACAGTCACACCCCTAATTAAAAGAGCAGCTTCTTCCTGTTTAACAACAGCATCCGTTCTAATTGTTAACAACAGCATCGTGTCGAGTGATTCTGCAGCTACAGGAGAAACTTTAAAGGGATAGTTCAACATTTTGGCAAATTGGCCCATTGCCATAATCCCTATAGTCATAGCAGTAGGTTCGTTACCTTTATTTGTCGGTGTAAGCTATTTTTAGAACGGCGGAGCAGAGCCGTGAGCTGCTCAGAGCTACGCTACGGAGGCTCATTATGGGATTTCTTGGTTTCACTCATCAAACTCATCAAATACACAATCCAACAACTCCACAACGCTCTGGTGGACAAGTTGTGACCTGCACATTCACCACGCTATGAGATAATAACACAACGTTACCACACAGAGTTGTTTTAGAGGTGAATTCATGCAAAACCGCTGATGCACGTTGCCTTCAGGGACAGTTTTTCAGCAAGCAGACTCTGTATTTACTCTGTATTTCCCTCCAAAACAACTCTGTGTGGTAACGTTGTGTTATTATCTCATAGCGTGGTGAATGTGCAGGTCACAACTTGTCCACCAGAGTGTTTTGGAGTTGTTGGGTTGTGTATTTGATGAGTTTGATGAGGGAAACCAAGAAATTCCCTTAGCCTCCATAGTGTAGCGCTGAGCAGCTCACGGCTCTGCTCTGCCGTTCTAAAAATAGCTTGCACCAACAATTAAAGGTAACGAACCTACTGCTATGACTATAGCGATTACCAATTTGCCAAAATGTTGAACTATCCCTTTAAGTTGAGTTTAAAACATCACAGGTGTTTGTTTTTTTGGGGGTTTTTTTCTCCAACGTACCCGTTCTTGCAGGGACAGCGTCGCCTTCAGGGCCCCATCTGGCCGTCCGAAGGGGAAGCAGTACCTGCAGATGAAGAGGGGAAAAAACGTGGGCGGGCGTCACATTTAGAAACAATCTCAAGGACAACAACAGCGTGGAGACAAAAGAAGTAGAAGATGATGGAGAGGAAGAAGAGGAGGAGGAGGAGGAGGAGGAGAAGCAGCAGCAGAAAGACGTCGGCTGGCGTCAACAGATGGCTGCTGCCTTTCATCTAATTACACTGATGGAGGAAGCTTTTCTCACCTCCGGCTGCGTCTCAGCGCAGGCGAGGAGGTTCACAGAGGTTTCACGTTGCTAATTGACAAGTGAACAGTACTTAATAAACAAAAGCACGTGGTCACGCAGGTCAGCCATTTATTGGACAAAAAAAAAAAGAAAAAGAAAAACCCTCAGGCAGATGTTCTGCTCCTTCACCGAGAGAGAAAAAAAAAGAAGTGGTCTTTAAAAATATCATCATGTTCACATTTAAACTGAAGTCACAAGTTCATGATGTTTGTTGAGAGGAAAATATAAATATATATATATATGTATATATAAACCCATTAAAGAGCAGAACATGTGACCGAGGCCTTCACCGATGTGTTCAAGTGCTTCAGAGGAGCTCGGGCTTCTGACACACGGGGAAATGTATGTGACATGTGAAGGATGTTTCAGTGTGTAGATGAATATGTGACAGGAAGGAAAACACATCAGGAGGAAAATAAACCAGAGAGTTTATTAACCGAGTTCATTAAGTCGTTTAAATAGAATGAGTCAGTCGTTAGGTGAAACTATCAAACGTGTTTTTGTGCGACAAGTTCTTCAGTGGGAATAATCGTTTAATTTTGTTTGAAGCAGATTATTGTGTAAATAATTTGTTTCTTCATTTTTTTTTTTTTTTTAAGTTTCAGTCAAATCCAGATCAGCTGTTTGTATCTGTAGCTCTGGTAACAACAGGTCGGTGTCGGCCAATCAGAAGAGAGGAGGAGGCTCTGAGCGTCTCTTCTGATTGGCTGACTGTTTTCTTAAGCGATCCAAAAAAAATAGAGCAGATTTCAGATTAAAACACTCAGAGAAATCAAATCCTGCAAGTTGTTGGATGGTGTTGTCCAGGTGGTGAGGGGGCGGGGCTTAGTTGTGACATCACAAAGTGACAGGAAGTCCTGACGGCTGGTTTTAAGGCTCAGTTTCTGAATACAGGCTGTGTGCATTTCTCTGTGGACTGAGGCTTTGATACTTTCACAGTATTAATATAGAACCTAGAGCTGCTTTATAATCACACTACACATGGACATCTACCTTTATACTGTATGGAGCTTTAATACAAACATCTACCTTTATACTGTATGGAGCTTTAACACAAACATCTACCTTTATACTGTATGGAGCTTTAATACAAACATCTACCTTTATACTGTATGGAGCTTTAATACAAACATCTACCTTTATACTGTATGGAGCTTTAACACAAACATCTACCTTTATACTGTATGGAGCTTTAACACAAACATCTACCTTTATACTGTATGGAGCTTTAACACAAACATCTACCTTTATACTGTATGGAGCTTTAACACAAACATCTACCTTTATACTGTATGGAGCTTTAATACAAACATCTACCTTTATACTGTATGGAGCTTTAACACAAACATCTACCTTTATACTGTATGGAGCTTTAACACAAACATCTACCTTTATACTGTATGGAGCTTTAACACAAACATCTACCTTTATACTGTATGGAGCTTTAATACAAACATCTACCTTTATACTGTATGGAGCTTTAATACAAACATCTACCTTTATACTGTATGGAGCTTTAACACAAACATCTACCTTTATACTGTATGGAGCTTTAACACAAACATCTACCTTTATACTGTATGGAGCTTTAACACAAACATCTACCTTTAAGGAGCTTTTTAATAAAATGAACATATATAATGAGACCGTGATCTTTCTTCTGCCTTTTGTCTGAATAGAAACATCAAAATAATTGATGAGTTCTTCAGCTGCTAAGAGTGAATTTTTGTAGCTATGTTCATTTTTTAATCATATAACAGTAATTAGGAGACAGGGTTCAAACGGGGCTGATGCAAATTAGTCAGCCGTGCTTCATCATCATCCTCCTCCTCTCCACCAGAGTTGGAATTTGTGTGTTGAATTAATTAAAAACTGATTTCTAACGCCATTTTACAGTGAAATGATCTGAAAACATCTCATTTAACTTTAATAATGATTTATTATCGTCCACCAGCAGAGCTTCTTTCTACTGAACTGAGAGACTTGTTTTTAATTTTTAGTTATAATGTTAAATTCATCTTTTCTCACTATACAGCTCAGCCTTGGAGTGAATATAAACTAGAGGTCGACCGATTAATCGTTTTGGCCGATTAATCGGCGCCGATAGGACATTTTACAAACTATCGGAATCAGCTGAACTTGGCTCCGATAGTGGCCGATGGCTGCAGTTTTTTCCACAGCGCCATAAACTGCTTCTTCCCTGCCGCTCTCTGTCTCTCTGATCACTGAGGGGCGGGGCTGCTCTTCACACACACACAGAGCATGGGAGAGAGAGAGACAGGGCGAGTGCAGCGGCAGCAGCGGAGAAGTGACCCAGGTGAGGGAAGGTGCGGTGCGACCGCAGTAAGAGAGAGGCGGCAGGTGGAGGGGCTGAACACTGTAGTATTTTCTCTTAATCATATAAGGGTTCCTGCATAGATAATGTGGTGGCGGCTGCCACGCTAAATATCTCACCGCCACCAGCTCACGAGTCAGTGTTTGTTTTTTTTTCCCCCTCCGGCTTTTTGTGCTTTTATTTTGAAAGGACAGCTAGAGAGCGACAGGAAGAAGGAAGAGAGCGCGCCGCTACAGCTTCAGAGTTGGGGCAGACGCACAATAATGGCTCTTTACACTACAAAGTTGGGCTCTATGGGCTCTACTCGACTTGGTTTAGGTCCTGTTCCATAACAGCCGAGTTCCTCCTCAGCGGGGACGGGGTCGTCATATCACGGCCGCTACGTGCGTCTCGCGCGTCTCGCTCTCTTTTTTCTCTCCTCCCGTCAGCTCCAAACACACTCGTTCAACTCGATCACGATCATTACAGCGTGGTTTTTCTTTTTACAGTCTATGGGTTTTCCACACAGTAGGCTGATTGTAGTGAAACAGTCACCTGTTAATGTACGGCGTAACCACACCACGCGCTAACGTGTCCTGTTTAGTTACAGTCTCCTCTCCTGCAGCGTCACGTCCTCACTACAGCTGTTCTGATGTAAACAAACTCGTGTGGAGTTCGGCTGTTCGTCACTCACAGGGTCCAGGGATGATTCAGTGTCCCACATCCTTTAGTTTTACACTAGCTAATAGCTATATATTATTATAAAAAAAAAAAATTTAAATTAAAAAAAATTAATTAATATATAAAAAAAAAAATTTCGTGGGGGGGGGGGGGGGGGGGGGGATATCGGCCGATTAATCGGCTATCGGCTTTTTCCTGCTCCAAACTATCGTTATTATATCGGAATTTAAAAATCCACTATCGGTCGACCTCTAATATAAACTATTAAAATTGTTATTGGTCATTGGTTATGAGAAGCAAGAAGTTTTCAGATATCGTATCAGTGGGGAAAAAAGTTATTGTGCATCCCTAAGTAAGAATATAGAAATAAATAAATAAATAAATAAATAAATAAATAAATAGATAGATAGATAGAGGTAGTATGTACTGTATAGAGCTCTATAGAAATGTCTGGACTCTGTATTAAAGGGATAGTTCACCCAAAATTGAAATTTCCGTGGCTTCTCTGAGTTACAGGGGGTCTCGGCGTAGCAGTGCATGTCCATATAACTGTTGCAAATGGATACCAACTGTCTTCGTAACAAAAAGACACACCAAAAAACATCCAAATACCTCCATGCTGCTCGTATGTAATGTCCGTCTTGTATTGAAGCCCCGAAATGAGAAATTGTCCCGAAAAAGTCTATATTTCAAGCTTATTTTGTAGCGGAAGCTCCTCTTCCCGGTCTGTCCAATTTGGACGAACCGCAATTCATACGAGCAGCATGGAGGTATTTGGATGTTTTTTGTTGTGTCTTTTTGTTACGAAGACAGTTGGTATCCATTTGCAACCGTTATATGGACATGCACTGCTACGCCGAGACCCCCTGTAACTCAGAGAAGCCACGGAGGACTCTGAAACTTCTCCCAGCCCTTAGTCCACATGAAGGGGAGGAGATAATGAGTGCAATTTTAATTTTTGGTGAACTATCCCTTTAAAGATCAAACAGCCTAAATCATAAATTCAAAGTTTTTTTTTTAAATAAATTGAATTTAAATCCTCCTGGTTCTTTAAACTCATGAACCTCAGAGTTTGGCTTCATAATATTTCTACAATCTTCAAGTTTTAAACGTCACAAGACTTTCTCCACACGTCACCGTTGAGTTGAGTTGAGTTGAGTTAAAACGGACATCGGCAGCGACAAACCCTGCGGTACTTGAACTAACCCTAAAAACAAACAAACAGGTCCTCCAGCTTGAACAATAATCTGGAGTTAATCTGCTGGGCGCGTGAAGAGCAACAACAGCAGAACAACTCGTCCTGACATTTACATAATCCCACCATTGTCCCTCCATTGTTGAGCAGCATTTAGCCTCTTGTTGAGGTGAGTTAGTAATGACTCCCCCCCTCCTCCTCCTCCCCCCAGCCTCTCTCTCTTGGCCCTGACCCCCCCTCACCCCTCTCTCCTCGTCTCTCCGGGGCAGATGGAGGCCCCTCTCCTCTCCTCTCAGGCGAGGAGGGTCTTTTTTATTTATTTGGGGACGGTTAATGGCACCGGTCCATTCAGACGAGTGTTGCTCAAGGTCTCCGAGGCTGTTGCTTTCACACCGTCGTCACAATGTGTTCACACAGCGGCGGCGGCTGAATAGCAGCACGCAGATGCAGGGAGGTCTTCTCTTCTCTTCTCTTCACCCCCCCTTCCCATTATCCTCCAGTCCGCACAGAAATACCCAGAGTGCCTTGCTTCATTATGGTTAGATGGTTTCTCCTTCACTTCACTTTACATCAGAGTTTAGTAAAAACATGTGAAAACACGGGTTTAACCATGAAATTAAACTGAACTGAACTGAACTGAAGTGAACTGAACTCTCTGTGGTGATTTGTTGTTTAAATAACAATCAAAAATACCTAAAATAAAGACAGATTTTCAACCAGCTCCGGCTCATTAACGCCCATCAGTAAACAAACAAAATCCAATCCAACTTTATTTATAGAGCAACAATCAGGTTCTGAACTGTCAAAGACAAAAAAAGTTTAAATAGCCTAATTAAATCAATACAGAAATAAATAATCCGACTTTTAGACTGAAGTTCGGGCCGCCTACCTAATTCGCATACGGACACTGAAATACTGAGATAAATAAAGGTTAAAACATACCAGTCAATACCAGTTCATATCTAATGATGTTTATTTTTACATCCTGATTCTTAAACTCTGTTTTAACGAGATGAATCTCTGACTTTTTGCACTTTTTTACTTTAACGTCAACAGTTGAACTTGAATCTCTCAGTAAGTTTAGAGGGACTGTTGAGTGTTGCTACGGTAACAGCTCGACTGGGCCTTTTATCGAATCAACGTTTTGACCAAACTCTGTCCGACGCTCTACTTCAACGTGCTGATCTGAACCTCACAGTTTGTTGTTTGTTGGTATCGGACCTGTTGCAAACAAGCGACAAAGACGTTAGCTAGCGGCTAGCTGTTAGCATGTCGAGCGGTAAAAACATGGCCGACTTAGTATGTTTAGTTTCCTACGCGCTGGAGTTTGTTAGACGTTTGGTTGGACTTCTGATTGGAGGGAGGAATTCAACTATGCTCCAAGTTTGAGAAAAGTTTCGATGGATTTTAGAAGTCTGGTTTAAGCCAAGCTAACACATCGTCATGGAAACGTTCTGATTAGCTGTGTCTCATCCGCCAGTGGTCGCGTGAAGCGTTAGCCTAGCCTTCTGAGCATTTTAGTGTTCAAACACAGTCAACGTCCAAACGTCAAACATTTGAAAGACTTTTTTACACTTCTAGCAGGTGACTAATACTACGCCTCCAAGCCGGCCACAGAGCGGGGTTACCATGGCTGCAGCGCGGAGCCGCCTTAATGTTACGATAGCTAGCATGCTAGGTGGCTAAAGATTTAGGGCGCACAAAGATTCTTGGGATACGGGAGGCCACAAAAGATACAGTGGCATCATGTAAAAGTTTGTCACTCAGTTCAGCAAGTGGAAGATGAAATTATCTCCAAAAACATGAAACACTATTTTACAATATTTTAATCATATTAGATTAGTTTTCTACAGTTTTAGAGCAGCAGCCTGCAGAAGAACGGGAAACCCAGGAGACTTGAGCTCTCAGATAACTTTGACCAAGGTATCAGACAAGATATTTACTGTTTGGACACTCTGATGGTTTCCAAAGGGGGCGGGGGCTACTAGCTACTAACTATGCAGGGGACTCAAACCTTTGCTGAGGGCCATTCTCCTTTTCTGTTGTTTTGAACATGGAAAAGATGACTGATATCAATTTCAGTAAACATAACTTTAATATGTGCAACCGATGTCCATATTTTTTTAATGTAAATCCAACAGACTTTTTTTTTCAGTGCATCTGTAACTTTATGTCTTTTGGAGATCTTTTCATCTTCCACTTGATGAACTGTTCACATTAACAGACAATTGGAGAAAAAAAAGACGTAATTTGCCTTCAAATGCGTCCTCTGAGGGGTCAAAGCCCCTGGACTGAGACACAGCTACAGTGTTTACAAGTCCATTTGTCTCCTGAACCAGGTTTCTGAGTCCAGGTTTGCGATGTTTCAACAAAGGAACGTAAACAACATGGAGACGATGCAGAGCCCAGATGGACTGTAAAGTAACATGCTGAGTGAAGCTGGACGTTGAGTCTGTACCTGAAGTGAGTGATCTGGTTCTCCAGCAGAGACATGAGGCGACTCCTGATGGACTCAAACTGCTCCTTCTCCTCCACCAGCACCGTCCCCATCCCATCAGGCCTGAGGACACACAAAAACACACACCCACACAGTCAGTCACCTCCACATACAGTAGCTCGTATCCTTCCACCTCTGAAACTAGTTCCAGCGCAAATAGAAATATTAAAAGTTGGTGTGAAGTTTTGTTGTTTAAACGACTCCCTTGAGGAATTTTGTGAGAGAGATTTTGTGTTGTGTGCCCTTTAGCCTCTAAAATCTAATCAGTTTGTCTTTTCTTTGCTGTGTTTTTGTCTGTTGCTAAGTTGACTTTTAATTAAAACCAACCACTTCCTATGTGTGAGTCGCTGGACTTTTAATGTGAAACACTCATAGGAGGTGTAAAGATCTAGACTGGAATAACTTGAAAATAGAAAATAGGTAAATAGTAAATTATAAATAGTGTTTACTTTTGAGAAAATATGAACCTGTTTCTCTCTTCACTTCAGCTGAATACAAGTTTTTTTTCTTTATCTGAGGAGTTTTCTTTGTTTTCTATGATCACACATTTTATTTCTGCAAATACTGAGACATTTTCCTGTAGAGTATGAAATAAAAATAATAAAAAAAAACTAAATGTGAAGCCTCAGAAGAGAGAGAGAGAAAAAAACTGCACCATCTTCTTTTCTTTTTAATTTCTTTATCGCTGGCTTGTTTTCACCAAACGAACTGATCAAGCAGCCAAACTCTCCACGCTGACCTCAGAGTCAACCAATCAAACAGAGGAGCTGCTCACACTCCTCTTCCTCCTCCGGCGGCTCGGTGGAGGAGGAGGAGGAGGAGGAGGAGGAGGAGGAGGAGGAGGAGGAGTCGACAAAGAGACAACTGTCAGCTGAGGGCTTCATTAATGTTTGTAAAGCTTTCATTCCCTTCTTGCCTTCATCTGAATAGGCACTCTGGCAAAAAAGGGGAAAAAATGCAATCAGGACCCGGAGCGCCCAGCCTTGACTTTGCGAGCGGCTGAAAGAGAAAAGCAGCCTCTCCAAACGGCACTCGCAGCCGCCGGAGGGAAGCAGCGCCCAGCTCAGTCTGTTAATGAGTTGTTCTTATAAAAGCCTTCGCTGCCTCGGCCCCTGACGACTCCGCTCGGCTCCTCGCTGCCGCTTTTTCTCTTTTTTTTTTTCTTTCTTTCTTTTTTTTTTCTTCTTTAACCCGACTCTCCAAAAGTCGAAAATAAAATAAATAAATAAATAAATAAAAATGTGATGATAAAGGAGGAGTGAGCAGCAGGTTGAGGCGAGGATACTGAATCACAGCTGTAGAATAACTTCAGCAGGATCGACCGCGAGCTGCTGCACAGGGAAGGGACAGATACATGAAATGTATATAATATATACTGTATATAATATGATATAATAACTATAATAATAAAGATCAAGAGATAACAGGTCATTTAAGACCAATCATCATCATTATCACATTAATGATGATGTGTATGAAGTGACGCATTGAAACAGTTCAGTTTTAATCATTATAAAATATCTAAATCAAAAACTTAAAGATTTCTGTAAAGTCGCTTGTAGAAAAATAAAGAAAGAAATGAAAAATGAAAAGAATGTGAAAAAACTGTAATATTAAACACAAAATAAAACTAAATTAATCAATAGAATATAGTAAACTAAAAAAAAACACGGGAATATTAAAATGTAAATTGGTGTAATTACATTAAAAAACAATTATGTTTAATTTATAATTCTAATAATTATAATTATAATCAAATTATAAATTAAATAATTACAATTCTAAAAGTTAAATTATATTCATTGTAAAATAAAAAAAATATAAAGAAATTATATACAATATAATTGAATAGCATAATAATAAGTATAAGTATGAAAAGATACGAATGTTAACACATAAATACAATAAACTATAAAACACTGAGGTGGTGTTGGTGTTGGAGGTGGATGGCGAGGTGTCGTCGTGACAACCCAACAGGAAGTGGCGGTCATGTGAACGTCTACTTGATCCTCGGTGTGATGAGAACAGCAGCACTTGTTAACACAACTTCTAAACCCTGTTGTTCCCAAACCCCCCTCCCCTTCCCACAACCCCCCATTAACAAGCACCAGTTCATCCTGAGAGGGGGGGGCAGAGTGGTTGGGAGGGGCGTGTGTGTGTGTGTGTGTGTGTGTGTGTGTGGGTGCGTGCGTGTGCGCTCACTCATGTAAAAAGAAGCTCTCTTTCATGTGGGAGCGGCCGAGGGCCTCGCTGCTCCGTGGACCCCGGGGAACGATAGAACGATAGAACGATAGATAGAACGATAGATAGAACGATAGATAGAACGATAGATAGATAGATAGATAGATAGATAGATAGATAGATAGATAGATAGATAGATAGATGGGTAGGTGGATGGATGGAAGCTGGATGGATATTAATATGGATGGATGGATGGATAGAAAGATAGATGGATAGAAAAAGACAGACAGAGAGAGGGGGATGGATAGATAGAAAGAGATAGAGAGAGCGAGAAAAAGAAGAGAAAAGAAAGAAAGAGTAAGTAGAGAAAAGAAAGAAAAGAAGAAATAAATAAGTAAAAAGACAGAGAGACGGGGTAGATAGAAAGAAATAAAGAGAGAGAGAAAGAGGGAAAGAAAGAAAGACACAGAGATAGATAGATAGATAGATAGATAGATAGATAGATAGATAGATAGATAGATAGATAGATAGATAGATAGATAGATAGATAGATAGATAGATAGATAGATAGATAGATAGATAGCCTGGTTAACAACAGCTGTTCTGGAATCAGTTTTTCTTGAAAAATGACAAATCAAAAATCATCACCGTTGAATTCATCAAAAATTTAGAGCAACAACGATTATTAATAAAGTCTTTGTAACGACGATGCAGTAAAGTTTAATCAACTGACAGATTATCGTTCTTAAGTTGTTGTTTTTTTTGTCTGACCAAAGGTTTTCATTTATTTCTATTATAAAGTAACAAAAAAAGAGCAAACGCTTCGACATGAGAAACTGAAAATGAGCAAATTTTCCGCATTCTAGTTTGAAAAATGACTCAAACGATCTTCATGTCAATCAAACTGGAGGGCCGAACCACTGTGCACAATGTTTAGACTTTATCTGCCCATCACAACAAATGCAGAGTTTCCCACAGGCTCGTATTGAATTTGTCCTCAGGCTGAATGCCGGGTAGTTCGAGTGCTGCTGGGAAATTCCAAACTCCATGTAAACCTGTGCTGCTCCTGCATTTCGTTCTGCCTTTTTATTTTATTTTGGGATAATTACAAAATTTTGATTCAGTTAAACTCCCCTCTCTGTGAATAATATATCAGATGCAAAAGTAAAATTTCCCATTGCACATGAACGCACCACCACAGCAGACATCACTTCTTTATGTTTCACTGAGTTGGAAGCTTAAATATTTGATTGTGATGGCGAGGAGCTTCGGTGGAAACGATGGAGATGGATCAGTGAATCGGATCGGTAAAGATGCAGCGAGCTCGCAGCGACCCGACCCGGTGATGGTGACGATGATGATGATGAAGGTGACGATGATGAAGGTGATGATGGTGTTTGGTTCGGTCGCTCTCACACTCTACCGTCTTCATGCCTGAGCTGCGTCGGCCGAGCGAAGCGACAGCTTGTCGGGGTTCAGACACATTGTTGCTGCTAAATGAAGCGAGCGAGTTGGAGGCGAGGGAGGGGAGGGGGGAGGAGGAGGAGGAGGAGGAGAGGAGGGGAAGGAGGAGAGGAGGGAGGAGGAGGAGGGGGGAGGGGCCTGTAGAGTCAGGTTAGTGTGTTTACACTCGATGTGTAAACGATCGGCTGAACGGAGCCTCAGGCTGTCGGGCTGTGATGTCAGCGGACAGCGAGGACGCCACTTCACCTTAAGAGGAGGAGAGGAGGACGGGATGAGTGACAGAAGATCTACTCTGTCACCACCCTCATCCCCCCATCACTCTGGAGATAGATAGATAGATGGATAGATAGATAGATAGATAGATAGATAGATAGATAGATAGATAGATAGATAGATAGATAGATAGATAGATAGATAGATAGATAGATAGATAGATAGATAGATAGATAGATAGATAGATAGATAGATAGATAGATAATAGATGGATAGACAGATAGATAGATAGACAGATAGACAGATAGACAGATAGATAGATAGATAGATAGATAGATAGATAGATAGATAGATAGATAGATAGATAGATAGATAGATAGATAGATAGATAGAACGATGGATAGATAGAAGGATAGAACGATAGATAGAAGGATAGATAGATAGAACAAGAGATAGAACAAGAGATAAAACATTAGATAGAACGATAGACAGATAGAACGAGGGATAGATAGAACGATAGATAGAAGGATAGAAGGATAGATAGATAGATAGATAGATAGATAGATAGATAGATAGATAGATAGATAGATAGATAGATAGATAGATAGATAGAACGATGGATAGATAGAACAATGGATAGAAGGATAGATACAACGATAGATACAACGATAGATAGATAGAGCGATAGAAGGATAGATAGAACAAGAGATACAACGATAGATACAACGATAGATAGATAGAGCGATAGAAGGATAGATAGAACAAGAGATACAATGATAGATAGAACGAGAAATAGAACGATGGATAGATAGAACGATAGATAGAACGATAGATAGAAGGATAGAACAATAGAGAGATAGAACGATAGATAGATGGATAGATAGAACAAGAAACAGAACGATGGATAGATAGATAGATGGATGGATAGAGGGAGGGGGGAGGAGGTAAAAGCTCCTGTCACATCCCATGTTGCCGTGGTGATGACGCCTCAGAGAGGAGGAGATCTGAGGTGACAGGTGAGAGGAGGCGACTGCCCGTCCCCCCCGGCTGGTGTAATGCTCCTTTAACCCCGATCTCAGATCAAACGCACACGTCTCATCGAACCAGCACGAGACGAGTGGACGAGTGGACGAGTGGCCAAGACTTCACTTCACCTGCACGGTTTAGTTTGTTCCACTTAAACGTCGATCTCGTGTCCAGAGACACTTGAACGCACCGTTTGGTTTCCACGGCAGCTGCTGTGATCACAGTGACTCCAGTCACTAGTACAGAGACTGATGAGTTTTATTCTTTAAACGCATTTGTTTTTAATGTGATAAATCCAGTTTGAGGAGTAGGTAAGTGATGGACCAGTCTGGGGCCTTTAGTCGTTCTTCTTGGCTGTTTTCGAAACCGCATCCTACTGTACTGCCTACTACATACTGCGTTAGTATGTACTGTATACTGCATACTGAATGTGGGATTCAGTCTGCTACTTCAGCAGACCGACACCGTTCACACCGCAGTATGCAGTATAGGACGAATCGCCTTGTTTACAACTACTTCCGGGTAGAAAACCAGCATTTGAACAGTAGTGACGGACAAGAGTTTCGCTATATGTCTAATTTTTCATGTCACTATATCACCGTTTAGACTAATCTGATGTTTGTAAAGTTTATAAAACCAATGATTGGACAAACATTACTATTTATATGTGCACATTTTTGTAATTAGTCATGGTTATCATAGATTAGCTGGGCTAACGGTTAGCTACCTGTTTAACTTTAATAACTCAGTGACTCAATAAACGGTCCATGAAAAAATATTTTCTCCAGCGGATATCTGAGTTCCAACATGACTGAGCTAACTGGAGTAGTTTCATGTCGTGTCCCACAACGGGAGGGTTTTAACAGCTGACGTCCTGGTGTTAGCTTAGCTACCGCCGTTAGCTTAGCTGCTGTTAGCTTAGCTACCGCCGTTAGCTGTCCCAGTCAGCTGAGCCACTGATGCTTTCTAGACACCGTGATTCCCCCAAACTGAATAAATACAACACATAGCAACACAAAACACACACACAGAAATAGTAATGTTTCTTCAATCATTTCAGATTTGTCTAAACGGTGATAGGGCGAGAAAAACATGATATATAGCTAAACTCTCGTTTGTTACTATTGAACTCATTCAAATTATGTGCTGGTTTTCTACCCGGAAGTAGAATGTAAACAACAAGGAGATTCGGTCTATACCGGCAGCAGTAGCTGTAAAACGGGCGAAAAGCTGTTTTATTTCCCGCTCTAGCGCTGTTATTATGTAACTTTATTAAGTTCTAATATTTTTTCATGCGAGAAAGTAACTGTTTAGATCCCAAATATACGGCCAGTTTATCCAAATGACGGCTGTTTAGAAGTTTGCTCCGATGTTTTTCGGAGAAGTGAAGCTCCGCAGCGACTGGGACATCACAGAGACAGCAGCCGGTCTGCAGAGCTGCTCGGCCGGCCAACCTCCGTCGTCATCCCGGGGGAGAAAACGATCGCTAATTAACTTACCCACAGGTTTTTAGAGGTTTACCACCGGCTGGTTAAATTATTTTTAGGAGATAAATGTTGGTCTCATTGATGAAATCTAACAATTGTATCAGTAGCATTAGTTTGTCTGAATGAAAAGTGAAGCTTCTTGTGTGTATTGGACAGAAGAGCAGCGCTGCCTCGGGGCTCTGTACGTACAGAAATCACCACATTTACATCAATAAATGAATGTTTTACAATGAACCAGTCAGTCTGCATTAAGTTTTATTTTATGGACAAGAGACATTCCACGAGTGCTGATATACAGAACAACAGCTGAGATTGTGTCTTTGTCTCTTTTTGTTTTCTTTAAGTTGTAGTGAATTGACCCTTCTGGGCCACTGTAGCTCAATCATAAAACAAACGAATAAGAAGAGAAGTATTTTCAATTTTACAAAAACGGCTTTACTGTATAACTAATAATGATAGTTTTCATGACACAAGCTGCTACAGTGGTTAACACACTGACATTTAGCTGTATATTTTGCATTTTTATTTGTTCTTTTTTTGTTTTGTGTCGTTTTGTTTTTAATCATATGACTCACCGCTTCATACGACAGTGATGATAAACTTCCCCATGACTTCATCTGACTGTGATTCACCGCTGGTTCATTATAGTTTGATATTTACCCATGTTTTGTGTCTGTCGTTGATGTTTTTAATCGTATTCTTACTTCTTGTAAAACTTTGCTGTCTTTGTGAATAATAAAGTTTATTTTAACTCTGAGTCACAGAAAAGTGAAAAAATAAATCAGTTCAATCAGTGAAGAAGTTGAAGAAAAGGTGTTTGAACGCTGCTTTAAATGAGAGATAAAAAAAAGTTTCAGGTGTTAATTAAACTGAGATGTGTAACAGCAGAGAGTCGTGCTGGTGTTTTTTTTTAAGAGGTGGGTGTTTCAGGACATCAGAGAAACGATTCCCAGCGTCAGTGAAGGTCCCACATGTTGTGTAGAGAAAAGCACAGTCTGTCGCTCTGCAAACACATCGCCTTCAAGTATTTAGTCAAGTACTCTCCTGTTGATCCGTCGGCTCTTTGTCCTCCCGCCTCCCGTCGTCGTTATCGCCGCCACCACCGCCGCCATCGTTGTTGTCGAGCAGCTCTCTGGGGAAAACTCGACTTCTGTAATTAACTTTTTTTTTTTTTTTTTTTTTCTCCCACCTCTGAGTCTGCCAGACATCCAAAAACCAAAACCTCTCCTCGTCTTCCCATCCATCCACACCCACTCAGGCAGCTCCAGGAGCGTTGAATGGGCATCAATTATTCAAATTACAGCTCCAACTGACAAAAAGCCAATTCCAGTTACCCCCCCCCCCCCCCCCCCCCCCCATCCCTCCTCCTCCTCCTCCTCTTCCCATCCAACCCCCACAATTTATATGTGGCGATTAGCTGGAGAAGCTAATCATTATTCTTTCTAATTGACTAAATGAGTCGACAAAGG
Organism: Trachurus trachurus; assembly: GCF_905171665.1. NCBI lineage: Eukaryota > Metazoa > Chordata > Actinopteri > Carangiformes > Carangidae > Trachurus > Trachurus trachurus. Next base: position 32,555,952 of record NC_139897.1, read on the forward strand.
GAGGAAGCACAGATATCAGTAATTACCAGCCGGGGAGTCAAGCAGCGGGGGCTGATGGGAGCGGAGCGGAGAGGAGAAGTGAAGTGAACTGCTGCAGAGACGCTGGTGCCAACAAGTGGCTAAAAGACACTGGTGATGCTCATATAAGGGGAGGATTAGTGAGGAGGAGGAGGAAAAAGAGGAAAAAGAGGAAAAAGAGGAAGAGGAAACGGAGGAGGAGAAACAGCAAGAGGAGGAGGTTCTTCAGAGTTCATGTTCAAGTCCAAATCTTCAAGTTTTAACAGGATTAAAGTTGTTGTAGATGTTTCTTGACTCATCACTATCATTAGTGGTGCGTTCAAGTTGGACTTGGAAAAGCGGAATTTCTGAGCTCCGAGTTGGAATTTCAATCTCTAACCACGCCATGAAGTTGGACAAATCCCAACAGCCCCGACATAGAAATTCAAGATGGCCGCTCCTCGTGTCAACTCAACAGTAGTTAGCGTAATTTAAGTAGTTAAAGTAATTTAACTTTTTTTAAATTTCACATTAAAAGTAAAATGTAGCTACGTAGTTACTGTTTTCCTACACTGTGAGTGTTATCGACACTGTAATGCTAACAACAGCGGCTAGTAGCGGCTAACAGCTACTGGCTAATGTTTGGGTTGGTGTACTTTAGCTAGCCTACATGATTTTGTTTTAGGTTTGTATGACTTTTTTTTTTACAAAATGTTATAAATTGTTTGCAGTGAAATCTAAACATTTCGTTACATTAATTGTCCATTTTTCCAACTTTTCTGTGTTTCCATGTTTTTCAACTGGAAAGAGCTCAACTCAGAGGTGACGTCATTAAGAGCTCCGATTTCCTACGTAAATGAAACGCACCATAACTGTTGTGTTTGGTGTGTTAGTTAGTTATTTGGATATGTACCATATGGTATGGTTTATTTTGGCACTAACAGGCTGCCGTAGGACGATCATCTCTACGTTTCATGTAGCTGATGCAACATTCATTTAGTTTTATGCATAAAAATTTCCTGGTTCTTTGACTGTTTTTGTTTTATTATCATTACAACTCTTCCTCTTCTTCGTCCATGTTTCTCTCAGCGTTGGTGAACGTCCAGATTAACTGAAGTGAAGAGTTCACTCTGGAGGATTTTTAAGATTTTGGACGGAGCTTCACCGTCCAGACTTGATGATTAGGAGACTGGACATTTGGATTCAAACTCTGTGTGTGTGTGTGTGTGTGTGTGTGTGTGTGTGTGTGTGTGTGTGTGTGTGTGTGTGTGTGTGTGTGTGTGTGTGTGTGTGTGTGTGTGTGTGTGTGTGTGTGTGTGTGTGTGTGTGGCTGAAAAAGAGCATCTGTGCTCGGCGAAGATGTACAGAATAAATGAAAAGATCAAATTACAATCTGTTCACAAGCCTGGACTGAATGTGATTTAAAGCTGCTGCAGTAAACATAAAGGAAAAACATAAACTGCTCTGATATAGCTCATCAATCTGTTCAATACATATCTAATAATAGAGATGAATATTTTTTTAAATAGATATATATATCTTATTATTATTATTTATATAAGATATAGTTTGTGCTTCACAGGATTATGTCATTTCCAAATGTTGTAATTTACAATATTGTTTATAATGATGCTGTAATTTATATTTCAGGTCTTTTTTATTATTATTAATAATATATAATTATATTATTGTACATTTGCCACATGACGAAGAAGAAAACACAGTGACCAGCTAATAGGAAATATTACATGTGACAATATATGTTGAAATATATCTGATATTACTGATTATCAGCCAATGTGAGCTGAACAAATGACAAACTATGAATTAATTAAGTATTAATGTAAAATATAAAGATAAATACTGTTTTCTGCTACTACTGCTGCTCTCAGTGAAGATTTGTAGATTATCTTGAGTGACCACGTCGACGTTACTGTTGAATTTTACACTGTTATTTATTGGCGAAAAAGAAAATGACACAAGGACAGTTTGTCTGGTCAGTTTATAGTTTTATAGTGATATAGAAATGTGCTGTAAAGACAGGAACATTATTTTGAAAGGGTGTGGAGGAAGGTGTATGCAAACAGATGTTTAGTGCTTTTATTATGGTGGCTTTTAGTGTGTGTGTGTTTTTTGGTGTGTGAATGTGTTATGTGTAATGTTATGGGATGTGTAATGTAATTGTTGGTTTATGGCGGTTACTGAGTCCATAAATTTCTCTCAGCAGGACAAAGTAAATCTTATTGTTTTATAGTAAATGTATTCGAATATTAAGGATGAGCTGCTTCTCCTGAATCATCATCATCATCACCATCATCATCATCATCTCTACCTGTTGCCGTGGACGTGCGACACACAGAAGGCGTAGCTGTAGTGCAGCAGCGTGGGGTCGACCAGCGCGTTGTTCTCTGAGTAGTCCATCAGGTCCCTCAGGTAGCTCAGGTGGCGGTGGCAGCCGCGCACGCCGTAGCGGGCGCAGTACTCGTCCAGGACGAAGACCTGACCCGGACTGAACCAGCCCTGAAGAGACCAGAGAGAGAGAGAGAACGACAAAACCAAGAGCTCATTAGAGACAGAAACATTTAAACCTTTGTTTTTTGTTCTGTGATTTAAACTTAAACCAGTTTAGGCCACTCCCAGTTATGACATCATCGCCTAAACGCAGTTACTTCCTAAAATCGGTAAAATTGCTTTGCTTTTATACAAATTCATTTGTATAAATGAATGAAAATAACATAAATGTCATATTTCATCACTATTTCCTCGTCATTTTGCACATTTTGTTTGACTGGTCCTCTTTTAATGTCATCTATTAACATTAGCGTCATGATTTAGTTGTAAAGCCAATAAATGGCTCTTCTCCATGTGTGTTATTAAACTATGTTTAGGTTTATATTATAATAGTGGCATAAAATGATCAGGAAAAGACAATCAAATCATCAATCGCAATTATTTTTATGGCAATTAATAGTCTACTAAACTTTCATAATGGTGACAGACAGCTCTACATCCGCTCTAATTATCTACTCTGTGTTTTTAAACAAACCTGAAAGAAATTAGTTTTAGAAACATCCAGATCAGTGCGACTGAAGGAAATTCTCTTTTGTTAAATGTGACTTCCTGAGAGAAGACGATCACCATCATCAGAGTTAAAAAAAAAACAGTTTTATCTTTGTTTTAGCAGGATATTAGCTGATCGTCGTCATGGTCACGTGGTGCTTGGCAGCTTCCCGTCTCCACGGTGAAGGTGTGAACAGCCTCCGTTACCTCTGGCTCCACAAACTCAACAGAAATCCTCAATACTTTATCACAATTAAACAGAGACTGTAAAGGTTACGGCTTCAACTATTAATTCACTAGTTAAAAAAACAAAAAAAAAAACAACACGCACACACAAAAAAAAAACACAGAGGAGGTGAAGAAGGACTGGAGCGATGCAGCGACTGCAGCACCCTGAGATCTTCATTAGTTCATTCATCCTGCACGTAATCACTAAATTAGGCATGAAACTTACAACGCTAATTAAGATTCCTCACGGAAGAAACATTAACAAATTAGCACCTCCACTGAGCTGACACACACACACACACACACACACACACACACACACTGAAGTGTCCTCCTGCCTCCTGACAGCCGTGGCTTTCCGCCCGGCAACAGTCGACCCAGGAGACGAGACGAAGACGAGCTGCAGCACAGAAACAGTTTCACTTTCTCCTCAGAGACTTTGGTTTTTTTTTTTTTTTCCTTCTGTGTCTGATTCTGTGACGGGAAAAAAAACTGTTTGTACAAGAAGATGACAGATTTAGAGAGGAAAAGCTGCTGCTGTGTAAATCCTGACAGAAGGATCGTACAGAGAAGGAAAGAACGATGAGATTTAAAGTTTGTACAGATGAAAACAAATTGGGTCATGCTCATTTCAAAAAATATTTAATTACGTTCATGGATCAAAAAAACTAGTTCACGTTCTTTGGATTCATTTCTGTTTAATCTGGATAATTGTGCTGCTATGTCGCTAACACACTAGATGAATTATTGAAGAATCACAGACATGAGTTGTTTTTAAGACTAGAAAAGAAAAACAATGTGTAGATTAAGAATATACTTTATAATTAATTATTTGATACATTTATAATTGAGTTATATTTCACCAGTTAAACAATGAGTCATAAATCAGGTGGAGTTACTGTAAGTCTGAGCAGAATTCACATGAAAACACTTTATTTTCTGTCTGTTTGTTCATCAAACTGCTTCAGACTGTCCTCAGTGATAGTGAAAGATCTCCATGGAGATGTCATACGGCGTGGTGTAAAATTGTAGTAAACCGTGGTGAGACTGAATGTCAGGTTGCTAATGTTTGTATTCATCATTCATAAATTGATTCATTCAGCTCGTCATTTGCAAAAATCTTAACTTTTTATTTTAATTATCCATGAACTGTCTGAAAGTTTAAGGTTTCGGTTGGTTAAGGTCGTTTGGGTTGGTTAAGGTGTGTTTCGGTTAGTGGTCATGTGTGTCTGGGTTGGTTGTTGGGCGTCTTTGGGTTGGTTAAGGTGTGTTCTTGTTTGTCAGGTGTGTTTGGGTTGGTTGTTAGGCGTCTTCGGGTTGGTCAAGGTCTGTTTGGGTTGGTTAAGATTGTTTGGGTTTGAGTTGGTCAGGTTTGTTTGGGTTGGTCCAATGGTTTGGGTTGGTTAAGATATGTTTGGGTTGGTTGTCAGGTGTGTTTGGGTTGGTTAAGATATGTTTGGGTTGGTTGTCAGGTGTGTTTGGGTTGGTTGTTAGGCGTCTTCGGGTTGGTCAAGGTGTGTTTGGGTTGGTTAAGGTACGTTTAGGTTTGGGATGGTCCAGTGGTTTGGGTTGGTCGGGTGTGGTTGGGTTGGTTAAGGTTGTTTGGGTTTGAGATGGTCAGGTTTGTTTGGGTTGGTCCAATGGTTTGGGTTGGTTAAGATATGTTTGGGTTGGTTGTCAGGTGTGTTTGGGTTGGTTGTTGGGCGTCTTGGGGTTGGTCAAGGTCTGTTTGGGTTGGTTAAGATTGTTTGGGTTTGAGTTGGTCAGGTTTGTTTGGGTTGGTCCAATGGTTTGGGTTGGTTGTCAGGTGTGTTTGGGTTGGTTAAGGTACGTTTAGGTTTGGGATGGTCCAGTGGTTTGGGTTGGTCGGGTGTGGTTGGGTTGGTTAAGGTTGTTTGGGTTTGAGATGGTCAGGTTTGTTTGGGTTGGTCCAGTGGTTTGGGTTGGTAAGTTGTGTTTGGGTTGGTCAAGGTCATTTGGGTTGGTTAAGGTACGTATAGTTTTGAGGATGGTCCAGTGATTTGGGTTGGTTAAGATATGTTTGGGTTGGTCATGTGTGTCTGGGTTGGTTGTTGGGAGTCTTTGGGTTGGTGAGGTGTGTTTGGGTTGGTTAAGGTACATTTAGGTTTGGGATGGTCCAGTGGTTTGGGTTGGTCGGGTGTGGTTGGGTTGGTTAAGGTTGTTTGGGTTTGAGATGGTCAGGTTTGTTTGGGTTGGTCCAATGGTTTGGGTTGGTTAAGATATGTTTGGGTTGGTTGTCAGGTGTGTTTGGGTTGGTTGTTGGGCGTCTTGGGGTTGGTCAAGGTCTGTTTGGGTTGGTTAAGATTGTTTGGGTTTGAGTTGGTCAGGTTTGTTTGGGTTGGTCCAATGGTTTGGGTTGGTTGTCAGGTGTGTTTGGGTTGGTTGTCAGGTGTGTTTGGGTTGGTTAAGGTACGTTTAGGTTTGGGATGGTCCAGTGGTTTGGGTTGGTCGGGTGTGGTTGGGTTGGTTAAGGTTGTTTGGGTTTGAGATGGTCAGGTTTGTTTGGGTTGGTCCAGTGGTTTGGGTTGGTAAGTTGTGTTTGGGTTGGTCAAGGTCATTTGGGTTGGTTAAGGTACGTATAGTTTTGAGGATGGTCCAGTGATTTGGGTTGGTTAAGATATGTTTGGGTTGGTCATGTGTGTCTGGGTTGGTTGTTGGGCGTCTTTGGGTTGGTGAGGTGTGTTTGGGTTGGTTAAGGTACATTTAGGTTTGGGATGGTCCAGTGGTTTGGGTTGGTTAAGATATGTTTGGGTTGGTTAAGGTGTGTTCTGGTTAGTTAAAGTGTGTTTGTGTTGTATCTGAGATTTAGAGACAAACGATGTATAAAGTTATACATGTTGGAGTTTTTTTTCTTTTTTCTGTGCAGTCGTTTTGTGTGGACTCTAATATATTTTCAGGTCAAAGATGTTCAGAAGATTAAGAACAACTTCATATAGTCACTGATTTAATTGAATATCTTCACTCAGTCACTTTAAACTTCTGTAACTCACTTTTTTTTAAATTAAGCTGCAGGAATGTAATTTAAAGTCGTTATTTATCTGGTAGAGGAAAATAATCAATGATTGGACACTGATGAAGTTGCAAAGTGGCTGATGGTTGATACAAACCTTATCTGGTTCCAGTTTTAATATATTCTGCCAAAAAGCGACTTTTTGAAAACACTGATGTTAGATGTTGGATCTAAGTTTAGTTTTTAGGTGAAGGATTTGAACTCTGGCTTCCTGTCACCACTTCAGACGAGCTGCTGATTGGACGACATTTTCACTTCAAAAAATTGTTCAACTGGATCATTTCTGGACGTCAAATTAAGACGACATGGTTTCCAGGACTGGAGCTGCCTGTCGGGGTTAACTGGACCTGGCACATGCATCCTGTGAAGGCCTTTTACTGTCTCCTTCCTCCTCCTCCTCCTCCTCCTCCTCCTCCTCCTCCTCCTCCTCCTCCTCCTCCCTCCACTCCTCAGTTTATCTGTCGTCTCTCTCCAGTTTCTTTCTCTCCTTCCTTCTCTCCGTCTGTGAGCTCGAGCTATTAATATCACACCACGGAGCGGGAGAGAGAGCGGCCCTGCTGACGGGCGCGAAGCGACAAGATGTTCCTCTGTGACAAACAGATGGCGAACTCCAGTCTTGGCGCTGACCGCTCAATTAGTGGCTAACGAGCCGACTGCCTCGTTAGCTCCTCCGTCAGCCGTCAGCCATCAGCCGCCGCCACCGCTCCGTGTCAGAGCGCCGCAGTCCACCGCACAGCAACACAACCCAACAGAAATTAAAATTAAGAAGTGAACACAGCGTGAAACACCTCAGCTCAGACCTCCAACGCCTCACAGAGAGGAGGAGGAGGAGGAGGAGGAGGATGAAGAGGAGGAGGAGGAGGAGGAGGAGGAGGTCGTCTGGACCGGTTTTGGCTCCAGAAACCGTTTCCTGGTCCAATCGGCCTCGTGGCCTTCACAGCGAGAGAGTCGCCACCAGCATTTAGCCGACTGTTCTATTTCCACGAGCTCATTTATTAACCAGGAGTGAGTTTAAATATAAAAACATTCGTGTTTTTGTGGTTCAAACCTGAAAAACTATCTGATTTTGGTTATTTTTTTGGGGCGCGAGCAGGTGGCGGCTGCTAATCACTAACACACATCCTGCTGGAATATTGTTACAAAGCTGAGTTATCCATCACTTTCAGAAAATAACATAAAAGTATTCAGCAGCAAATACAAAGCTGAACATAGATAGATAGATTACGTGTCTGTGGGAAATATTCCTGCATATTTTCTTATTGCATTTGTTTGTATACAATCAGCAGGTTGACCTATACTTACTATTCTCCAATTAAACCTCCTCCATTAACCAAAACCTCTGCGACTCTGCTTTCTGTTTTTTCTGTGGTTTTGACAACTAAGCAGCGACGATCTGAGCCTGTGAAGGGTTAATTGTTTATTTCACAGTAACAACGATAAAGTCTCACGGCACTAATTTAAACTTTGTTTGTTTTTTCTTCCATCAGGAAAAAGCAGCTACTGTAGTGTTTACAGGTCAAGAGGTTGTAATAAATCTAACACCGACTCTGACTCGCTATCGGAAAGTGTTGCAGCAAACGGCTGATGATGCTAACGTTAGCAACGTAGCAACAACTAAATTAGTAGATTTAAAGAATATAAAGTGACATATTGTTGTAAAAACTCACATTATCAGTCGACTCTTTACTATAAAGGAGTGTTGGTGTAAATTGACGACTTAGAAAATAAAGAGTTTCTTTGTTGTGAAGTTCTTTTCATCACCTCATTTACATATTTTAGACGTTTTGTAGAGTCAGTCATCACAGCTCTAAGATATCGTCCTAAAATGTTGACTCTAATCTCTGACAATCAAGTTTATTCTCACTATTTGGACGATTTTCATTCTTAAAAAACAAAATTCAAACCAAAATCCCTCTGTTCTCACTCTGTTTACTCAACATCTTTGTTTTGTTTTATATAGTATATAGAATAATTTTGCCTAATACGCCTCCTGAGTTTCTCACCTCAGACAATCACTTCATTAATCACATGTATTAAGATGTAAAACACAAATAGTAATCTACATCTCTCCAAAGGGTTGTTTTTTTTTCCTCTTTGGACGTTTTCCTTCGAAGCCAAAGGTTCATCTCCATGTGAACACTGTCCCTCCTCCTCCTCCTCCTCCTCTTCTGCTGCAGATTCCTCTAATTAGCAGCAACAGGACCGGATCACAGGGAAGCTTCAGATTGAAAGCAGCCTGAGTCGTCTGCACCGTGCACACGCATAGATCTCAGTAATTATATTAGAGCGTGTGGCGGTGGAGCTCCGCTGGAAGTTAATGTGACGGCAGGACGCTCAGACAGGACGAGGACACCTGAGTCCACGTCGTCCTTCAATGCATCAAAAGCCTGAAGGACGAAGACGAAGACGAGGACGAGGAGGATTCAAGGTCTGGGGACTGAAGGTGAAGTAAATACCGAGTCCGGCTCACAGCTCCGTCTCCATGAGCCAATGACCCGTCACTTCTGCTTCAGCTGCGATGAAGGCCGAGCGCTGCTGATCCAACATGTCGCTGACTGAGGAGTTCAAGATTTTATTATCGTCTACTGGTCGCACCGACGTTATCTAAACACAGACAGATTTATTCTATTCTCCTTTATTCTGCTGCTTCATCAGCTCTCCTTTACTGACCGATTTCACTGCCATGTTTCCCCATATTCCATGTTGTAAAGCGTTTGTTCTTGTCTGTAACAACATCTATGTCCCGTCTGCCCGTCCTGTTGCTCACCCTGAGCTTTCTCCTGGTTTTCCTTGGGAGGTTTTCCTCAATTGAGGATGTTGTTGCTGTGTAAAGAGCCCTTTGAGACAAACTGTTTGTAAAAATGGGCTTTACAAATAAAACTGTCTAATTCCTAGTGGAGATCCAGAAGTTAGTTTCAGGAGGATTTGGAGGTTAACGTGTCTAAAATAACAGTAGAATAAACATTGATAAAACCTGTTGGCTTTTAATATTTAAATCTAAATAAAGTTCACAATCAATTATCAATAATTCAGTGATTGATCGATGAAATGTTTGTAGACAGTGTGTGAACGTTGCTTCCTCCGGCTTATTAAAGAAATCAATGAACGAAGCTTTAAGGTTTTATAAGAACGAGTTAAAGTTGAGTTAATGAATCTTTGGGATTTTGAGATCTTATTTACAACAGGTTGTAAATAAGATCTGAGCTAATGACTCATCGAGTCGTTGAGGTTTTGAACACAAAACACAATGAACAGGAACCCAACATTGAGCCATTCAAATACACATTAAAGGGGAACTATGCAAGTCTGGTCCAATTTTGTTGTTACACTTTCAGAGTTCATATTTTCACTGTCATTAAAACTCACAGCTAACTCTCTCCCCTCCCCTCTCGGCCATGTGCATTTGTTTCCAACGATGCCGGTGAGAAGGGAATCCATGGAGCCATGTAGACTGAGGTGGGCAACATGAACAATAGATTACGGATTAGGGGGGCGTGGTTGTGTTGTAGTGTTGTAAAGCAGTCCATGTTGAGGTTGGTTTTCAGCCAAGAGACGCTCGGGTGGAATTAAGGAATTAAGGTGCAAATCTTGCAGAGTTCCTCTTTAACTTACATTCATAGTATAATAGTATGATTGGTTTGATTGGTAATGATATGGTTGTGTGTCCACTGTTGAATCCCTGATCCTTTAAATAAGCTGTTGTGTCTCAGGTGTCTGATAAACCTGGACGTCCTGGATCGTATAACCTCCAACAACAACATTCTGCGTCTTATTGTTATAAATTCTTGAAGACTTAATTTCTGTCTCTTTCCTACTTTAGGTAACGATACGTTTTTGCTCAATTAAACTTTGACTTTTAAAGGGACAACGAGGAGTTTTGGAAAAGCGAAGTGTTTCCACACTACATTTATGAGCCTCCGCACCGTGAAATTCTTTGACCGGCGCAAGACAGACTCATGTTTTCATTCATCAAGAATTAAAGTCAGAGGTTGGAAGACGATCACATACCGTCGTAGTTCCCACCATAAACGGAGATTCGGCGGCCTTATTCTCATGACTCGCCACGAAACCGAAAGTAAGGAAATGCTGGTCGGCTCGACCAGCATTTCCACCACCACTAATAATAACAAAATAACCATAGAGACAAAACCATAGATTTATCTAAAATGGACCATTAACAAGTGGTAACGTAGATTCATCCACATTAATATGAGACTTTTTTTTATTGTCGCGGAATTTTTCGTTCTGCCGCTGGAGAAACTCCTCGTTGTCCCTTTAAACAAATCCTCAGACCTTCACCAGGCGAAATCAACCTGAATCTTTGTTGCTCTCTAGTGCTTCCATCTCAAACCTGCACCAAGTCTTTGGACGGGACTAATTCCAGGATCTGTTTCATGTGGACCAGGACCAGGACCAGGACCAGGACCAGCAGCTTCAGTCGGTCCCTGAGTCCCTGAGTCCGGCCCCTCCAGCTCTCAGGACTCGGGGCCTCCAGCTACAAACCAAATCTCTGCCTAATTACTGTTGTTGTTGTTGGGTTCAACTCTTTGTGAATAAAATATGACCTCGTCTATGACATGAATCCAAGCCACTTCTCAACAGATGTCCCCCCCCTCGTCCCCGCCCCCTCCGCCCCCCCAACGCCGAGGCACCGGCCTTTTCTCCGAGCGCCGGGTGAAAAGGAGGCTCAGGTTGGAAACACAAAGCCCAAAGAGTTTTCACAAAAGGCCGAGGAGAGAAAAGCTGGAGGAGGCGGCGTGAATGGACCGGTCTAATTGCAGAGCTGGAAGGAGTCCTGGTGAGGCAGGTAGGGGACTGAAAGAGGCACAGATGTCACCGTGCTGAACATCTCCTCCTGTTTGGAGTTGTTTTAAAAAGAAAGAGACAAGAACACATGTCGGGAGGAGGCGACTCGTCCTGAGAGGGTCGAGTCCGATCCAGGAGCGTTTAACCCCGAACAAGGAGCAACTCCAGGTTTAAATGGGTGGAAATGGAACAAGTATGGAAGATTTCTATTTATCATTGGGTGGATTCTGAGAAAAATATGTAAAAACCCCGACACTGAAGAAAGAGATGATCTGAAAATGGAGAACAAGTTTCCAAGTTTTAGGGTTTTTCATTTTCGTCTTGTTAAGAATAAACATGATAATACGTCTTTGTTGTCTTTAGTTTATCAGATCAGAGTCTGATTCATTTAATCAAAAAGAGGAAAAACAAAACTCCACAGATTCTAGATGATTGGACTCAGATTGATCTGATACCGATCAATCAGCTGATGTGATCCTCCAGTATGGTCCAAAGACTTGGAGCGTCAACATTTTACTGTTTGAAAATCAATAACTTTGATTCTTCACAAATGTCTTCAGTGCAGCTCTGCAGGAAACTCTGAGTCAAACCAATGTAAACCAGTAGAAACAGGTGAAAATCCTCAGACAGGACGTCACTTCTTCACTTGGTCATCAGCTCTTATCACTGAGACTCTGATCAGAGGATTATTGATCCATCAGATCCTCTCAGACCAGATGTTTTTCATCCTGGATCAAACTGTTGAAAACACCAGAGTGGCGGTAAATCCACATTTACATCATTATGAACTGTTTGGAGAGAGACTGTACTGTTTCCGTGTATTACTGTCTCTCTATCTCTTTTAAAAACTTGTCATTATGGGATGCTGAGGACGATGAATTTCCTTGAAGATCAATAAAGTAAATCTATCAATCTATCTACAGAAACACTCCTCTTCTTATCAGTCTATTGAACTTTATTTCCTCTGATCCTGAAGCTCCACAGAGAAGTCTGGCTCTGAAGGTTTACCATCATGATTCAAGTCAACAAGTTGGTATCTATCTATAGATTGATATCTATATCTATACATACATTTTTTTTTACAAAATCTCAGGACATGTCTAACCATTTTTATACTCCTTGAATGAGTTAAGAAATATTATTTTCAGGTCAAGAAACTACAGTGTCCTTTCGTGACCTGTTTTAATGAGGGATCGCTAATATCTGTGTTGAAATGTTGACCATTATACTTTTAACTGTACTTCTGTATTGACCAAGGGAAAGTGGTATAATCTGATATTTTAGATTACCTCTTTTTCCCACCAATAGGAGAAGATCACGTGACTCCCTGTGATTGTGTCCAGATGAGCTCAGTGTTTCACAGCTCAGTTAGAAAAAAAACTGAAACACAAAAACCTCTCTGTCGCCCCCCAGTGTCAGCGACAGAACCAGCACAAGCCTGGTTTCTTTTTAAGGGGTGGGAGGGTCGGGGGGGGTGAGGGGGGTTGGGTGTGTCCACTCGGGGTCGAATGTCTGTCTCAAGAACTTTTTCAAGTCGAGAGTGAAGAGTGAAGATTCATCACCACAACACCGTCTCATGTGTTGGTCGTCCCACCACTTCAACGTCTAATGAGTTAGTCAAACAGTGTTTGATAATTTACTTGAAATATCTTAAGTCTGGTACTGTTTCTGTAAGTTAATGTCATCATGAGGAACGTACGTTGTTAAACATCTGACTATCTCACAACTATGGTTAATAGCTACACTGTGGAAATGAATAAGGTCCAGTAATATGTATATGCTGTTTGTATTGATTTTGTTTTGTTGTTTTGTCTTGTAGATCGTTGTAAGTTGTGGTGGTTATGGATGTTGTTATTGTGTTTATGGTGTGATGTGTTTCTGTAAATATCTTCTGTAAAGATAGATAGATAGATAGATAGATAGATAGATAGATAGATAGATAGATAGATAGATAGATAGATAGATAGATAGATAGATAGATAGATAGATAGATAGATAGATAGATAGATAGATAGATAGATAGATAGATAGATAGATAGATAGATAGATAGATAGATAGATAGATACTTTATTAATCCCAAAGGAAATTCATCCATTCATGGATAGTTCATCTGTGAAGGTACAGTAGACTCCAGGAAGAATAGCAATGGCCTTAGCCAAAGCTAATGGAGATCTAAATAAATGAAATGAGTTGAGAGGTTTATTCAGATTCATCTCGATGAGCAGATGTGGAGAACATGTGGAGAAGTAGAAGATCCAGATGTTGCAGCTACAACATGAAGTAAATGTGACTAAAACCTTCTCAGTCTGAGGTTCCTGCTTCTTCTTCAACACAAAAACCTTCATCCACCCCCCCTCCCCTCTCCTCCCACCCCCTCACTTATTTAGGTTTCACCCCCACCCCCCCTCTCCTCCTCCTCCTCCTCCTCCTCCTCCTCCTCCTCCTCCTCCTCCTCCTCCTCCTCCTCCTCCTCCATTCATCCAGCCCAGCAGTTGGTCCATAAGGGTCATGTTCCTATTTCTAAAGTATTGATTAGAGCGTTTATCCCCTCAATCAGTGTGAGAGCCCCCCAGGCTTAAACACCAGGGAGGGGGGGGGGTTGAGTGACTCTCATCCTTTATCCTCTGCTCTAAGTTGTCAGTTCAGTTTATTTATTTGTCTTTATTGTTATTGATTGATTGATGACATGACAGGAAATATATATTATATTATAAATAAATATACCCTACAGTATGTTTCAAAATGACCAAAGTTGTTTGAGTTTTGTTTTGTGTTTTTCAGCTCAAATCAAAAATGGAGACAATAAAAGCAAAAACCCCAAAAACTAAATATTAGGTTTTGTTCAGCTGATCAATAAAGAATGGGGCTGATAAGCAGAATCAATAAAGGTATTGGTATCAATAAACCTGCTCAGTGGCTTTTGGTCTGAAAGACGCTGAAGCTTCGTGAACTAATCAACCAATCACGGCTCCAGATGGAAACACTTCCTGGTGAATCAGTTCATCGAGCTCCCAACAAACAGGAAGGACCATAAAGAAATGAAAAAATGTAAAGATTTTTACCAAAACGTGATTTAAAGAACAGGAAGTTGATGATTAATTATTTCCAAGTGTGGAGTTTTTCACAATAAAAGCCCAGGTTTCGTAGAGCAGAGAAGTGATTTATTGAGGTTAGTGTAGAGGTCTCACCTGAAGGCCAGCTGCATTGTGGGTAGTGTAGTGCAGAGTGTGTGTGTGTGTGTGTGTGTGTGTGTGTGTGTGTGTGTGTGTGTGTGTGTGTGTGTGTGTGTGTGTGTGTGTGTGTGTGTGTGTGACTCACCAGGCAGGAGAAGGAGTCGTTCATGCGGTGCAGCAGCGTGTGTTTCTGCAGGACGGTGAACATGGCGGCGTGGTCGAAGCGGCTCGGCGCCGCGGAGATCAGCCCCTCTACGCCCTGACGCTGGGACGGGTCCAGACCTGGACCACAGGGAGGGAAACACACACCTGAGTGACACCTGAACATGAAAACACCTGAATACACGATCATGAGCTGCAGGATCGTCATGGAGACCGGGCTGTGAAGAGCTGAATCAGTTCATCGAGCTCCGAACAAACAGGAAGGACCATAAAGACATGAAATAAATAAATAAAACTATATCAGAAACAAGGAAAACCTGACAAATTTTTTAAAGATTTTTACCAAAACGTGCTTTGAGGAACAGGAAGTTGATGATTTATCTCCAAGTGTGGAATTTTTCACAATAAAAGCCCAGGTTTCGTAGAGCACAGAAGAGATTTATTGAGGTTAGTGAGTGACCTGGTTCTACAACAGAGGAAATAAACAGGAAACACATGGACTTCCTGTTTGTTTTCCTTTTTCCTTTATTTCCTTGTAGCTTTATTTTATATTTATTGTATCAACATGGTGTAAATATATATATGATGTGTGCTTTTTAATGCTTTTTAAAACTTGAGCCCTTAAGTAGACAAATAATCTTCCTCCTACTTTACTGAACTCTTTCATATTGTTGTGTAACTCTGTCTTGAAAAGTGCTATAAATAAAGTGTAATAATATTATCATTATTAAAGACAAAGATAAGATATAGTTAATTGATCCCGGACCAGGATCTACTAAATGACTGTTACAGCAGCAGGAACACAACATACAACTAGAAAAATAAGAGAAATAATAAAATAGAAATACATTTTAATAATAACAAAAGATTTTTAAACATTTATTTTAAATATTTTATATACATAATGTAAAAACTAGTATGTGTTGAGTGTGATTTTACAATAAAGTCTATATCTTAATTAATTCTGTACGCAGTTCTGTCATGTTTATATGTAGGCTGACATTGAACAGTGGGGAAGGCTCTGTACTTGGTATTTTTCTTTCTTATTCTTATTCTGTCTCTTTTTTATTGTGTTTCTATTGTGATATGGATCCCCTTGGGTCTGTGATAAAGAATTAATATCTATATTTATATCTCTCTGTATCTATAGCAGATGGATTTTTAGGATTTCTGTTAGACGATTTTTCCCTGTTAAAAGGGTTTTCTATGGAGTTTTTCCTCAGTGGATGTGAGGGTCTAAGGACAGAGGATGTTGTTATGATGCCATGTGAAGCCCTTTGAGACAAACTGTTGAAAAAGAGCTATACAAATAAAATTGCCTTGTCTTAAAATGTTTTGAATATTAGTTAATAGTTATTGTAAGTTTGATTAAATCTTCTGTAGTGAACTGGAGGGAGAAAGGACAGAGTCAGATCCCAGAGCAGTGGAACATCCCAGCAGCAGCTAAAGAGGTGAGACATGAACGTGTCCTGACTCACAACCATTCACGGCTCCGTGTGAGCTCAGTGTAAACACACACACACACACACACACACACACACACACACACACACACACACACACACACACACACACACACACACACACACACACACACACACACACACACAGATAGCAGCACATTGGCAGTGTGTGTGTGTGTGTGTGTGTGTGCTGTGGTTAATGGTTCCCACCTCTCTTGGCTGCAGCTCCTTGTGAAGCAGTCGGAGCTCTCAGCTGACACACTAACGCTCGCCAACATGGCCGACGTGAGGAACAACACTGGAAGTGACTCACAAGAGTCCAAACAACAAAACAACACAACAACCACAACAACAACAACAACAACACGGGCCGACGGCAGCAGGACGGAGACGGAGACGTTTGACTTTTACACAAACAGGAAGTGACTCATCACAGCGATGCACCTGTCCTCAAACTGGAGCTGTCGTTTCATTGGCCGGTCGATTATAGGTCACTGTGTGTGTGTGTGTGTGTGTGTGTGTGTGTGTGTGTGTGTGTGTGTGTGTGTGTGTGTGTGTGTGTGTGTGTGTGTGTGTGTGTAACAGACGGTTGTGAAGTGAAACAGGAAATGTGAATAAAATGAGATGAACTGAGGACGATGTAACTGAATTTACACCAGAGATAGTTTATTGGCTTTGGGAGTACGGAAGCAAGGGACATTATAGAAACAACTGGGAGAGAAGGGGTTAAAGGGTTAATCTTTAAGATTAAAACTCTGAATTTAGATTTGAAGAAACAAAACAACAAACTTGGGAACTTGGGTCTCTGACACGATAAAGTTGGAGAGTTTTTGAATGAATTTGCATGATTGCGATTTTTTTCAAACTTACTTTTTTTGCGATGAGGGTTTTTTTGCATTAATTTGTGAGTTTTTTCTCTGAAAACTGTGAGTTTTTCTTCTACATTTATGAGTTTCTTTCTCGTAGATTTTCAAGTTTGTTCTTGTAAATAAGTAACTTTATAATTACAGAGAAGAGCAGAGTTTTCTTACCTTTTGAAATTACTTCTTTATTTTCAGTACTTTATAATGATGTTATTTTTTTTAACTACATTGGTCCAAATATGGTGTCACATTTGAAACTTTCTCCCACAATGCCGCGGGGCATCATGTGATCATCACTTAGTGAAATGACGAGTTTGATAACACGATTATGAGCTGAGATGTGATTATTATTTATTTGTTGTATAAACATTTTTATAGTACATTTTATATTTTGTATAGCTATTTTATTATGTATAGGTTGTTCTTTTTATTCTTTGTGTTGTTATTGTCACTGTGTGTAATGCTGCTGCTGCATCTATCTATCTATCTATCTATCTATCTATCTATCTATCTATCTATCTATCTATCTATCTATCTATCTATCTATCTATCTATCTATCCATCCATCCATCCATCCATCCATCCATCCATCCATCCATCCATCCATCCATCCATCCATCCATCCATCTATCCATCCATCCATCCACCCATCCACATGAAGACAACTCAAAAATAAACAAAACCAGAAACAAAGCCTCAAAGTAAAGACGTGTGAACTGTTTAAAAAAGACGAGTCAAAAGCTTTGTAAAGGAAATGATGATTTTAGAAGTGAAGTAACAGGAGATGTTTGAACAGAGTCGTTCCTCAGGTTTTATAGACTGACAACAGAAGATCTGTTGAACATCTTTAACTTCTGGGATGTTTGGTCTGTTTCTTCTTCACTCTACACGTGTATAGGAAATAAAGAACATGATATATAACCAACTACCCTCCACCACAGAAACCCCAACTTCAGTTCGTCCTTAAAGACTTCTGAGCATCAACTGGATCATTTCTTATTCTAAAACACTAAATAAACCGGTCAATGAAACTCGTTTTGTTGGTATAAATCTTAGAAGATCTCCAGACTCCTTCTTCCTCTCCTCCTCCTCCTCGTTGCGACGCCCGGAGCGTCACTCGGCGATAACGAGGCTTCGGGGTCAGAAACAGAAACACAGGAGGAAGAAAAGCAGCAGAAGAGGCAGAAGCTGGGTTCACTTCCAGTCCTTTCAGCTTCTTCCTGTTAATGGCCCCGCCGAAAGAAAAGCCTCACACTCTCCACTCCGCCTGTATTGTTGCCGGGACATTTCGGGATGGGAAGTTTCTGAGCGTGACACATGGCGCCACAAAGGAGACCAAGAATGCCGGCGCCGTTTCCACGCCTGCGACGCCCGCGGCCTCGCGCCCGAGACGAGCATTAGTGATCGCTTTTTTATTAACGCTGCCATTTTGTTTTTTGTGTGTGGATGGAGAGAAGCCCGCGAGGACTCTCAGACATTTGTGTTTCAAGCCCCCCGACCCCCCCGCTCCCCCCTAACCTCCTCTTCACTGTCTTTGTCGCTTTTGTCCAAAACAAGAAAAGAAAAAAAAGACAGCAAAAGTGAAACCTCCACAATCAACTTCCAATCGACGCTCCTCTCCTCTCCTCTCCTCCTTTTCTTCTTTTCTTCTGACTCTCCCACTTTCCTGCCTCTCCGGTTGCCCTTTGGCTCCCGTGGCCTGCTTTCCCTCTGTCTAATTCCGATGTAGGTCATTTTTGTTACCTCCAAAACACGGGGATTGTCCCTTTAATGTAATTTGGAGAAAGAGAAAAGAGAGAGAAAGAGAAAGAGGGAGTAAAGGAGGCGACTCTAAAGAAAACGAGACAAAGAGATATAGATTAGTGCTGATAATAAGAGGTGAGGGGGGGAGGAGGGGGGGGGGAGTATTGATTGGGGGACAGACGGCGAGGAGTGATGTTGATCCGTGTCAAGTCCAACTTTCAGCTATTATCTACTGTGTGTGTGTGTGTGTGAGAAGGAGGGGGTGTGTGTGAATGAGTGTGTGTGTGTGTGTGTGTGACAGAAAATATGGATGGATGTCACCGCTCCTTACACAGATGGTGTGAGAGAGTATACACACATATATATAGGCTATATAAAGATATACTGTATATATACGTGTGCGTGTGTTTGTTTCTCAGCACAAAGGTTTGTTTTTGATAAACTCATAAAAACCTGGTTCGGTTCAGGAAAACACACCAAACTCTAATGTGTTTAACAATAACGTATATTAAGATTTAACGTTGTCTCTAGCCATGTTTCCATCAGCGTGTTTCTAGAAGTATCGCATCAGAAAATTATGGTGGAAACGCCGTAATTCAAACTAAAATCCTCTGATTCGCACAAATTAAATTACGCTGAAGCTGGTTTTAGTTGATTCAAAGAGATGGAAACAGTTCTGTTCGCATTAAGTGACGTAGCTACTTTCACCCTCAACTGCTTCCTGTGTTTGTGGTTCACTCACAAGACGACAACATGGCGGACTCAGTGTCACACAATAGACCGCTCGGTGGAAAATCTTCACATCGACCTGTTTTAAATGTGACACCGTACGCTCAACTATGGAACCTCGAACGTATGCCCGACTATGTGGGGGCCTTAAAGCTTGAAGTCCTCTCTCTCTCCATGGTGATATCCACACTCTGGGTCGAGAAGGTATTTACAGGCTGGTTGCCATGCGAATTTGTAGTTTTTATCAAAGTCCGAACTTTTAATGGAAACACACAGGATTCTAATTCTGGGCTTTCGGCCAGAATGATCACATCAACCAATCATGTAGCGTGAAATGTAGCTACGTCACAACACAACACCCCCCCACGCCTGCGATTGCAACAATATTGGGGTATGTCGTGTTAAACTTATGGGCTACAATAATAATCATCAATGTTGTTTATTTATAAGCCCAGCGGACTGACAGTCAGTTTTTTTTTGCCACTCCTAAATTAATGTACAGGAAACACTGAGAAAAAGTCAGATTTGTAGTTTACATAAGAGCCAATCTGCATTTTTTCTTGTTTTATGATCATTACGCATGTGATCAACACAACACGTTCACTCCTCAGTTGGTGTTTCCTTGATATGATTGTTATTCCTTTTATTTCCAAGGCCAATGAAGCCTTTTTATTCAATTCAATATCATCTAGATGGATTATTATAGATTTAACGCAGGTCAAGTGTTGTTTGTCCATGTGGTTGTTGCCGTTAACCTACAGCACAGCACCAGTCTGTCTGCAGTTGCATGCTGGGTAATGCAGATGTCATGTTTTAAACAAAGAGGAAGAATTTACAGAATAAAAAAGCAAAATATCTCAATTTAAATTTTTATTTCTACTTATACTGTTTCCTGTTCTGTTTGATCTTTATAGAGATACAGATATTTATAACATGTGTGAGGATGTTTGAGTGCTGAGGTGTGTGTGTGTGTGTGTGTGTGTGTGTGTGTGTGTGTCGAGGTGGGGGTGGTGAGGGCAGTTTTCCGCGCTTCATCTCTCCATATCCATCTGGCCCGAGCTCCATCGGTATCGTCACGGCAACAGTCACATCCATGTGACATCCTGCTCTGAGAGGTGGTGGCAGCGCGCTGATGGCAGGTTATTGATGCAGAGACGGAGAGCAGGAGGAGGAGGAGGAGGAGGAGGAGGAGGAGGAGGAGGTTCAGTTTCAGGTGCACCGGGCTGAGCGATGCGACCTGATCGGCCTGTCAGAGCGCGGCGGCCGCGG
This sequence comes from Trachurus trachurus, assembly GCF_905171665.1. Taxonomy (NCBI): domain Eukaryota; kingdom Metazoa; phylum Chordata; class Actinopteri; order Carangiformes; family Carangidae; genus Trachurus; species Trachurus trachurus. The sequence goes on from NC_139897.1 coordinate 32,576,477, forward strand.
CCATGTCAGCGCCGGCCGAGACGAAGATGAGGACGGACAAGTCCATCGAGCTCCGGCTGCTGCAACTCAGGGAAAAGTTTTGCGAGGAGCTGAGAGGAGGAGCGGCCGCCTGAACGCCTGAACGCCTGAACGCCTGAACGCCTGAACGCACCCTCAGCTGCTGCCGCGCTGCGTTCGAGGGCCACGCCGAAAACCCCGGGAGGTTAAGACGAAAGGACAGTTTTTTGGACTTGTCTCCTCGCTGTCAAACTGACCACCTGCTTCTTCAAAAACACAACTGACAGGTGTAAACATCCACCAATAACAAAAAAAAAAAACGTCCACAGCCGGGGTAGATAGAAGTGGATCTGGGGTCAAAGGTCGCAGCTAAAAGTCCCCACAGCGTTGGTTGGACGGTTTTCCACTTGTGTGGACTTTGTTAGTGGGTCGTTTGGACGCCGCCGGTCCGTGTGACGGGTGTTTACTTGAACCGGCGGCTGCAGCCAACAGACAGGAAGTGAAATCTGCTGAGTTTCTTTAGTGAACTCACACTTGTCTCTTTGTGCTTTTCTTCACAGTTTCACTGCAGAGAACAGAAGAAAAAAATCAGCCGCCATGTTTGATTGGAGCTGTGAGGCGTTTGAGGGTTTCTGGACAATATTTGTCACTGTTTGTGGTTCATGTTTAATAAAGTTAGATTTGAACAACTTAAATACACTGCCCGGGGCACTACCCATAGATATATGCATTTATTATATACAATTTATATATGACTCTGTATGCAGTAATGTGTGTACATACATATGTACTGTATGCGTGTATGTATGACTACTTGGTGGATACTGAGTAACATATCTGTTTTATTTTCCTGATTTTTCATTTATTTACTATCATTATTATTACTATTAATATTTATTGCATTATTGTTATTTACAGTATATATTTATTTATTTTGTTTCATTTATTTATGTTTTGCCTTCCCTCTTGCCTGGGGTATTGAGTTCTACTGTGAGTGTATGATGTGAAAATCAATAAAAATATTTGAATAATAATAATAAAGTTAGATTTGTCCATAATTGTATCAGCTGCTCAAACCAATTGTTGCTGGTGGGATTAATAAAGTGATTGATGTGTGATTTATTTTGTGGTTCATCATGATTTAACTGGTTCTAATCGATTGACGGCCCGACTCTGAACATGACTAAACTAGAACAGCAACATGGACGCATGTTTTTATTATAAGTGCAAGTGAATAAGTTGCAGCAGAAAATCATTACACAGTCCTGAGGTTCTGTCCTTCAGATGAGAGAATCGCAAAGCACAACGCACACCCTCCAAAAAAATTAAAACTAGCTACAGAGAAGACTGAATCAAAAATTGAAAAATAGAGTCGACCCTAGATTCAGCTCCCACTCACATTAAAACATCCAGAAAAAGGAGATGCTGGTCTGGTTTAATGGAGGACGAAGGAATCTGGAGACGGGACGGGGTTCTGTAGAGGATTTTTTCAATAAAGTTGTTGTGTTTATTTTTTTTTTGTCACCTTAAATGTGACATCAGCCTCAGTTTGACCTCAGAAACTTTCTCCAGGAACCAGGAAGCTCCAGAGGAACCAGAGATCTTAGTTTAAGCAGCTCCAACCTAGTTTATACTCTCTGGTCTGGAGGTTAGTTCTTCCCAAAGGTTCAGGAACTTTGGGGGTGTGGTCTGCAGTGCTGGACACTTCTGATTGGTCGATTCATCGTCGTGGTTCAAGCTCCAGAAGAAAGACGTGAAAGACAGATGGACCGTCAAGCTTTAATGCAGAAGAAGATCTCAGACGCCTCGAATGAAGCAACTTAAGTCGTCATTTCTGTTGTGAAGTCTTTTTCTTCCTCCTCTTCCTCTTCTTCCGCCACCTACTGGACTGGAGGGGAAGCGCATTTAGCTCCTCTGCTTTTTCCATACGCCATCGATCTGATTTGCATAATCCTTCTGGGAGCCACAGGAAACTTTTTCATACCTAAGACTTCTTTAAAATGTGTCTTACCTGTCTTTGTTCCTCCAAATATATTATTAAGTTTGGGTTTTTGTTTTTTTTCCATCGTGGTTTGAGAGACGGACTAATGTTGCGTTTCAGGGGTCATTCAAGTTTTTTTGCGAATGAAGTTCCTCAATGCAAACCGGAATTCCACAAAAACTATTCTGCAAATTTACATCAACAAAACATTAAAAGACATGTTTTTTTTTTCGCTTAAAACAACAGGATTCAGAGTGATGTCATCGTTTTGTTGAGTCTTCGAGCATCATTTAGAAATCCATATCGTTTTTCGACAACGAGCTGCAGGATGCTTAACTGAATGATATTTAAGAATTTATGGTTTATTTTCATTAAAATACAGTCTAATATACATAACATGTGCAGGTTTAAGTTGTGTTTTAATGTTTTTAGTGTATTTATAGTAGCAGGGTTCCTACAGCTTAAGCCAAGTTAAATTTAAGACTTTTTTTAAAGCCACTTGAAATGAAATTTAAGACCAACTTCATAATAAACACAAATGCAGAAAAAAGAAAAAAAACCACCACATCAATTACATAGGGTTAGGGACAATTTTACCCACTTTCCTATGTGATCCAAGGTAAAGTGACTGCTACATGAACATTGGATTGTGTCTCTTTCCAGCTGTCCTTTCAAAATAAATGCATAAAAAGTCTGAAAAAAAAAACAACAACCACTGACTCGTGGAGCTGGTGGCGGCCGCCACTAACTTCTCTATGTCGAAAGGTTACCAATTATTTTGAGATTTGAGACTAATTACGACCATAAAATCCCACTTATCATGTGTTAACATTTTTAAGACGTTTGAAAAATTGATTTAAGACATTTTAATGCCAATTAAGGCCTTGTTTTTAGATTAATGAATTCAATGCCCTTTAAGACTTTTTAAGGATCCGTAAGAACCCTGAGTAGGTTTTTATTTATTTTATTGTCTTTGTCCCACGGCTGCTGAGTCCAGATGGATGCGAACAGTAAAGAATGTGCAAGATCTGTTGAGGTGAACTAGAGGACGAGTTGATGTGTTGTAGAGAGTTTACAGAGCGACGTCCATTCAGCAGAGAAACAACAACTACAACAACAATAACCATTGGCTGCCGACACCACATCCACATGTAAACAGTTCCATTATTTCCTCCTCGCCGCTCAATACAGATCTGCTGCTGCCGCTCCGTCTTTGTGCTGCGAGACGCATCCGAAGGCACAAAGCTGCTGCTGCTGCTGCTGCCGAGGAGGAGGAGGAGGAGGAGGAGGAGGAGGAGGAGGAGGAAGAGGAGGAAGAGGAAGACGGTCCACAAAGAGACGGACGCCGCGTGTCTCCGCTTTCACATCATTGTCTCACCTGTTTGTCTCCGAGGCGCCGGCGTTTAAATGGAGAAAGAAAGAAAAGATCGTTTGTGTCTGAAAAAAACACAAACAATTTCCACGTAGTCGAGAAGACGGAGAGATGGAGACGGAGAAGGAGGAAGAGGAATCTGTTAGTGTTAAAGGACCTGTCCGCATACGTGTGTGTGTGTGTGTGCGTAACAGCGCGTCAGTGTGTACACATGCAATCATTAATGTTATTTAACCTCCGCCTCGCTCCTTTCTTTCTTTCTACACGCGCAGAGAAGATGCAGCCTCAGCAACACGATCGTTATTAAAGCGAGAACTAGTTTCTGTCAAAGCCATTACCACACACACACACACACACACACACACACACACACACACACACACACACACACGCGTGCGAGCGGCACTTAGCACCCAGTTAAGAGCTATTTCAGGGACACCTTCTATTTCCACCTGCAAACAGCGTGTCAGCACCTCTCGCCATTAACTCTTCAGTCTCTTCCATTAAACGCTAACGAGTGGCGGCAACAACGGGGGCCAACGCCGCCGCCGCCGCCGGCGCCAAATCACACAAATGCTGCTGTAATCAGCTCCCAGTGTGAGGCTCTTCATGTCACAATGCAGCACACACACACACACACACACACACACACACACAGCCGACCTCCTCACACACACAGACGATAAATGAAATGATTTGTAGATGAAGAGGAGGAGGAGGAGGGTGAAGCATGTGTGGAAGCAAAGACGTGACGTTATAGAAGTTTAATGGAAAGAAAGAACAAATGGAAGAAGATGTATGTGAAAAGGAAAAATAAAATTTAGTTTTTAGGAATTTTTAGGCTGTTGATGGTTTTTAACGCTGATTCAACAGTTTGTATGTGTCAAGAAATCGTTCTGTTAGATTTTACACTGTAAAAACTCAAAATCTTACCTAAATTCTACTCAAAATAAGACTCGTCACATAAAAATTTGCTTGTTTTTAGACACTTTTTACTATTTTCACTTGAAATAAGTAGAAAAATCTGATTTTATTACAAGCATGAAGAAACCTTCTACTTATTGTGAAAGTGAAAATTATTTAAAAACATGTTGGTGATGAGTCTTATTTTAAGTGGAAATGAGACATTTTGACAAGAAATAAGACAAATATTCTTGGAAAGATTTTGAGTTTTTGCAGTGAAAATGTCAGTGTTGACGCGACATGATACAATTTTAAATAACATACACTGCAAAAACTCAAAATCTTACCAAAAATATATTTTAAAAAATCTACTTATTTCAAGTGAAAATGATCTAAAAACAAGATCATGTTTAGGTTTATTTTAAGTGGAAACTGATTAGTTTTGACTAGAAATGAGACATTTAAAAATAAGACAAATATTCTTGGAAAGATTTTGAGTTTTTGCAGTGTAAATATTCATTTATGTTCAAAATTTCAAAATTAAACAATTAAATTCCAAATCTGAAAACAACTGTTACACTGATTTCTGCCACAACATAAATATCAACAAATTAAATTATGAATATTCAATTGTGGATTGTGTCAGTTACACAAGACACAAGAATCAGTGTAAAACTTGCAAAATTCTGGGAATTTTCAAAGTTGGAAACTTTGCATGGGAATCAATGGGAATATATGGGAATAAACAGGAATAAATCCGAAATTTACAAAATTGATGGTTGGCCCTGAACAGGGAATATAAATATAGTTGGGGAAAATATATTGTAGCACAATCTTGGCTAAAACAATGCAAGTACACTTGAATATCTATGCTATTCATGTTTTTTAATTGTATTATTTTGCATGGAAGTCTCCTTATGACAAAACTAAATATTTACATGTATGTTTGGATATGATACAGTATGTTTAAATTACCCCTAATTTCCAGTTAACTCCCATAAATTCCCATAATTCCTGTTGTAAATGAGAAAACTATTAGAAAACAAACAGAGAAGACAGGAAGAAGAATGGAAGTGAACAAGAGACAAAAAGAAAAGAGAAAGAATGAGAGGAAGAGGTGAAGGAGGAGAAGAAGAGAAGAGACGGTGTGTTGTTGTGTCTTTGTTTTCTCTTGATCACATCCGTTTTATTCTTCAGTGTTTTCTGTCTCAGCGGTGAAACCTGCACGATGCCGACCTGCTTCCATCTGCCTCCCGCTGTGTGTGAGTGTGTGTGTGTGTGTGTGTGTGTGTGTGTGTGTGTGTGTGTGTGTGTGTGCACCAACCAATCAGTGTAAAAGTGCAAACAAATCAAAGCTCCTGATACGTTGAGGCTGAGATCCTGCTGCTGTTTGTCTGTGGCTCATTTAAACCCTCAACAACAAACAGAAACAACATGAAGGAAGGAACCACAGAGGAGAGATGAGACTTCCTCGTTAGGCCACTCCCACAAAGACGTCACCACCAATCAGATTTCATTTAAACAACTAAAGGTCCAGTGTGTAATAATAATAATTGTCAAGGTTTATTCATGCAAAACCGCTGATGCACGTTGCCTTCAGGGACAGTTTTTCATCAACAGTCTCTGTATTTCCCTCTATAACAACTCTGTGTGGTAACGTTGTGTTATTATCTCATAGCGTGGTGAATGTGCAGCTCACAACTTGTCCACCAGAGCGTTGTGGAGTTGTTGGATTGTGTATTTGATGAGTTTGATGAGGGAAACCAAGAAATCCCATAATGAGCCTCCTCCGTAGCGTACAGATGTTACTGGTTCAAAATTGCGGGGTTTTTCCTGCACTACAGGATCGCGTGAACGCGTGTCTTTTCACCACAACTGTTTTCCTCTAGGTGGCAGCACCGTACTAAATACTGCTCAGACGTTTTGGGGCCAATGCTGACACGTCACACAATGTAGCCGCGATTAGGAGTGGCGCTGTTCATGATACAGAATATAAGAGGATGAAAGGAGAACTAGCTGCAGACAGTAAATAATATAGTAGCCTCGTTTTTCAATGACAAAATGTAACGACGGCAGCTACAGTAGACTATAGCCCACGTCTCACTCTCTTTTTTCGGTCATCTGTCTCGTCATCTCCAAAATGTGTTTTTAAAATGAGCCAACTACAGTACTGTGCAGTAGTGCCGCAGATTTCTCACTCCGCACCTTGTTTGAGAGTGCAGCTGGATGATTTCTTGTGAATGAACGGGTCTGTGTCACTTTGGGGCTGGGCGATAAAACATAGGTACGGTGTACATTTTAGGACATCCTCAGGATCAGACTTCAGTGTCAGACCTCAGATGAAAAGGTATATGGTCTGAGGAAAACCTCTGTCATACTCGCACCAAACTTCATCAGGTCTTCATCAGCCTTCAGAGTTAGACTGAACGGCCTCACACGTTACGCCGTCATCTATAAGCTCTCAGAATCATCATGAAAAAATATGTCACAGTGTGTATCAGGACAACAGCTGATTCGCCAGCAACGACGCTGAAGTTCGCTTCCAACACACACACACACACACACACACACACACACACACACACACACACACACACACACACACACACACACACACACACACACACACACACACACACACACACACACACACAGGAATGAGTTTTGAAGCGGGCCGACATATAGGCTAGTGAGTGTAGATTCATTGATAAAACTGTAAGGCACACACAATGCCATAGCCTACAGTACACTATTTTCAACATATGTAATGTTGTGTGTCGTTTTTTTAATGATTATTATTATAACTCTCAGTTAATGTTGGCTACTAACTAATTTCCACTAATTTATCCATAAATGGACGAAGTGTTTCACCGGCGAGGATTACGCGCGACTATTACGCACAGCTTAATAGAAATTTGCAGCAGTGACAGAACATGCAACTTAAAAGAGGCCGCATCAAATGCAAAATAAATCAGAATCCAGCACTCGATGAGAAACTGAGCTGGCGCGAGTGTGAGGAAGAGTGGGTCTGTGTGTGTGTATGCAGAGTGCGAACTACGGGGAGGCCGGGGGGCGGGGGGGGTCTAAAATATTGGCAAAATGCTGTTGGCTATATTGTTCCCTGCTGCTGAACATCGGATTTTTACATGCAAGTCCTTTGTTTTCCTATTATATTGGTGTCAGGCAAACACGGCGCACCGTCTCTCACTCTCTTTCTCTCTCTGTCGCTCTCTCTCACGTGCACACACACACACACACACGCACGCACACACACACACACACACACACACACACACACACACACACACACACACACACACACACACACACACACACACACACACACACACACACACACACACACACACACACACACACACACACACACACACACAGGAATGAGTTTTGAAGCGGGCCCCCATTCCTATTTTCACGAGTGCTGGACTCTGAATTATTTTGCATTTGGTGCGGCTTCTTTTATAAGTTGTTCTGTCACTTCTGCAAATGTATATGAGAAAGACCCCCTCCCCCACCCCGGCCCCTACTCCTCCCACTACGAATCACCTCCGCTGTGCGTAATAGTCGCGCGCGCGTAATGACAGCTCCTCGCCGGTGAAATACATCGTCCATCGTCCGTTTATGGATAAAAACAGAGGAGGGGCGGTTGAAACAGCATGTTTTAAACAGAAACTACTGACATTAGGCTACTCCCGTTATGAAGCTTATCTGTGAAACGTGCGCTGCTCAGAGACTGGGCAGAACGGTCCCACTTGCTTTCTCCCCGGCTACGTTGGTGGAGATCTCCCACACAGTAAAAGATTTAGGCAACACATTCTTCCAGCTGGCTGTTTTTCTTCCAGTTACAGAAAGTAGCCTATGTGCAAAGTACCTTATGAGACACATTAACATCTCTATTCATATAACGCCCATCGAAACAGCTGATTTACATGTCGGCCGTTAACACATGGCGATTGGCCATTCACGCGGCTTTGTTCTTGGTTTCGGCCAATCAGCTTATAAGCACATGGCTAATTATCAGCTTTCAACCAATCGCACTGTTTTAATGTGTGTGTGAAAGTTATTTTCTTTAGTTCATTTTCGTTTCTTTTGGATTTTTTTTACAACAATGTATCAATATAATATTGTTTTCGTTTCATTTCGTTATAAAAATCAATCCCTTTTCTTTAAAACAATGAGATTGAGCAGCTAAAAACCAGACCAGTTCAACTGTAGCGATTTTCATAACACTATCGCTCCGGATCAGAGGTACTAAGATGCTGATTATTAACTCAATAAACTCAACCATGGCTTGTCTTATTGTTAATCTGAACGCACGTGTATAAAGGGCAGAGTCAAGGCAGCAGATAAATCACAAAACATCAACGCGTCCGTGAGCGCAGCGCACCTCATTTTCTCCTGTGAAGAAGAAGAGAAAAAAGAATCCCATGGTCCGACCTGACCCAGTTATTGAATGTTTAGGTTTATTTAGAAGAAGTCTGATTATGACTGCTGCTCTGGATCAGATTATTTGCTCATAATTCGGGTTATTTTCAAACAGTGGCCAAACAACAGATCAATTAATTATTATAGACTATATTTTCCATTTTTGCTAAGCGGTTTGTTCTGAATTAAATAAAAGCCTGTCCCATACAGCCGCGTGTGTTACGCCGTGGTTTGTTGATGCTATCATCTTTGCCTTGCGCAGATGATCCTTCATAATTTGTGATACATAATCATCAAGTCATAAAGCAAGACAGGCTTTATCATATTACAATAGTTTCTGTGATTTAGGCAGGGTATACAGTAGTTAGTTCTAGTTTAATAGCCTAGAGTTTAAGCTGTGGATTACTGCACAGATCACTGAGTCATCCGCCTGTCGTCCTCCGTTCTCACAGATGCCACCTGGTGGTTGTTTTGGCACATTGAGGCTTTTCATTAAAACCTCTTGTCTCGCCAAAGAAAAAAAATGCCAGAGTCTTGTGCCGTCTCGCGTGGACCACGCGTGAAGTCCGCAAATTTGAACCAGTAACATCTGTAGCTCTGAGCAGCTCACGGCTCTGCTCCGCCGTTCTAAAAATAGCTTGCACCGACAATTAAAGGTAACGAACCTACTGCTATGACTATAGGGGTTATGGCAATGGGCCAATTTGCCAAAATGTTGAACTATCCCTTTAATCTGCTCATAACATGTTGTTTAAATAAAGGTTTGAACCTACTGATGGGCGAGGCAGGTTTCTGCAGTCCTCCTCTGCAGTTGGTGGTCCTGTTCTGCAGCGGCGGGACCGGTTTGTAGGACTGGCCCGTGGCCCGGTACATGGCCTGGACCCACAGCACCCGGTCCTGCTCGTCCTCACAGGCCAGCATCACCAGGTCGCCCTCCTTCACCGCGTTGAAGAACACACGGCCGCCCTGCAGCCCTGAGGAGGAGGAGGAGGAGGAGGAGGATGAAGGTGCTACTTCCTGTTTACATTTAAAGGAACAGTTCACCAGAAAAAAAAATGAAATTTGGTCATTGTTGACTCCCCCTCATGCTGATGAATACTCCGGAGTAGTTTTTTATTCCTCAAAGTGCATCTGGAGACCCGGGAGGCCGGTTCCTAGTCCAACCAAAACTTTATATGAGAGTAATAATAGGGCCCGACACAAAAACATCCATAAAACTACACAACAACCATTTAATATTCCTCCACACTGCTCGTCCACTGCAATCCAAGTGTCCTGAAGGGAGATAGTCCAGAGTTTACTGGAAACTACCTCATTTAGGACATTTTTATAGCCTAAGCAGTCCTGGATTTAATTTGTCTGACGTCGTTTGGGGTAAACTCTGGACTATCTCCCTTCAGTGTGGAGGAATATTAAATGGTTGTTGTGTAGTTTTATGGACGTTTTTGTGTCTGGTCCTATTACTCTCATATAAAGTTTTGGTTGGACTAGGAACCGGCCTCCCGGGTCTCCAGATGACCTTTGAGGAATAAAAAACTACTCCGGAGTATTCATCAGCATGAGGGGGAGTCACTAATGACTGAGTTTAATTTTCTGGTGAACTATTCCTTTAAACTCAGGCTGGTATGTAGGTGTGTGTGTGTGTGTGTGTGTGTACCTGGCTGAGGGTCACAGTAGTCCACCGTGTATCCCTCCAGCTGCATCAGCTCCTGAGGCTCGGCCTTCTTCTCTCTGTAGCTGCACATGGCGAAGTTGTACTGACTCACCTGCAGAGACACATAATAATAATAATAATAATACATTTTATTTGGAGGCGCCTTTCTAGACACTCAAGGTCACCTTACAAAGCAGAGAAAAGAAAATAACAACAACAACAAGAACAAGTCAATACTAAATCACTAAAAACTCTGCGATCTTCAAAAATGAAAGATGCAGGGGTGGGAGGGGGGCAAAGAGAGTTCAGAGGGAGTAGGCCTGTTTAAAAAGGTGGGTTTTCAGATGGGATTTGAATGTGGAGAATGAGTCAGTGTTCCTGATGCTGGGGGGGAGGGAGTTCCAGAGACGGGGGGCAGAGCGGCTGAAGGCTCTGGCCCCCGTGGTGGTCAGACGAGCAGGAGGCACAGTGAGGCTGATGGATGAGGCAGATCTGAGTGTCCGGGAAGGGGTGTTGATGTGGAGGAGGACATCATCAGCTGCTGAAGCTGCACAGCAACATCAACAGTACAAAGCTCTAGTCTAGTTATTACACCGCCGCCTGGCTCCGTTCGCAGGTTGCACACGCAGCTCAATAGAGCGTAAAGGCATTAAAGGGATAGTAGCATTTTTTAAAGTGTGGTTGTATGATCTACAAATAGCCCCTAAGTACTTTAATTGCAGTAGAAGACTCTCTGCACTCCTCCCGTTAGCAACGCCAGCCCATAATAGTCCTGCCCAGAGATTTACAATTTACAGGTCCAAATAAAAACTGTGTTTTTCCTGCACTTTAAAGGGCTGGAAAAAATTATATTATAGTGAACAATGGAACTGTGTATTATATTTTCAGGTAAAACCTCTTTTAGGCCGTGAAAATAGGCCGTTTCTTTGGGTCTGTTCACAACATTGTATGTTGTAAATCTCTGGGCAGGGCTATTATGGGCTGGCGTTGCTAACGGGAGGAGTGCAGAGAGTCTTCTACTGCAATTAAAGTACTTAGGGGCGATTTGTAGATCATACAACCCCACCCAAAAAAATGCTACTATCCCTTTAATATTTTTCTCCATTGCAATATTCGCCGCAAAGACAGGGGGCGGTAGAGAAATATTACTATAGGAAGTAGTAGAAGCAACCAAAAACAGAAGAGTAGAAGCCTGCGCGGCTTGCAACAAGTTTTAAAATCCTGGAGGTGCGCGACCATGCTAAGCACCATTTGTGGGGCGTTTACGTCATTTGTGGCGCGTGAACGCAACTGCATCCATCATAAACTAGGCTTCAGTCGTCATTCAGTGATAACTAATGGAAATCAGGTTTTTTATTTGTTCTGGATGTAACATAGAGAGAGTGTTTAATAATAACAATAATACATTTTATTTGTAACGCACTTTATATTTAACAAAATAAAAAATCTCAAAGTGCTACAACAGCAACCGAAAAAGAAAAAAAAGTTAAAACAAGAGTTTAAAACAATTATCGAAGTAACAGGCAACAGATTAAAAAGATTTTTTTTTTTTTAAAAAGGTAAGTTTGAACACGTACGCTGCTCTAGGTAAATGTTACTTATTTTTATAAATGAATCAAAAACATATATTTCAAATTTAAAAGCAACGTCGCATGACATGAGGTGTTTTCCTGTGATGCGGTCGGAGGTGTGAGTTTGTGTTGATATACTCAGTTTAACACAAACATCTACCTTTTTACTGTATGGAGCTTTAAAGGGATAGTTCAACATTTTGGCAAATTGGCCCATTGCCATAATCCCTATAGTCATAGCAGTAGGTTAGTTACCTTTATTTGTCGGTGTAAGCTGTTTTTAGAACGGAGGAGCGGAGCGGCAGGCTGTTCAGAGCTACGCTATGGAGGCTAATGGAATTTCTTGGTTTCCCTCATCAAACTCATCAAATACAAAATCCCAAAACTCCAAAACGCTGTCGTCGACAAGTTGTGACCTGCACATTCAACACGCTATGAGATAATAATGGAACGTTACGAAACAGAGCCGTTTTCGAGGTAAATACAGGGTAAATACAGAGACTGTTTGATGAAAAACTGTCCCTGAACGCAACGCGCATCAGCGGTTTTGCATGAATTTACCTCTAAAACAACGCTGTTTCGTAACGTTCCATTATTATCTCATAGCGTGGTGATTGTGCAGCTCACAACTTGTCCACGAAAGCGTTTTGGAGTTTTGGGATTGTGTATTTGATGAGTTTGATGAGGGAAACCAAGAAATTCCATTAGCCTCCATGGTGTAGCTCTGAACAGCCTGCTGCTCCGCTCCTCCGTTCTAAAAATAGCTTACACCGACAAATAAAGGTAACGAACCTACTGCTATGACTATAGGGATTATGGCAATGGGCCAATTTGCCAAAATGTTGAACTATCCCTTTAACGTACTCAGTTTAATACAGAGACGTTCATGTGACGCAAACGGACGAAACGAGACGTTGTTTTCAGTTAAATGTTCCTGAACCTAAACTGTTGTTCACTCAAACTTATCTGTTAAAATAACGTCCGCAAAACCAAGACAGTCGTGTTTACAGAGCAACATTTTTCTTTTTCGCAATCATGGTGAGTTGTGGCCACGTTACGTACAAGCACGGTTTTCTTTTGCGTGAGTTTTGCGACCAATTAAAAACCAACTCAAACAGCAAACATGGAGGTGGAGGTATTTTTTTCTCCAGCTCTTTTTTTTTGTTTAAAGATTGTGAGTTCTGTTTCCAAACACTTTCTATATGAAGTTAGCTAACCCCCCTAACCCTCTATTATGTGTAAATGTTATTGTCCAACCTGTTCATATGTAACACAATGAATCTCAGTTGCGGCGACTATATTTCTGATCAAAGTTCACACTTTTACGCAACATTTCCCTTCTCTCTGTCCAGTACGAACCGTCCACATCCCTCTATCATCGTCTTAACTAATTAATTCAACATTGAGAACAACACATGAACACTAAACACATCTTGACCTTGTGATATTTTGCAGACAGTTAAAAGAAAATACTAATTATAAGTTTGTGTAAATGTTTTAAACTTGATAAGAACTGAACAGACGTATTTGTCTCTTAGTTTGACTCTGACCGATGACCGCGTCCTGAAGGTATGGAACAAAAAAAGGAAAACTTCATTATCTTTGCTTCAATAGGACATGAGATGTAAAGGCAGCGGCTGGGAGGTCGTTTTCTTTTACATTTAATTCCTTTTCTTTTCTTTTTTTTTAAAGTTTTTCTTCCTGCCAACAAAAATCAATCAGCCAAAGAGAAACTTGTTTTTCTGTGAAGACTGAGTTTCGGATCTATTGCATCTAAAAACATCACAAAAACTCATATTTAATAACTTTTTTCATATTTTTGCACCGATGCCGAGTCGAGTTTGTTAAAGTCAGTGTCACTTTTTAACCTGCGGCCGACAAACATAAAAAACACAGTCTCTCCAAAATCGATGAGGGATCAATAAGCCGCCTGGTCTCAGGTTCACCGTCTGTCTCTCACCTGAACCAGGACGAAGTATCGTCTCTTCCAGCGTTTCCACACTCGCTGTCCCGAAGCGTAGAGGTACCTGCAACACAACAACACGTCACGGTGAGAAACATCCTTCTGATGCAGATACAATCACTACATCTATTTATTTAACTCTAAATCAATGTCAATCCATCCTCTGTAACTGCAGAGTACAGTATGCATTGTAAACTCTCATGGTTAGAGGTAGAAAAAAGAGACGCCAAACCAGTTCAGTTTTTACATAATCAAATTATCAGATGTAGTAAATTCATCGTCATTCCACTAGATCAGCAGATGATGGTCAAATTACATTCTACATTCTCCCTTCCTTCTTTCCACAATCCTTTTTCCCTTCCTTCTTTCCTTCCTTCCTTCCCTTCATCCTTACTTCTCTTCCGTCCTCTTTTGATCCAATTGACCTGATCTGTTTCCTCCTGTCAGTGCCCGATCCGTACCCGGAACACGATCCGTTCCAGCGCTTCTGCGCATGCGCCGTTTTACGGCATTAGCTTCAAAGCTATGCTAACTGATAGCCTAGCAGTAGAGCAGCTAAAAGTCCGCCGTAGCGTTGTTAAAACGTCACTTTATTAATTTTAAATAATTTTTCATGCGAGAAAGTCACAGTTTAGAGTCCTGATCTGTGGTCAGTTTATCCAACTGACGTCTGTTTGGAAGTTTGCTCCGAGGTTTTGGGAGAAGTGCAGAGCTACAGGGAGTAGCCACCGGGAGCTAACGTTAGCTCGCTGCTCGGCTCATCTCAGAGGCAGCAGCGGCTGGCTGAGGTGTTCGACCGGTCACCCAGACGTCGTCATGCCGGTGGAGAAAGCGAGCAGATTAATTTATGGTCTCATTGATTAGTTTGTGTAAATGAAAAGTGAAGCTTCAGGAGGAGCTGGTCAGAGGAGCAGTGCTGACTTGCTGCTGTCTGTATGTGCAGAAATCACCACATTTACATCAATAAATAAATGTTTTACAATTAACTGATCGGTCACATTACATTTAATTTAATCAGAAATAGAACAGAGGGGAATTCGTTGCGACGTGCTTGTGTTTTTCCTCATAGAACGTCTCTGTTTTCATGCATATCCGCGGTGTCGCCGTAAACTAAAGGAAGGGGGAAGTGCGCATGTGCGTGCGCATGTGCGTGCGCATGCGCAGAAGCGTCCTGGAACGGATCGTGTTCCGGGTACGGATCGGGCACTGACACCTCCCTCTATCTTTCTTTCCTTCCTTTTTCCCTTCCTTCCTTCTGTCCCTTTGTCCTTACTTCGTCCTTCCTTTTTGACCCAATTGAACAAATCTGTTCCCTCCCTCCATCTTTCTTTCTTTCCTTCATTCCCTTCTTCCTTCCTTAAACGAATCTGTTCCCTCCATCCATTTCCTTCCTTTTCCCCTTCCTTCCTTCTGTCCCTTCGTCCTTACTTCTTCCTTCCTTTTTGACCCAATTGACCCAATCTGTTCCCTCTCTCCTTCCTTTTTTCCCTCCCATCTTTCCCTTTGTCCTTCCTTCCTTGACCCAGGACAACAGGAGGGTTAAATGCAATCAAATGGAAGATTTCACAGCACCAATGTGTTGTTAGTATCACTGCAACACGACGTATTACGATGTCTATTTGACTGATGTGATATTGAAAATATGATCTGTTTTCTTTTTTTTTCTTTTCTATGTACTGTAAGGTTCTCCTGACCCCAGGAAGAACAGGGATCCTTTGAAATAAATAAATAAATGAATCAGCAGCAGACAGAGTTTAGAAATGCTGCGTTCAAGGTTCAACAACAACAACATCTGAGAAAAACAAGACGTAGTTTAAACTGATCGAGTGCTTCTTATGATCAATTTACATGTGTCTTTATTTGTTCTGTATTATATTTTATGTTTTTGACACAAATCATTGTGCTGCATATTCATCACATTTACTTCTAAATCGTTGGATGTTCACTTGCAGCACTGGATCATTAATGAGTTCATCACAGAGCTAAAGGAGCTTTTAATGTGAAGTTATTTTACTTCTTTTCCATCTTAAACATCTATTATTTTAACAGGTACAACTAAAACAACAGTCTCAGGATCAGATTCTGTTGATATGTGAATTCATCCACATCCACATCACAATAACACGTCAGCTCATGACACTGTCACTGAGCGTCATTAGGACGAGCCGTACTAATGAGGAGGCTATTAAAGAAAAGAAAGAAAGAAAGAAAGAAAGAAAGAAAGAAAGAAAGAAAGAAAGAAAGAAAGATAATAAAGGAGGGAGTAATGAGAGCGGAGCCGAGAGAGGCGGCCGGCCGGTCTGGAAGGAAGAGGTTAGAAGAAGAATGACCAGCGTGGCCTCTGGATCGATGGCTGCTCCCGGGCCTCCTGAAGCGTGGGATACAGGCAAGTGCAAGTGAGGAAAATCAATCGATGGCGAGACCTCTTTCTTCAGCCGAGCCGCTCGCCCTCAAAGAAAAGGAAAAGGCCTCCAGTCAAGGCTGCAACGCCGCCGCCGCCGCTGAGCCGCCGCCTGGACCAGAATCTGGGCCACGCAGCGCTGCAGCCGCCCAGGGTTAACATGTGGCAGCGCTCAACACCACACTTGTGAAAATGATTTGTCCTCCTCCTCCTCCTCCTGCTCCTCCTCCTCCTCCTGCTGCTCCTCACAGGCATTCAGCCGCACAGCAACACGGCCCCGGATGGACGGACGGACACGACCGCTGGAAACGACAGAGAGTTCACTGCACTGCAGGCATTTAACAGCCGAGAAACACCGGCTCACACTGGTCATTTAGCTGGATATTCACTCTCTAAAGGGGTTTCTCTTTTAGTGTCTGACTGTGTGTGTGTGTGTGTGTGTGTGGGGTGAGAGACTGGAGTTATAGACCGTAAAATGAAATTAAGCGGGGGACACTACTATACAGGTGAATAGGGTAAAACATTTTAAATAACAGATATCACCATGAAACTTCCCAAACTTATCACTTACATTAAGACAAATATTTTTTTTATTACAAGTTTTGTCAAATTTTATGTTTAAATATGTAAATGAGGCAATATCTAATGAAATATGCACTAATTTGCATATTATTTCCAGAACAGAAATCTGACTAATGGATAAAGCTACTTTCAAAATTCTTGATTTATTTTGTTGACGTATTAGAGTCAGAAGTTTTTACAAAGGGGATTTTGGATATCTCTTTTTATCACTCTGTAAATGAGAAAATACTGTCACCAGCCCTAAAAAGAAAAATCTAATGTCTCCATGTGTTTAGTAATAAAATGTTGTATAAATGAGGCTGTGAATGATATATCAACAATCTTTCAAAGGAGGTTAAATCGAAAGCAACTGGACTTAGTTATTTGTAAATAACTATAACAAATAACTAAGTCCAGTTGCTTTCGATTTAACCTCCTTTGAAATACTATGACCTGGACAAATGAGAATATGCACCGGCCTATATCAACAATCCCCTCTGTAAAAACCTTCAGGATCTAGAAAGGGATCAAACTGGAAGGTTTGGTGTCTGTAAGTGCTGCTGAAGTGGAGATTTCTAGCTCAGAGTCTGAGGAAAAACTCTTTCTGAGAAAACGGCCTTTAAAGGTTTGTACTGTAAAATTCCATAGATTGTTATTGTAAATCATACTTTTACGATTGGTTGCGGATACAGAGGAAATACGACAATGACATTTTGGAGCCTATATAATTGTTCAGGAGAGAAAGAGCTTCACAATGACACCTGACATGACACGGGTCAGACTAACTTCTGGTGAATTTAGCAGAAATCTACCAACAAAAGAGACAAAATTAAGTAAAATAAAAAACCTTAAAGCAGAAGTGAGTGATATATTTGTGTTAATATAAGTCTTAAATAGTTATATCTTCCGACAGCAATCACTTACATAGAGTGTTTGGACTGAAACACGGGTCTCTCAGTCACTCTGCTCTGCTCTGAGCCGAAGAGAAAACATTTATCGTATCCTACAGTTTTTATCCAATGAGGAGAGAGAACGGCATGCAGGGCTGTGTGTGCAGCCAAGGAACGCCGTGAATGTGGTGACGTAGGGACGAGGACTGTTATGGTGCGTTCAAGGAAACTCGTATTTTTCCAACCGTGAAGTGGTACCAGTTCGATCTGGTGTGAGTTCACGGGTCAGAAGTTACGAGTGGCCGTTATAGTGACTTTCACCGGTAAAACAGGTCGGAAAAACACGAGTGGGTTGCCTGGAACGCTACAAAGTCGTAAGTTGTGACTTGAAGCTGTAATTTACGATTTCAAAAGCCTGCCTGGAACGCAGCATTAGCGAAAACGACCGGATCACTCACTTCTGCTTTAATGTGGATTTTCTTCCATTTCGTTTGACTTTTCTGGAAAGGATACATGTTAAGGAAGAAAAACAGCCCAAAATCTCACAATTGATCAGTGCATGAAAAAACTGTGTTTTTGCCTTTTAGTGTCTCGCCTAAAACAGACAGATTGCTGCATCACAATCAGAAAAAAAAGTGACATTTGTCATCAATTAAAGTGAAAAAACTCTGATTTTGATGAATGTTCATCACAAAGTCCAGAGCAGCTGGTGTTTACAGCAGCTGTTCCCACACCCTGAACACAACACAGAGGAAATACAGAGATTTCATCCTCAGGAAACACGGGAATGAAGTAAATGTTGGTAGTTACTGTACAGGGGATTGTTGCACTTATGGAGACGTTGTGTTCATTTGTGTTCACATGCAAATTATTTCTACCATGTATTAATTTATGTTTAGTGCAGTTTATTTAGTTGTTTTGCATATTTAGTTTGTATATTGTTTGCCATGTTTTTATGGCACGTTACTTTATACATTTGTGTTAATTGCATCTTAAAAACACTGGTAAACACACGTCACTTCACTGCAAAAGAACAAAAATCTTCCACAGCAGTTCAGTTCTGACTAAGCTCTTCTCCTCAGGTAAAACATGTCGTCACTTTCTTCACTTTTAAGGATGAAATAAATAAAAGTTAAATATTTAAAGGGAAAAAAACATCATGTGTTTGCCAAATGTTTTCCTGTTTGTGCATTTTTTCCTTTGTGCTTTTGTGTTGGTTTTCTTTTTAAACGCACCAAACACATTTTGTGCTCTTTTTTTTCCGGCTTCTTCCTGGACCCGGTGTGTGTTTGTGTGTGTGTGTGTGTGTTTGTATGTGTGTGTGTGTGTGTGTGTTGTTGCCCCGTCAGGACAGGAAGTGGGAGCTAACACATGAAGAAGAGCCGTGGAGCCGCTCGCTGCCAGATTCATCCGCTGCTTCCAACTTCTCGTCGACCTTCAAACCCCCCGCGGCGAAAGGCGGCTGCAGTTGCTCTTCTGCAGCTTCTGATTGGCCGAGGAGCTCCGTGTGTGTGTGTTTTTATTGTTTGACATCGGGTCCATTATCTCCCATATTCTGTCCTTTAGACTTTTCTCTTCACAGCCCGGTGGTTTGGGAGTAAAACAGGAAGTCTAAGTGTTTTCCATGTGTGACTCTAACACCTCGGCCATCATCACGTCGCCCTGCGAGGTTTTACTGAGACTCAGCGGTGAGAGAAGGTGAACGAACCCGTTGGCTTCAGCTCCATCAGCGGCTCAGTGTCCAAAAACATGATGGCCACCTTCTTCACCCGGGCTACGATGATGAGCTAGGAACTTTGTTTTAACACGGAGAAACAAACTTCATCTACATCTTCCTCTGCAGATTAGAAACAACTTTTCAAATGTTCATAATGTATCTGTGGGTAAAACCATCTCGAAGACCGGTCACTGAAGCTGGTTGGAGCCATTTGGGGGTTTATGAGAAAAAACTTGTGGTAACACTTTATTTGACCCCTATCTCTATAACTCATTATAACCATAGTTATAATGAGTTACAATGCAGTTATAACACTGTATAACTATAGTTCTAAACACTCATAAATGATCATAATGCTTTATAACAATAATCATAACACACTATAAAGCATTTTATCATGACTTATAAGGTCAGGTATTATAATACGTTATAATTGTTAGTAACTCTATTATAATACTAAGACCTTATAAGCCATTACAGTATAAAATGCTCTATGATGTGTTATGCTTATTGTTATAAAGCTTTATGGTAATGTATGAGTGTTTATAATGATAGTTATACACGTTTATAAACCAATTATAACACATTATAACTATATTTATAAAGTATTATCGATGTGGGCATTGTCAGCCAGTTACTAACAGTTATAACATGTTATACGCTTTATAGTGTGTTATGATTATTGTAATAAAGCATTATGATAATTTATGAGTGTTTAGAACTATAGTTATACAGTGCTATAACTGCATTATAATTTATTATAAGTATGGTTATAATGAGTTATAGAGATAGGCGTCAAATAAAGTGTTACAAACTGGCAAATTTATGTGGAAAATCAGCATAAATCAGCATTTCCTCTCTGCTAAATCCAACTGAAAAGTAGAGTTTGAAAAGATCTTCTTCAAAACAAACCACGTCTGTCCAGTGACTTGTCTCCTTCCTTGGTGACTTTAAAACTCGTCACAGAAAAGATCTCAGAAAGTTTAGGATCCGGCTGAAAAAGAGTCTCAGGAGAGTTCAAACCTTCATCCGTCCACAAACCGTCTCAACATGGAGCTAGAAGACTCAGCTCTGTGGGAAACTGAGACCATCACAGTCACCAGATGATCAGATGAGTCTGATGCTCCACAACAACACAGCAAAGAGCAGCTGGACTCTACACAACGCTGCTGAGAAAAGGTTTTCTAACTAAATCCACCTTCTGGATCGGACCAGTCAGAGTCCAGACCTGGACCCGGTGGAGAAGCCGTGGACGGAGCCGAGGAGCCGAGGAGATGAACTAGAACTAGAGTTGGTTTGATCAGCAGCTACTGGACCAACCGGTTTCATGTTATTGGACCTAAAGGAGGTTTAACTGGTTATTAAAGAGGAACTATGTAGGATTTCCACCTTAAAGCAGATATCAGCTTCACGGCCGTTTCGGCTAATGCTGCGTTCAAGGCAGGCTTTTGAAACCGTAAGTTACAGCTTCAAGTCACAACTACGACTTGGTAGCGTTCCAGGTAACCCGTAGCTCGTGTTTTTACCATCCTGTTGTCTGTGAAAGTTCCCTCTAACGGCCACTCGTAACTTCCGACCCGTGAACTCGTACCAGATCGAACTGGTATGACTTCACAGGAAGGAAAGACACAAAGTACGAGTTTCTTTGAACGCACCATGAGTTAGCAGCCCCCGCCCTTGTCAGGCATCAATTGGTCCTCGTGCTATGTCACCACATTCACGCGCATCCCTTGGCTGCACACACAGCCCTTCATGCCGTTCTCTCTCCTCATTGGATAACACTTGTATCCCACAAGGAAAATTTTCTCCTCGGGTTACAGCAGAGCAGAGTGACGGAGAGACTCGTGTTTAGGCTGAAATACTTCATGTAAGTGATTGCTGACGGAAAATAGGACTATTTAGGACTTATATTAACAAAAACATTCCACTGATATCTGCTTTAACTCTGCAACATTTTTACATTTTTAACTGTAGAGTTCCCCTTTAAATGAAGAGGTTCACTTAGTTAGATCAGCTGTGGATCTGCTGTGAAGTCACTGATGTTTCAGGAAGTAGACAGTGACAGTAATCTCTCTCTCTCTCTGATACTCCCATCAGGTGAAAGCTGAGCTCAGACAGAGACAGACACTGACCCCATGTGGACTCTGGTGAGAAGTGCAGCTGCTTCTACCAGTGACCAGAGCTGCATGACTCCAGCTGAGGTGAGTTCATTACACTGATGGAGGAAGAGGAGGAGGAGGAGGAAGAAGTGTGTTTAACTCTCAGTCTTCCTGTCAACACACTGGTCAATAACAGGATGGAGACCAGTTTCATCTGAGTATCAAACAAATTTAAAGGAGAACTCTCTCCTCCTCTGTGTCTCTAACCCTCCTCTCCTCCATGTGCATCATCTGTTTCCAACAACGAAGCCGGTGAGAAATCAATCCATGGAGCGGTGGATAAGGTTATTCATCATCTACCATGTTACCATGTGTATATTTTCAGAGTTGTAGTTAGCCTAGCTTAGCACAAACACTAGAATCAAAGGGAAACTGCTAGCCTAGCTCAACTGAGAGCGAAACAAACTAAACAACATAAAGTAGGCTAATTAATGCTAATTTCATGCTGTGAAGTCCTGATGTTGGATGACAGAGTGAACAACACAGGTCACATGACTCTGGTCTTTACCAATCAGGTTTGAGCCACTGCAGCAGTCATGTGACCTCTATCAGAGTGAAACTTATATGCTTATATTTCAGATTTTCAGACTTTATTTTATAGCGATTATAAACTTATACTAATATGTTCATGTGTAGTAGATTCAGATTTTGCAGATAAATCTTGACAATTAGTGGCAGTTCTTCACAAGAATAAACAGAGGTCTTGTTCTTTGACTTCTTCTCTTGTGGTCAAGGTGCAGGCTGCCTGGCCTCGGATTTATAGTTAGTTATAGTTTATAGTTATAGTTTACTAGCTAGGGTTTTACTTGTTTTAAAAATGATCTCACCTAGTGTTTTACTTTTGTTTTAATCTGATCTAACCTGGAGATCTAGAGCTCTAAACGTACTTAATTAAGGCTGTGCACTTCTTGCATCTTTGCACATTTTGCACAAGCTGTAATTTGCACAACTTTTTCCTGTATGTGCTATTATTGCTCAGGAGCCGGTAAATTACTGAAAACTGTCAATTTTTCCTCCTCCACTGTCTTACGTTTTAATTTATTTAATGTTGCAGCAGGATGTATAGATATATACTGCCCAAGACAATTTGTCATAAACAACCAAACCAACATCACAATCCCATGGCTCCACCTCCACATCTGTTTCCACTGCACAACAACTCAAAGATGAAACCTGTGGCCTCCATCTTTGTTTTACCTCTGCACACAGAACAACACACAGTTACATCATCAGGTTTCATTTTAACAGATAGATAATGTGCACAACTATTTAAAAAAAAAAAAATCTAATCTGGGAGGAAATCTAAACTGAGCCGTGATGCGTTCACTGTCCTGGTCTCACGCAGCAGTGGGATTAGAGGTGAAAACGTCCGTCAGCCGACAGCAGCTGTAACCGGAGAGCTTCCTGACGATGATGATGATGATGATGAGGATTAAACCTGTTTCATTCACAGTCTGCAGTCACAGGTTACAGAGGAAACTGATGCACTGAGCAACAACTAAAGTTTCTGAATGCACAACAACGACATGATCAGATGAGATTATTTTAAACGTGGTGAAACAGAAACTAACAACCTGCAGGTGGAGCTGCAGCTGTAACTAACTGAACCTCCGACCTGCTGTCAACCAAGAGCCAGAAAACAGACGAGTGAAATCACTTAATTTCATTTTCTTCTTTGTTTATCAACACTAAGTGACTCAGACTGAACCGATGTTTCTTCACTGAGATGGTTTTTAATTGCTGTGTTGTTTTTTTCTTTGTTAGTTAGTGTCTGTTTTTCTGTTGATATTATATAATATTCTTTACCTTCGTACACTGGAGCGCTGTGACGAAAGAACTTCCTTCATTAATAAAGTATATTCTATTCTATTCTGTTCTATTCTATCTGCTTTTATCAGAATGGGTTAGAAACAGTTTCTGTGTTTTTATTTCTGACTAAACGTCGACACAATAGAGATAAAGTGTTTTAGTAAAAATCTATAATTTAGTTTTGGATTATCTACAGGTTTTAAGAGGCTGCTGTTTCAATGAAGAGGTTCTGTGGAGAGTCTCTTAGAAACATCTCATTAAACATCTCATTAAACATCTGACTCTGGAGGAAAAAAGTTCTCTCCAAAACACACACACACACACACACACACACACACTAAAATGTTTCCTTGTCAGAGTTTTGTGGGTTTGTAAATGAGACGCTGCCTCCACCTGCTGGTAGGAGATGAGAACTGCACCTGAACAGTCTCAACTGGTTTTAAATGTGTTACTTGATATTGAGAAAACATAGTGATGAATGAATTTAATTTAACAAAATTAATGAAGTTATACAATTAAATAACTAATAAATTCAACTTGTTAATGTGAAACAAATCAACATTAGTTTTAACCTTAGAGGAGGAACTGTTCAGAACAACAGAAAGCCAACTGAGATTGTTTTATTGTTGTACAGTAATTGATCATAATCTCTGTTTTCCTACATGGACGTTTATAGAAAAACAAACAAACTATAAAATCATCTGGATCAATGAATCAAGAAGGAGTCGGATTCAAGAGTCTGATTCTGGAGCGACTGATGATATTTAAATGATCTTTGAATTAACGGCCTAAAGATCAGATGAGGCGACGACTTCAGTCCAGAGAGGATGTGATGTTAGAACGTGTCACAATGACTCAAAGTGATACATATATTATTACATCATCAGCACCAGTTATTACATTTTCAATAGATGTTTTTAGGCCAATACTGTAATAATCAAATCAAAAAAAAGTTTTTACGTTATTGGTTCAAACCTTTCATTACATTCTTGGCTTTATTACATTTAAAATGGTCATAATTATTAGGTTATTGGCCGTTATTACAGTTTGGGTTGCTACACTCATTTTTACTATTATAAAAGTTAGAAAATCTTCACTTTTTTACATTATCAGCACCAGTTTTTACATTTTCAACAGGGTTTTTTTAGGCCAATACTGTAATAACCAGCCAATAATGTAATCATTTATTACACTATTGGCAAAAAAAAAAGTTTTTACATTATTGGTTCAAATCTTTCATTACATTCTTGGCTTTATTACATTTAAAATGTCCAAAATTATTACGTTATTGGTCGTTATTACGGTTTGGGTTGCTACACTCATTGTTACTATTATAAAAAGTTACAAATTATTATTATTTAATAACTTTTAATAATGTTGATTTGAAACCAACTGTCAATCCATCACAAATTAATTTCTAAACATCATCACTTCTGTCTAAATTAAGGGTGTAAGTTTAGGGATTGGACTTTTTAAATCAATAAAACCATCGTGTCTTTGTGTCAGGGTCTGTTTAAACTGTTTAGATCTGAAAGTGATCTTTTTAAAAACCAGTATTGATCGATAATGAGCTGCTGATCATGTGACCTCGTCCTCAGACTGTTTGTACTTCCTGTGTTTGACCAGTAGGTGGAGCTGTCGGCCTTTAAACAGATGCTGATGCTGAACCATCCACCTGATTGATCCTGTTTCTCCCTGGTACTAAATCTAGGAGGAAGGTTTTATGTTGTGACTGGAGAGCAACACTTCAACCACTTCACCAGCTTCACCTCTGACTCATCGACACCCTGAAGGTCAACGACGTCTCTAAAAACCAAAGAGCTGCTGAGTGAGAAACCTCCAACCACCAATCAGCATCCACCATCCATCCATCCAGAAGGAGGGAGGTGGAGATGATGAAGACAAGATGAAGACGATCCTAGAAAACCCTTCACTTCATGAAGAGCCAGAGGTTTAACCGCCTTCGACCCAAATGTCACTTCATGGGACAATATGGACAAAAACAATGAACTGAAGATGGATGGAATAATAGAACGGTAGAAAGAACGACAGATAGATAGATAGATAGATAGATAGATAGATAGATAGATAGATAGATAGATAGATAGATAGATAGATAGATAGATAGATAGATAGATAGATAGATAGATAGATAGATAGATAGATAGATAGATAGATAGTTACATCATACACTAACACTTCCCCCGTCCCGTTCATTTAACCAGTTTATTCCTCTCAGCCCCAGAAGTCTGCTTTAATCATCTGCAGTCTGTGGCTCTAAAGTATCTATGAAATAATCTCTTCTATGCTTAGAAATGATGACAAGTTTTTCATATAACAATGCAAACATGTTGTTTATGTTTTTAAACCACACCCACTACATCTCTGTGCTGCTCCTCTATCTGTCACTCAGCAGAGACAACAGGTCCAACACTGGAAACACTCAGCAACTCAAAGTCTCTAGTTTTCTTTGGAAAAGAAATCCTTAGTGGGTCTGAACAAGTCAAAGCTCTGGTAGCTGATGTCACCATGTGATAAATTATCTTCAAGGACAACGCAAGCTTTTGCAGGACATCTGACTTTTTTTTTTCTTCTCATTTTCCATGTGTTTTCTATGACTGGAAAATTGGTCACCACTTTCCAGGTTTTCCAGGACGCGTAGGAACCGAGACCTCATTAAATTATGGAATAACTTTTCAAATCAGGCCTATTTGTGGAAAAATATACATATTTGAGTGACATAAAGGATTTTTATTTGTTTTTTTCCTGACTGTCCTTGAAATAGTGACCAAGAACCTCCCCACCTCCAACACAAAAATGGTTTGGCCAATGATCAAAGTTTGATTTAAAGTTCAGTTCAGTTCGCTGAAAAGGTCCAGTCAACACAAGACTGGTGCTTAGTAAAGGGAAAGAAAAGAGAAGTAGAAAATAGTGCCTTGAGAGGTTTTCTAAACTAATATTTAAAAAACAAAAGGTGGTGATGGTGAAAAGTCAACGTAGAGCAAAGTAACGTAACCTAAGAGGCCAGCTCTAATATTAACATCCATCAGATTGTATAAAAGCCTGACACAACACGTTATCTTTGACAGGAACAATGGAGTTTGGTTGCTCCATCAGAGAGGAAGAGACAGAGGAGAGGAAGAGCAAGGGAAGAGGAGAGGAGAGGAGAGGAGAGGAGAGGAGAGGAGAGGAGAGGAGAGGAGAGGAGAGGAGAGGAGAGGAGAGGAGAGGAGAGGACTCACCCGCTGTGCTTCATGTTGGGGGGTTTGTCCATGCGGACGGCCAGCTTGATCTTCAGCTCCGAGTCCTGGCTGCTCTTGGGGACGACCATCCGGTGGAAGTCAGCCTGTTTGGGACCGTTGGTGGTCGGGTTCAGGACCACCTGAGGAGGAGGAGGAGGAGGAGGAGTAATTTTTCTGTTGCCAAATATAATACATTTTGTTTTACATAAAAACAATGATAATTTATTTGTATCAAACCACTTCTTCAGGATCTCCAAGTCCTTTTCCACTGCACACAAAAGCTGCTCAAGATCTTTTCCGGAGCTATGTATGTGGGTATGCATGTATGTAGCTATGCTTGTGTCATCAGCAGCAAATAAGACGCACTTTAGCAGTGGTAGTGCATCGCAAATATCATTGATGTACAGAATAAAGAGTTTGGGACCCAGTATAGAGCCCTGGGGAACTCCATGAGTTGTTGTTAGTGGGTCTGAGTCTACATTATTCACATGCACATCCTGCTCCCTGTCGCTTAAGCAGCTTTTCAGCCACTCATGGGCTACTCCTCTAATACCATACCTCATCAATTTTCTTCAATAGTATACTGTGATCAATGGTATCATTCAGGCTCTCCTGACTTTTTCAGAGACGACAGAAAAAAGAGAAAAGGATTCATGTCACTTCATGGGACAATAGGGACTAGATAGATAGATAGATAGATAGATAGATAGATAGATAGATAGATAGATAGATAGATAGATAGATAGATAGATAGATAGATAGATAGATAGATAGATAGATAGATAGATAGATAGATAGATAGATAGATAGATAGATAGATAGATAGATAGATAGAACGATAGATAGATAGATAGATAGATAGATAGATAGATAGAACGATAGATAGATAGATAGATAGATAGAACGATAGATAGAACGATAGATAGAACGATAGATAGATAGAACGATAGATCGATAGAACGATAGAACGATAGAACGATAGATCGATAGATCGATAGATAGATAGATAGATAGATAGATAGATAGATAGATAGATAGAGGTCTACTGACCCGGCCCAGCTCCTTGTCCTCCAGAGCCAGGACTCCCGTACTCTCAGTGAACAGCTTCACTTTGACCGACGGCAGAGGATGAGTGGTGGTGAAGTCTCCCTGAGTGCCCCACCTCACACACACACACACACACACACACACACACACACACACACACACACACACACACACACACACACACACACACACACACACACACACACACACACACACACACACACACACACACACACACACACACACACACACACACACACACACACACAGTTAATTAAAGTGCTGTTGTAACCGATTTAAAAACATTCTCATCATAAGGATTTGATGTAGAGAGTCTACATTATAAATCACATTATAAAACAAACACACGGTCACATTATAACAAGTTGTTACAATACGAGTCAAGTTATTGTTATAACATGAAAACTTTTGATGAATTTGAGTTTTCCGTTCCACTTCATTTGTTCTGTTTGTTTGTTTGTTTGTTTGAGCGTCTGTGGAGCTCGACTGAGTCTCTGTTGATACACTACAGATGTTGATACTCAGAGGAGTCCAGATGTTGATTCACTCAGAAGCAGTCACAGTGTGTGTGGAGAAAAAGACAGAAAAAGACAAGAAAAAGGGAAGAAAAAGAACAGAAAGAAGAAGGCAAAGTAGAAGACGAAAAATAAGAAGACAGAAGAAAAAAAAGATGAAGACGATCAAGCAGAAGGAGAATAAAAAGAAGGAGGAGAAGTGAAAATGAGGATGAAGAAGTACAAAAAAAGGAGAAGACAGAGAAGAAGAGATGGAAGAAGACAGAGAAGGAGGAGGAGGAGGAGGAGGAGAAGATAAAGGAGAAGAAGGAGATAAATCAGATCAGTTTTCTGCAGCCATGGTCACATCAACATGAGGTCAAAGGTCACAACAGCTGTCGATCACAGGTAAACAGCTGTACAGTAACATGTGCAAGTGTGTGTGTGTGTGTGTGTGTGTGTGTGTGTGTGTGTGTGTGTGTGTGTGTGTGTGTGTGTGTGTGTGTGTGTGTGTGTGTGTGTGTGTGTGTGTGTGTGTGTGTGTGTGTGTGTGTGTGTGTGTGTGTGTGACCCCTCCACTCGTCGAGCTCCATATTCAGTTTGCTCAGTTTCCAAGGCAACGCAGCGCTGAAAGGTGTCTGACCCCTGATCAGTGTTTTCCTGTGAGTGATGACATGACGATGTCTGGAGCTCAGCTGCTGTTTGTCTCTATTTATTACAATAATAACTTTATTGACACTGCTGTTTTGAAACAGAGACAACGAACAGATCAACAGAGAGAGACTGAAACCTCCTCTCTGCTGCTGCTGCTGCTGCTGCTGCTGCTGCTGCTGCTGCTGCAACATGCTGCTGCTGCTGCTGCTGCTGCTGCTGCTGCTGCTGCTGCTGCTGCTGCTGCTGCTGCTGCTGCTGCTGCTGCTGCAACATGCTGCTGCTGCTGCTGCTGCTGCTGCTGCTGCTGCTGCTGCTGCTGCTGCTGCTGCTGCTGCTGCTGCAACATGCTGCTGCTGCTGCTGCTGCTGCTGCAACATGCTGCTGCTGCTGCTGCTGCTGCTGCTGCTGCTGCAACATGCTGCTGCTGCTGCTGCTGCTGCTGCAACATGCTGCTGCTGCTGCTGCTGCTGCTGCTGCTGCTGCTGCTGCTGCTGCAACATGCTGCTGCTGCAACATGCTGCTGCTGCTGCTGCTGCTGCTGCTGCAACATGCTGCTGCTGCTGCTGCTGCTGCTGCTGCTGCTGCTGCTGCAACATGCTGCTGCTGCTGCTGCTGCTGCTGCTGCTGCAACATGCTGCTGCTGCTGCTGCTGCTGCTGCTGCTGCAACATGCTGCTGCTGCTGCTGCTGCTGCTGCTGCTGCTGCTGCTGCAACATGCTGCTGCTGCTGCTGCTGCTGCTGCAACATGCTGCTGCTGCTGCTGCTGCTGCTGCTGCTGCTGCTGCTGCTGCTGCTGCTGCCACATGCTGCTGCTGCAACATGCTGCTGCTGCTGCTGCTGCTGCTGCTGCAACATGCTGCTGCTGCAACATGCTGCTGCTGCTGCTGCTGCTGCTGCTGCTGCTGCTGCTGTTAATGCTGCTGCTGCTGCTGCTGCTGCTGCAACATGCTGCTGCTGCTGCTGCTGCTGCTGCTGCTGCTGCTGCTGCTGCTGCTGCTGCAACATGCTGCTGCTGCAACATGCTGCTGCTGCTGCTGCTGCTGCTGCTGCTGCTGCAACATGCTGCTGCTGCTGCTGCTGCTGCTGCTGCTGCTGCTGCTGCTGCAACATGCTGCTGCTGCAACATGCTGCTGCTGCTGCTGCTGCTGTTAATGCTGCTGCTGCTGCTGCTGCTGCTGCAACATGCTGCTGCTGCTGCTGCTGCTGCTGCTGCTGCAACATGCTGCTGCTGCTGCTGCTGCTGCTGCTGCTGCTGCTGCTGCTGCTGCTGCTGTTAATGCTGCTGCTGCTGCTGCTGCTGCTGCTGCTGCTGCTGCTGCTGCTGCTGTTAATGCTGCTGCTGCTGCTGCTGCTGCTGCTGCTGCTGTTAATGCTGCTGCTGCTGCTGCTGCTGCTGCTGCTGCTGTTAATGCTGCTTCTACTGCTGCTGCTGCTGCTGCTGCTGCTGCTGCTGCTGTTTGTTCATGTGACACTGGTCAAGTCTGAGCTGTGGTTTACTACCTGCAGCTAAAAACTACATCCTGAAATACATGTTTTGTCACTTAAATCATTTTAAATTCATTCAAACTTTGCATTTAAATGTAAAATATTACACGACAACTAGGGATGGAGTGATTTTCGATCGGATCGTCTATCGGCGATCGAAGGGGACAATCGTGATTTTTTTTTCAAATGGCGATCTTTAGGGTGATCTTTAATTAATTTACTGCCATAAGATGTTAAAGAAATATTCTCTAGAACCTGAGCTCTACTGTGTACTTGAAAAATGTTTCGTGGAGCAACATGTCTGCATACAGAGCCTTTGGATCTGTGCAACAGAGGAGTGAATATTAAACACACACACACTGTTGCATCTTTTTTTTTTCTTCTCACTTTTTTTCGGAGGTGCATGCCGCGGACGCAGGCTGTGCGGGGGGCGGGTCATTAAAAACACTGATGATGAAGTCCAGAGTGTGTTATCAGGGGTGATGTTGACGGGAAAGCCGGCGGAGGTGTGAAGGAACCGGTGGTGAGACGGCGGCTGGGTGCATCAGCAGAGCGGGTTGCTTTCACCAGAGAGCAGACCGGGGAGAGGGAGAGGCGGCGGCGGCGGCTGCTGCTGCACTGTGACTCTCCCACTCCACACTGACAAGCTACCGGCAACACAGCGCCTCTGTCTGCCCTTTCAAAGTAAAAAAGCCCGCTGTCTGACGTTTAATAGCGGCGGGATGGGTTGTGAAAATAGATGCGGTGGTGCGGGTCAAAATAGGCTACTTCATAGATGCGGGACCCGCGGGTTGGAAAAAAAACCGGACCCACGCGTCATGCATGCGCGCTTGTCTGTGTGTGTGGACGACAATAACGGAGAGTGAGCCCTATGCGGAGATATATAGCAAGTTTTTTTTTTTTTTTTTTTTTAAAGCTGACGGGGGTCAATGAATCCAATAAAATAGGTTTCAAGACAAAAAAACAAAACAATGATGTTCTCCTTAACATGGCTATTGGAGCTAACATAAAAATGCATGCCAAAACACATCCCATTTACAGTAGAATGTCCATATAAACTCAGGCAGATCCCCTAATGTAATAAAAGTGGTGGAATCAGCTGATACTATTATATGTGATAGTGGCCTAATAAAGTAGGTCAAAATGAGAAAATAATCAGATCATATAGATGAAGTTGTGAAGAAAGAATAAATTGTTATGTGGCTTATAAAGGCAAAAGTCAAAAGTGGTGAAAAACGGCCAAAATAGGCTCAGATCCCTAAAGGGATAATCAAAGATCGATACTTGGAGTCCCTGTATCAACAGTCAGAAACTGATCTGAGGTCTGTGAGGCTGAATCTCAGATGTTTGGTACCTTCCACATGAATTAAATCTATTAACTAATGAAAAAGGTCCTGGTTGATTAAAGGGCTGTTCCGCTACAACCATCGGACGCCGGCGCTGTAATCACAGCTCATCACCTCGGCTGTGTAATTACAGTTAACAAGGACGACGTCATTAAGGAACGAGCCTGTTGTTGCTCTGCTGGTTAATCACACCGGAGGCTGCAGGAGCTGCTCGCTGCTTCCCCGCTGACCGCCGAGGCCGTCAGGTGGCACCCCGCTCCTCTAATTGGCTCTGACTCTGGAGGACAGACCCCCCCCTACACCACCTACACCTCCACCTCTGAGAAAAGAAGAGGAAGAAGGAGAAGGAGGAGAGGAAGGAAGGAGGAGGAGAAACCCTCTGAGCAGCAGCCGGAGCGTGTGAAAGGTTATCCTCATTACTGCCCCGACCCCCCGCTGTCCGTCAAACATCCCACCACCACCAGGACGCTGCAGCTCAGAGAGACGAGACCACGTGAAGACCGACTCACTCCGGTCAGAACCGGATCAGAACCAGAGGAACCAGAGGAATCAGAGGAACCAGAGGAATCACCACCACAAACTGACTGATGAACTGAGCTAAATGAACCAATCAACGCTACAGATCATTAGAAATTACAGCATTAACGGGAAAACAAGTCAAAAACCATCTTGACATTTGCAAAGACACGAGGAGTCGGTGATCAATCTGATTATTATTAATCATTAATATCATTATCTGTACTGTCTTTGAGGGTTAAAAAGTTAAAATGTTAAGTTAAAGTTGATAAGTTGATAATTAAGCAGGTCTAAAAAGTATACCATATGTGCTTTGGTTCAAAGAAACCGCATCGAAGTGAGCGCTCGGCTCGTCAAGTCCAGCTATGTTGTGTTTTTTCTGTTGCATGCTCAGTTTTCATGCTCGGGTTTATAAGTGAGCACAGGCGGCTAAACAGACTGCTAAATAATATTGTTGGACGCTTTTGCCTTGGGGAATGTTTATCTGTGAGTAGAATATGTGAATAATGTTACATGATTGTGTATTTTTGTGGTTAAGACATGATTCGTTATGTTTTCGGTTAAAATACCTTGCTAGCTTTCAGTCTATGCTAACTCTTTTAATTTTGTTAATCTATGGATGCTAATTGAAATGTATTCATGCAATGCTACTGTAAGTACATTGTGTTTCTATCTGTGATCATTTCAGTTTTATGGAGGAGAAATAGAGGACTCCATTAAAGGACAGGAAAGATCAAGCCTTGTGGTCTTTTGGGGAACTATTATTCGTTGACTGACTGTCTAGCTCTGCATCGGTACACGCACTGCGAGGGCAGTACATTATCCATTAGCACTACCCCAGCTGTAAGCCCTCTCTTCTGATTGGCTGACTGTTTCCTGAGTGATCTGATAAAAAATAGAGCAGATTTCAGAATAAAACACTCAGAGAAAGTGAGAGACGTCCGTCCTCCATCACATTACCACAGGACTTTAACAGCCTGTTAACGACCTACGCCAGCTGAGGAAGTAGATTGTCTCTGTGAAGGAAGAGCAGTAAAGAGCTGCAGACTTTAATATGACAACAACTTGAGGCTGATGAACCAATCAGGAGCCACCATGGGAGTTTACATCATTGTGTCCGAAGGTCTCAGTTTTCATTGTCCAGACAAAGCAAATCTGAAGGTTTTTTCATATTCATGTCACGCTCTGTGTTTTTCTACATTGTCTCTGTTTTTCTCTGTGTTTTTCTTAAATACATATTATTATTCTTCCTCTTGTGCTATTATCTCCTTTCAAACCCTTTAACTGTTTATTCTTGACTCCTTTTCTACCTCAACGTTTAAGCTGCTGTTATGAAATTCCCTATTGAGGAACAAATACAGTTTTTCATACAATAGTTGAGACTAATATATATCAGACTAGTCTTATCTAGTCTCATCTTTAAAGGAAAACAGGATCAGCTGCGTTTCTAAAACTCTCAATTTCACAAACTGCAGTCTCTAGTGGACGGAGGAAGGAAACAAAGCTAAACAGATGAGTTTTAAAGTAAAAACGTAGCAGTCACCGACACCGTACACTGGTTCCATTTTGCACAAAACTATTTTTGCAGCAGAGGCTGAGAAGTGTAAAAGCAGCTCATGAACTCTCTGGTTGTGCAGACGTGTCAGAGCGACAGGGCAACATTACTGCAGCTTCCAGCTAATTCAGAAGAGTCAGAAGTCAACTTTAAGATTGAAAGTTTGTGGAGAGAAGAGTTGATCATTTACTCTGATAATAGATCCACTGATTTAAATTAGGAAACTTTTCTAACTTTAGATGTTTTTCAGACGTGAAGTCTTCAACCTTCTCCAAACAACTATACAGAGCTGAGATTAAAGAGTTGAAATGCTCATCGGCGCCGCATGGTTCTTTTTGTTACGGCATGTGGACGTTTGACCTTCAGCAGGAATGTGCTGCAGTGGGTAATGAGTTAGACAGCGAAGGACTTTCTCACATTCATCTGCTGAAGGAGAAAATAAATAAAATGTGTCTAAAAAGTCTCATTTCAGACGATTCAGCAGCAGCACAGCGAGCGGTCCGGAGGCGGAGCTGGACTCACTGTGGGCGCGCGGCCTCGGCCTGGTCCGTCTGCAGCTTCTCCCCTCCCTCCACCTCCATGGTGCAGTACACGATCCGGTTCGGAGCGACGGACTTCAGACCCTGGACCTCCACGATCACAATCTGCAAAGACCAGGAGGAGGAGGAGGAGATGGTTCAACCTGGACTAACCCTCAGACCTCAGTCCTAACTAAGAAGTTCAGCATGACACCACAGGATGATCAATAAATACAGACTGAGCCGTTTACTGAGGATTTAAAATACAGAAAACTCTTTGTTTGATGATCGATTGAAGCTACAAAGTTTAACAAGTTGAACCTTGAACCCATCCAAACTCTATCCAGATCAATGATGACAGATCAATAGTTCTTTATTGCTTTAATTACAATTGTTAAAGTTATAGTATGTAGGAATTCCCCCCATCTAGCGGTGCGGTTGCATATCTGAACCTATTCTTGATGTTGCATTCAGGTGAAATGGGGCAGACGTCAGACAGACAACAGACGCTGCATGTAACAGGATAAACAAGCGTTTATGTAAACAAGTGGTCTGACAACATGTTGTCATGGTGATGTGGTATTGTTTTACCGTCTTTCTCTGGTGGAGTAAAATGACATCCGGTTGGTTTGCCGACCGACGGCCGTCTGCCTGACTGCACCTGAATGCAACAGCGGTGCCTCCGTCCTTCCTCACACTACACAGTGGTGACAGTTTGAACAGGCCGAGTCCACAGCTCCGCTCAGTTTCCGTGGTTACCTACGGTCACGCTGCCACTCGACGTAAAAAATGGCGATACAACATCTGACATGCAACGTATTTGTAACGACTTGTAACAACTCATTCTAAGGTACCAGAAAGCTTTCATTTGTATGTGGGTGTGATTCCACTTCAGTGAAATACGGATTTATGAAAGACATGTTTGATTTTTGCTGATAAAAAGCCAAATAAGTTACACACTGGGGCTTTAATAAATTTGACATATTTTTAAAGTTTTTTTGCAGTACATTGAAGGAATTGCTCGGAGCTACAATCAAAACCTTGTGGTCGTTATCAACCTGCCAAGCTGCAGAAATCTGGTCACAATGAGTAAAAAGCATTATATAAAAGGCTAGGAATGATTTAGCAGAACATTATGATGTCCCACTGAAGTTGACTTTTGACCTTTTGGGTATAAAATGTCATCACTTCCTAATTTTATCCTGAGTAACAGTATTAAACAATGACGCGTGTTTAACCTGTCAAAAACTGGGTCGATTCATCTTTGAGTCCAGATGGACATTTGATCCAAATATGAAGAAAGTGGTTTAAGATGTTATAAGACATCATGCTTGAGAGATAACAGGGATAAACGACCTGAAGACTAACATGAACCCTAACAAGCCAGAAACTTTCCCAAACTGAGGTCGAGACAAAACGTCCTCAATGTCCATTAACGTCCTCATTCAAAACTCACACAGTCCCCACAAAGATATCTATACAAGAACACACACACACACACATCCTTGTACTTCTATCTTTGTGAGGACCCTCATTGACATAATGTATTCCCTAGCCCTTTACCCTAACCTTAACCATCCAAAACAAATGGCTAACCTTAACCTTAACTAATTATAACCTAACGTCTTAACCCTCAAACAGCCCTTTGAAAAAGTGAGGACCGGCCAAAATGTCCTCACTTCCCAGGGTTCCTACAGCTTAAGCCAAGTTAAATTTAAGACTTTTTTAAAGCCACTTGAAATGAAATTTAAGACCGACTTCACAATAAACACAAATGCAGAAAAAAGAAAAAAAAAACACCACATCAATTACATAGGGTTATAGGGACAATTTGACCCACTTTCCTATGTGGTCCAAGGTAAAGTGACTGCTACATGAACATTGGATTGTGTCTCTTTCCAGCTGTCCTTTAAAAATAAATGCATA
Organism: Trachurus trachurus; assembly: GCF_905171665.1. Taxonomy (NCBI): domain Eukaryota; kingdom Metazoa; phylum Chordata; class Actinopteri; order Carangiformes; family Carangidae; genus Trachurus; species Trachurus trachurus. The sequence continues at coordinate 32,612,702 of NC_139897.1, forward strand.
AAAAGTCCGAAAAAACAAACAAACACTGACTCGGGAGCTGGAGGCGGTGAGAAATTTAGCGTCGACGGCCGCCACTAACTTCTCTATGTCGGAATGTTACCAATTATTTTGAGATTTGAGACGAATTACAACCATAAAATCCCACTTATCATGTGTTAACACAACAAGACTTTGAAAAATTGATTTAAGACATTTTAATGCCAATTAAGGCCTTGTTTTTAGATTAATGAATTCAATGCCTTTTAAAACTTTTTAAGGATCCGTAAGAACCCTGCTTCCCAAAAATGTCCTCAGTCTGTTGGTTAAAAACTCGTTCCGGTCCTCACAACGTAGCATGTACAAGAACACACACACACACACACACACACACACACACACACACACACACACACACACACACACACACACACACACACACACACACACACACACACACACACACACACACACACACACACACACACCTCGAGCGTGAAGGACAGCACGACGTCGGACTTGGACAGGATGTCCCCCTCGTCCCCCATGTCCAGGAAGGAGTTGTTGAGAGACGAGCGTTTGAGCTTCTGCTTGAAGACGTCGGGTCCTCCTTTAGAAACAGGAAGTGACTCCAGATTGGCCATCAGCAGGTTGACGGACGACCGCAGCTCCTCCACGTACAGAGCCTCCATGTCGCCAGAGATGAACTTAGGGTATCTCCTCTCCTGCAACACACACACACACACACACACACAGGGCGGTTGTATAGGGGAGAAAGGTGATGATAACTCTAGGGGCCCAGCGCCCAGTGGGGCCCATAAAAAACCCCAGTAGTCTAATCTTTGTATGACTGATTTATTCTGCGTAAGACCCTGACTAATACTCATAGTACACTGTTAAAACTCTACATCTTTCCAAGAATATTTGTCTTATTTCTTGTCCAAATGTCTAATTTCTAGTCTAAACTAATCTCTTTCCACTTTCCAATAAGACTCATTACCTAAAAATTAACTTGTTTTTAGATAATTTTCACTTAAATTCACAATAAATAGAAAAATCTGCCAGTGAAAGTAAGTTTTTTGTGCTTGTAATAAGGAAGAAAAACTTGCTCCACTATCAGATTTTTTCTACTTATTCCAAGTGAAAATCTGCTTGAAAGAAGTAAAAAGTGTCTAAAAACAAGCTACTTTTAATATGATGTGTCTTATTTTAAGTAGAATGAGATTTGTTTTGACTAGAAATGAGACATTTTGACTAGAAATAAGACAAATATTCTTGCTAAGATACTTGAGTTTTTGCAGTGTAATGCTGCATTAGCATCAAAACAAAGAAGGCTAAATAAAAAACGATAATACATACGTAGTCTAAGAAAAAAAAAAGGAAAAGTTAGGGGGGAGGGGCCCACTTTAGTATTCTTTAAGGGGGCCCAGAACACACTCCCCGTTAAAACCACCACGCTCAGGTTTAATGATTTAACGGCTCATTAGGAGATGAAGTGATCTCAGTTCAGCTGCTCTGTTTGGTTCCTCTCAACCTGACCAGGTCGTTTGCTTGTTGTAAATATATTTTTTTCTTTTTGAAGCAGAGAAGACGTTTCAGAGGAGAAACTGACGAGGTCGTGAGTTCACAATCAGCACCTGTTCCCTCTCATGTTGTTAAATAATTCATTAGACTAGAAAACTAACTGATGTGCAGTTTGGAAACATTGGATTTCTTTAGATAACAAAGTAAAAATACAAAAGAAAACTGATGAAATAGTATATTTCATAGATTTCTCAGCGACTGGAGGATAGATCAGACTTTGTTTTAACTCTGGTTTTGTCTCTTTAAGTTTCCAAGAAGAGCTGAATTGAAGGCAACCAGGTTTACAGTTCATACAGAAAGTATTCAGACCCCCTTCAGTTTTCCACCATTTGTTATGTTGCAGCTTTATGACTCAAGGAAGAGTCCTGGTTGACCCAAACTTCTTCCATGTCTGTGCATTGCTACAGTTCAGTCTCTGAGCTCTTGGAGAAGTTCCTTCAACCTAATGGATCTCATTTTTGCTCTAATTTGCAAATGAGCTGTAAGGCCTTATTTAGACAGATGTGTACCTTCCAAACCATGTCCAAACTATTTAATCCAACACAGCTTGGCTTAATGAAGGCGTAGAACTGTCTCAAAGATGAACAAAATAAATCGACGGCCACTGAAAGACCTACAGGTGTCACAGCAAATGGTCTGAAAACGTATGTTAAGGTGATATTTCAGTTTTTCTTTTTTATTCATTTGCAAAAATTTCTAAAATTCTGGGTTTGTGCTGTCATGATGTCGTGGGTGTAGATCAAAGGGAAAAATGCATTTTATTGATTTTAACAGAAAGCTGCAACATAACAAATGGTGAAAAACTGAAGGGGGTCTGAATGAAGGTCTCTCTTCTTGGAACAAACCAGGTTTTTCTTTGGTGGAGGTTTGACTAAATGACTAAAACAACTATCTTCTTCCAGTCCTCCTGACAAATTCACCAAATCTCATCTCATCAACATGACGTAACTTTTTTCCCCCACAAGCAGAGGAACTACTGATGTCTGTGCTGTGATTTAACGGGATGTGGTTTTAATTTAGAGACATTTTTTTCAAGAAGCCGAGTGTGAAAGAGAAAATATTCACATTCTGTTCGAAAAGCTGGAAAATGATGTCTGAAAAAGCACAGATTTCATCATCATGAAAATGTACTAGTGGTAGGAATATAGCAGGAAAAACCCTGTCAGAGGTGAAACATCTTCTGGTTACTGTGGATTTACAACCTGTCTGTGAAAACCACCACTGAGAAGCCAGATGTTCTTCTCTCATCCACAGCTGATCTCCGACTGAGTCTGACAGATGTTTACTGCCGAGGACTTCACGGTGTTTCATAGCTTGTTTTGATGGAACCAGAGACAGTGAATGGGATTTAAAACCAAAACAAGGAGGTGAAATAGGCTTTAAAAAATCTCCTTAGAGCTGCAGGATTCATCTGAACTCTCCACGGTGCAGCTTATTGGCTGCTGATCAGTTTTCATAGCCTCAATAATTGATGAACCAAGAATAGGTGAAAATATTGACCCAGAAAACTGTGAGTTTGAAGTTTGCAAATGATGTTAACACAAATTAAAACACTACTTGGAGTAAAAATTAAAATAATAAGACAGAAATAAATGGAGGCATCAATACGATAGATACAACTGGTGTGTGTGTGTCTTACTCTGGCGATCTTCTCGGCCAGTTGCAACCTGCCGTCCAGCTCTCTGCGGATCTGAGCCGCCTGCTCGTCCACGTTGTCCAGCTGAGGTGATAGAAAGGGGGAAAAAAAGTCAATCTTCATCCAATCAGAAACATTCAGAATCAATAAACCAATCACAGTAAAGAAAACCAGTTCAGTCAGGTTTGTGTAGCTGCAGTTCCTCTACTGTCCACTAGATGCTGCTGCTGCAACGACTCTCATCAGTTTCTATGTCTCTTTAGATGTTACACTGACGACCTGTGTGATTTTAAAAAGCAGATTTTTCAAGGTTTTACAAAACCAGAGAGGTTTTTATTAAAGTTTAAATGATGCTGCGTGACCTTTGACCTCCATCAGTCTGCACACGGACACGGCCGGGTATTCAGCAGCTTTATTCATACCAAAGGAACCAGTGTGATACATGTGGAGCTGAACATCTGACTGGATTATTATTAACCTGTTGATCAGCCTGTGTTGACATGAGATCAAACTGTTGTTATCACTGCAAGGTCTCAAACTTTACACAACTATTTAATATCTGTACTTGAAATTGATTGAATACGTTATAGTTTAATCCCACTTATGGTTTCACAGTTGAAGGTCGGTTTCTTCAGTGTTTCATTGAGGGGCCATTTTTGTGTGTGTGTAATCACTGACACTGAGCTACTGCTGCTGCTGCTGGACGGTCAATAGTAATAATAATGATGATGATTCCTTTAAAGTGCAGAGCTGCTGCTTCATTAACTTCAATGGCTCCCGGCTGAAAAAATGCTGGAGATTTCTAAAGACTTTAAACAAAGTCGGCTTTAACAGAGTTTCTGTCTAGACATGAGCATCCAAACATAGAAGAGTTGCTTCTTTTCCATCCACCCAAGACAAAACCCGTCCATCTGTCCATTATTTATACCAAGAGATCTGCAACCTCTTAGATAGAGATACAAAACCACATCAGACGCTCACGTTCAAAGCTATGGCCAGTTTAATGTGACCAGTTCACCTGATGTGATGTCTTTAAACTGTGGGAGGAAGCTGGAGAACCTGGAGAGAACTCCTCACAGATCAGAAGACCAGGGGTTCAGACCCAGAACTTGTTAAAGGGAATTGCCGTTTTTTACAATCTGGACCTTACTTCTAGCATAAAATGTGATCATTTAGTCACCCAGATAACTTTGGTGTCATTACAAGTCGTTCCGACGAAATTAGCTACAGGGCAGCAGAATGCAGCCTCTAAATAACACATTATCTGCAGAGAAACTCCTTCATTTCACCAATATTTAGTTCTGATAGGCTAGTGCTATTCCCCTCTGAGTCCGGGGTTAGCTGTTATCAACATCCGGGGTCTGTAGGTTGACCTACTGACCTCTGACCTGGATGATGATGTCATCTCTGAGCGCCGCCCGGCTCATTCTGATAATAATCATTCTGCTTCGGCATTCGGGTCCATTTTTATCTCAACTGAACTTCATCCAGCTGCTCATTTTGTTCTGACAAGTCAGAAACACGCAGAAACGAACCGTAGCATTAGCGGTAGCAACAAGCCGCACCGCATGACATCATCCAGGTCAGAGGTCAGTAGGTCAACCTACAGAACCCGGATGTTGATAACAGCTAACCCCGGACTCAGAGGGGAATAGCACTAGCCTATCAGAACTAAATATTGGTGAAATGAAGGAGTTTCTCTGTAGATAATGTGTTATTTAGAGGCTGCATTCTGCTGCCCTGTAGACTTCATTATACGGATATAAGCGCCTCTCGGCTGGAGATTATTTCATCACAACCACTTGTAATGACACCAAAGTTATCTGGGGGAGGAAATGATCGGATTTTATGCTAGAAATAAGGTCCAGATTGTAAAAAACGGCAATTCCCCTTTAAGGACAAACCCCTTTGGCACAAATTAGGGTTTTCTGGCCCCGGTAAGTTTCTCCCATGTGGAAGTTTGGGATAAAACCAAAAACAAAACAACTAAACCTGACGCACTCGACCACCTGAGCTCCAGCTGCCACCGGTAAAGTGTACCATCTTTCTGGTTGACAAAGGACAGAAGCAACAATGACATAAGTCTTGAAACACAGAGTTTTATCTAGTTAGTACATGAGCTTTTTGACCGACGTGTCCTCCACTTGCTTTGTGAGCCGGTGGATGATCAGTATAAAAACTAGCGAGGCGTCCCTGAGTTTCGCTGTAGTTCCAGAGCTTCATCCAACGAGTCGTCCCTTAAACTCATTGTCAGCGAGACTCAAAGAGGAGATGAAAGCAGGGAGGAAAATTGATTGAGGTTTGCTTACTGGGCAGAAAACGGCACCTCATTTCACAAATGGGAGATTAAACGGCTCCCATGGAAACTGGCCTGCAGTCAAAGAGACAAGTGGAAAATTCTGAGGTGATAAGGAGGAGAGAAGATAAGCCCTTTAATTTGCGCCCGTTTAAAAAAAAAAAAACGAATCCGGGAGAATGAGTTAAACATCATCAGCCATCAGCCTCTCCTTCACGCTGATCCAAACTTCCTTTAGTCGCAGCGAGCGGTCGCCCCGTCCAATCAAATCTAGATCCACATGTCAGTCAGACCTAGGCTTCTTCAACACCTGTGAAGGCATCATCTCGTCTCGATTAGGGTACCACACCACAAGTCATCAGATTTGATAACTGGCTCGTCAGACAAGTTTAGTTTGAACTAATAAAAGTTTGACATCCAGCGTTTCAATGATCTTATCGACGTGTTAAAATGCAGTCATCTTAAAACTGCTCAGTAACTTCTGGCCTTCATTAAGAGTTTCTTGGAAGCAGAGTTTTAAAGGGATAGTAGCATTTTTTTTTAAAAGTGGGGTTGTATGATCTACAAATAGCCCCTAAGTACTTTAATTGCAGTAGAAGACTCTCTACACTCCTCCCGTTAGCAACGCCAGCCCATAATAGCCCTGCCCAGAGATTTACAACATACAGTGTTGTGAACAGACCCAAAGAAACGGCCTATTTTCGCGGCCTAAAAGAGGTTTTACCTGAAAAAAAATACACAGTTCCATTGTTCACTATAATATAATTTTTTCCAGCCCTTCAAAGTGCAGGAAAAACACAGTTTTTATTTGGACCTAACCAACTGCTGATCGGCGGGCGCTAGGGCTGTCAGTTTTTAGAAAAATGAGGTTCGAACGAATATTGAATGACCCGTAATTCGTTCGGATATATTCGAATATTATCCCCCTCCCCCCCCGCCTCACACACAGTCGCGGTGTTTTATTTTGAAAGTTGACCGGATACTCTCGTTGTTTCATGTTTGATTTCCTGTCCAGCTTGACGTGGTTGCTCGCGGCTCTCGCACAAAATACACCAGACGAAACGAAACAACCGCTGCAGGGCGCGAGCCGGCCGTGGAGGTGCACGCCGCAACACCACACCAGCGGTTAATATGGGCACAGAAAGTAAACTGGCTCCGCTTATCGGCTCTTCGCGGCCCTTCCACGTCCGGTGGACGGTCCGCGGCGCTATGCAGGCACTGGGCACTGCAGCCAAAGACGGTAAATAGAGTATCTTTGCTGCAGCCTGCATATCGAGCAGGTCATTACTGCTCGAATACGAACTTTTCACCCCACATTCGAACGAATATTCGAATGTCGAATAAAAAGTGACAGTCCTAGCGCGCGCTAACCCTGGGCGGAGGGATACGTGAGTTGGTTAGGTCCAAATAAAAACTGTGTTTTTCCTGCACTTTGAAGGGCTGGAAAAAATTATATTATAGCGAACAATGGAACTGTGTTTTTTTTTTCACATAAAACCTCTTTTAGGCCGTGAAAATAGGCCTTTTCTTTGGGTCTGTTCACAACAATGTATGTTGTAAATCTCTGGGCAGGGCTATTATGGGCTGGCGTTGCTAACGGGAGGAGTGCAGAGAGTCTTCTACTGCAATTAAAGTACTTAGGGGCTATTTGTAGATCATACAACCCCACTTTAAAAAAAATGCTACTATCCCTTTAAGACTGAGTTTGCTCTCATGTTCCAGCTGAAAAACTCCCATGGATTTAAAACCAACGTCCTTTGTTGAAACTGTAAAAACAAAAACACTTCAACGTGGTTGAAACGCTCTGAGCTGAACTTTGAAGAAGGAGCTTTCTGCCGATTCATCCCTGAACCTCTCAGATACTCGTCCCTGACTCTAGATCAGATCTGTCAGAGCGTCACTACCACTCGGCTGGAGGAGCCGTTGAAAGACGAGTCGACCTCATCTGGTCCTTCACCCAGACTGGAAACTGACGGATCGATTCAAGCCTCCTTTGTCTTTCTGTTTGTAGTTTCTGTCGTCGCCGTGTGAAGCTGCGTTTAGGATGGAAGGGAGGAGAAAACAAACATCTCTGTTGTTTTTTACAGTTCAGCCTTCAGAACGTGTCTCTGATACAAACAAGGAATCTGACAGCTCATCAGATCAATCACTGCTTCCCTGGTTTAAGGCACTAGAGGCAATACAGATCACTGCACAATAACTAAGATTATTTTATTGTGTCTGTTTTGTCTCAATGTACAAAGACGATCTGGATTCTGTTGTGTAGATCAACATTAGCATTCAGGACTAAACAGGAAGTAAAGCTTTGTGTCCGCTGCAAACACACTGATAAACAAGCTGTAAGGAAACACTGCACAACCTTTAAATTCTAACTTTACTCTTCACTTTAATTGTCTTCATCATTGAAAATGTTTTATTTTTGCTGTCTCATGTTGTCTGTTTGAAGTGGACGCTTAAAGCAGATATCAGCTTCACGGCCGTTTCGGCTAATGCTGCGTTCAAGGCAGGCTTTTGAAACCGTAAGTTACAGCTTCAAGTCACAACTACGACTTGGTAGCGTTCCAGGTAACCCGTAGCTCGTGTTTTTACCATCCTGTTGTCTGTGAAAGTTCCCTATAACGGCCACTCGTAACTTCCGACCCGTGAACTCGTACCAGATCGAACTGGTATGACTTCACAGGAAGGAAAAACACAAAGTACGAGTTTCTTTGAACGCACCATGAGTTAGCAGCCCCCGCCCTTGTCAGGCATAAATTGGTCCTCGTGCTACGTCACCACATTCACGCGCATCCCTTGGCTGCACACACAGCCCTTCATGCCGTTCTCTCTCCTCATTGGATAACACTTGTATCCCACAAGGAAAATTTTCTCCTCGGGTTACAGCAGAGCAGAGTGACGGAGAGACTCGTGTTTAGGCTGAAATACTTCATGTAAGTGATTGCTGACGGAAAATAGGACTATTTAGGACTTATATTGACAAAAACATTCCACTGATATCTGCTTTAACACTTTTCTTACTGCAGAGCAAGTTTACCTACGGGAACAATGAAATAACCTGAACCTCTCAACTGAAGTCGATAACAGTCATGTAGGTTTTTGTTCAGTCAAAACTTCTTCACCATCTCCTTCCTTCTCTTCCTCATCTCGTTCATGTCGTTCTTCTTATTCCCTTTCTTTATGTTGCTCTTGTTCATGTTCTTCCTCTTCTTGGTCATGTCTTTGGTCTCTTGTTCTTGTTGATGATAATGATGACAGACAAAAAGGACTTCCTTAAACGTGAGATGGTGAATCTGAAGGGGTTTTATCCTCCAGTTTATTTTCAAATATATCAAAGTGAACAGATCCCAAACATATTACAGTTTCCTACTTCGTGGCAGCTGAGTCAATGGTTGTCTTGACATTTGAGTCAAAGGATCAAGTGACAGTCTTGAGTTAAAACCAGAGCATCATAAAGGTCATTGGGGTTCTTCATCTGGAGACCATGATTAGATCCCGGTCCTTCCTCCACCTTAGGGGTGGGCGATATGGCGATATTAGATGGTGAAGGATTAGAGCGTGTAGACGATCTGCCAAAGTGCAGAGATCGTAGGATCGTCTGGGGCTCATTCTATAAATTGCAGTTCTATGCTGCAAAGCGCAAACAAAGGACATTTGCAAAGTTTGCTAAAAGAGAAAACAACAGTTACTTTAGTTTGTATCTTTATTTGACCCTTTTCAATCAGCTATTTAATGTTTTGATGTTTTAAAATCCTGTTAAAATAACTGTGTTGAATAAAACAAACAGTAATGTCTTCATTAATATTTTACTTTCATGTTTATTGAAAGCTATACCTTTTATTTTGCAAGACTCCACTTTATCAGTGTTGTTTACCTTTTACTATGAGGTTCTTTGGCCTAAATTGTCTGCTTTTCGATTTAAGATCGTGATGAAATCGAAATCGTGACTTCATTTAAAAAAAATCGTGATATGATATTTTTGCCATATCGCCCACCCCTACTCCACCTTCGTCTTCCTCAGACTCCTGCTGGTTCAACATGTCGACCAGACTCTTGTTTCTTTAAATAAAACGTTGTGACAGAATCATCTGATTCTTATCTGAGTCGGTTTACTTATGAAACACAAACAGTGGTTGAGACGGATGAAGGGAGCGCTGTCACCACACGTCACCACTTCCTGTCAGATGCTCGGCTGCACTAATTACTCAGAGATGGATGTTTGTTCACGGATGAGTCGACTGTTTTTCTTTTTTCAGAGTTCATCAGAAACGTGGTCATGTGGATCCCTGAGCAGATTACCGGGCGACTGACGGACGTGTTTGTTCATCCTGATGAGTTCTGTTTGATCACAGAGTCGTTATTAACCGACGCTGTGAGGGAACCATGAACACACCGTCAGACTGACGGAGATCGAACCAACGGTTGATTTTAAAGGTACGGTTGGAAATCCTACTCTGGAGCATGTTTTAATAAATGGTTTGAAATCTGATTGGAACCAATTAATTGAACAATTTTTCTATTTCCCTTCGTGCACTAATCACGTGCACGATCCAGTAGACGGTAATCCACCTTTAAGATGGATGCCGGGTGGTTTATTATGATGTCAGGTGTTTTCTTTCATGTGAATGAGCCATGACAAAAAACTGAAGGAAAGTTAGCGATGCTGTGCGAGGGCGATCTCCAACCCAACCTTTAATGTTTCACTTTGAGAGGAGATGAAGATCAGGTCAACTATAATAACTGTAATTATTTCTCATTTCAAACCTTTCAATCAGTCTTAAGTGATGACTTTGATTTAAAAAAATAAAATAAAAAAGTCTCTGATTTGTGTAACTTTTCTTTTAGTTTTCAGATTTATTTGATCGAATTCATGTGTTTTGTTTTGAGGACTAGCAAAAATATAAGAAAATCAATAAAAGTAAAATAAAGGTAGTTAGAGCTCTAGTAACTTTTCTGTTATATAAGATAAGAGGAGGATCATCTATTATACTGTATGTTTTTATGGATTGTTTAAAGATGATTCTTTTTATTATTACATTATGTTTTAAACTGGTTATGTGGGATATTTATTTCCATTAATATGGTCTTTTAAGATGTGTGAGAGAGCCAGGGGAAATGCATTTCACTGCACTCTCTGTACACTTTACTTTAATGTAAATGACACATAAGCTTGAATTTTATACATCTCAATGGGGATATTCACATTAATAATAAAAACCGTAAAAAAAAAAAAAAAAAAGAAAAGAAAAAAGTATAGGCTATGTATTAAAGAAAAATCTGAGAACATAACAAAACAGAACTTGCACACTTGTAAATAAAATATAAAATAATATAAAGTATTTAGAATTTGTTAAATAAATGTAGTTATGCAGTCGTTCACTGAAGCTTCATCAAATGAAGTTAAAATCACGTATGTGTAAAATCTTGGTCCATCAGCTTCATGTGTCTTTCTCTGATGTTTCAAACATGTTTTAAATCACAGAGTGGAAACTGTGGAGTCTGAATGAACCGAGTCTCTCGACACCTGATAAGGACCAAACGTGTTGCCTCAATCAGTGTGTGTGTTTGTGCAGCATCAGTGAGCACAGTGATTACATTTTTCTGTGGTGATATATAAAACAACTGCAGCAACACTGTTCCTCTGCATTCCTGGATGTGTCTCTGCCTAATTACACTCCAATCTAATTAACTGTGTCGAGATAACGCACGTCACCGTCTGTCCACCGCTCATCAATGCACAAAGACGTTTACGCAACAGATTACAAAACAACAAAAACAGAAATTAAACGTCCTGAATACAAAAACATGAATGAGGAAAAAAAACATCTCATTCTGAGCTTCTGTAAAACACGTCTGAGAGGAAACGTCACCAAATGTACATGTTGGTTAGTTTGTACACAGAAGAATTTAATGAACAAGTTAAAGCTCCTTCAGTATAAAGGTAGATGTTTGTATTAAAGCTCCATACAGTATAAAGGTAGATGTTTGTATTAAAGCTCCATACAGTATAAAGGTAGATGTTTGTGTTAAAGCTCCATACAGTTTAAAGGTAGATGTTTGTATTAAAGCTCCATACAGTATAAAGGTAGATGTTTGTATTAAAGCTCCATACAGTATAAAGGTAGATGTTTGTATTAAAGCTCCATACAGTATAAAGGTATATGTTTGTGTTAAAGCTCCATACAGTTTAAAGGTAGATGTTTGTGTTAAAGCTCCATACAGTATAAAGGTAGATGTTTGTATTAAAGCTCCATACAGTATAAAGGTAGATGTTTGTGTTAAAGCGCCATACAGTTTAAAGGTAGATGTTTGTGTTAAAGCTCCATACAGTATAAAGGTAGATGTTTGTGTTAAAGCTCCATACAGTATAAAGGTAGATGTTTGTATTAAAGCTCCATACAGTATAAAGGTAGATGTTTGTGTTAAAGCTCCATACAGTTTAAAGGTAGATGTTTGTATTAAAGCTCCATACAGTATAAAGGTAGTTCTGTCAGGACCACTATGTCAAAATAATATTTATTTACTTGCACAAGTTTAATTTGGCGGTATAGTACTGTTCTGGGACCCCCTGCTCTTCCACGCGCTTGCGTGGAAAGCCTGAGGCAGGAAGAGCACCTTCCTGCCCTTCACGAGCCATCATGAACGGCATAAGCAGGGAGCGCAGCAGCAAAGAAAACCCAGACAGAGCAGAGCAACCAACATGAACAATGACAGGAGGAGCTGGGGTGTGTCCCCATACTGTGTTAGCATGTCCCCATACATGCTAGTACACAGTATGTCCCCATACTGTGTACTGCGCTGTAGTAATCTGAATACTGTACTTGAGTACTGGCTCGGCTTGGGCAGCATCCCAGTGCCATTTCTAAAAGCTTTTCATAAAGCAGCTCTAGGGTCAGCGTTGTAGAGTCTCTGTTTACTGACTCAGTGTTTAATTGATCTGAAATTCATTAAAGCTGCTGATTAACGTTCGTTCCCAGTGAGAGGAACACACACACACACACACACACACACACACACACACACACACACACACACACACAGAGGAAACTAAAACACCAAGAAGAAGTAGAAGGAGAGTGTTGCTGCTGCTGCTTCATTAAAGCTTCTTCTCTGTTGGTCTGGAGCTGATGAGACTCGACACTCAGACTGAAATCAATGAACATGTTCACACTGAGCAGCTGCTGCTCAGGTGAAAAACATCCCTGAAGAAAACTGAAAAAAATAGGGTGACGTTCACGATCAACCTGTTGGTGTTGTGTTCAGGGCCACAGCGAAAAACAGAGTCCTCTTGAACATACCGCACAGGTATATTTCTATAGTGTAGTCTGTATGTACTGTACATATTTACTGCTATAGTTTCTTCTTGATTCATTTTTATTGTTTTCAATATATTTGTACTTTTTAACAACTTTTCCTTCTTGTTCTTGCACAAATACACCAAGTCAAATGTTATAAAGGTGACAATAAAAGCCCATTCTGATGCAATTACTCAGAAACCAAATGTGTGTTATTGTCTTACAAATGTATTAATATGTACCGAATGTGTCTTTGGTATTTTACCAAATTGTTGCTCTATAAAAAGGTTGCCCTTCACCATCAGGCAGAGGGACTGGCCATGAAAAGTAGCTGTTTTTTTTTAGCTAACTCGGGTGCATTTACATTTTTTTTTTACAATGTTTTATTAATGTAGTACACTGTCCCTTGTCAAATTAATTAAACTGAAACTGAAACCCAGAGTAAGCAAAATAACTGAACAATCAAGAAGAGCATAATAATAAAAATAAAAAAACTATCCAGATGATTCTGCTCCAGTCCAACACAAACTTCATCCTCACTGCTCTGAGGTCTGTGAAAAAACTTGTTAAAATGTAATAAATACCTTTATAGTAACTGATCAGTCCCAGCTGTTCCTCCAGCTGTTCCTCCAGCTGATGTGAACACCTGGACGGCCCCTCCCCCCCCCCTCCTCCTCACTTTCTATTTTTACCTGCCTCCGTCTTTTTTCCTCCGTCACTGACACCCCCCCCCTCTCTCTCTCTTTATTGATCTGACTTCATTGATCAACAGAAAAACATCCTTTAACACACAATCTTCTAATCTCCTATTCTTCTCCTCCATAATCTCATCTGTAATTTGCATCTTTTAAAATCGATGTACTTTTCCTCTTCAGCCTCTGATAACATATTAAAATGAACATATTTTATCACAGTCTGATTTTATGAGCCTGTTTAATGGAGAGCGGTGAAGCCGAATCGTCATTGTCACATCGTAATAAATATTCATTATGGTTGGGTTTTAACGAGCTCAACGAGACGACTGTTGGTCAATTAGGAGTTCCTTCAGGCCGGATAATGAGACATCGGAACGACTCATTGGTTGTAAACTGTGGAGAAAAGTAGTAAAAGAGACTAACAGAGCTGATCCCAGACCTGCTGTAGGACTAATAAAGCTCCTCCCACACGACCAGTGGACAGAAGCTCCTATTCCCAGAGTGTTGAGATCCAAGGTGAGAGAGGACGTTCACTCTTTTCACATTAACTATAAATGGAAACAGAGTGAAGTGTATTTTTTATCACCTGGGGTTGAGACACGCTCAGTTTCTCTGCTTTTTGATGTGAGGCCACTGTTGCTTAGCGACAAAACTGGACATTGTCTTTGAAACTCACTGTGTTTTTAAAAGAAAGGAGTTAGTGTCATGACGGGTTAACCCTCCTGTGGTGCTGATGGGTTTTGACTTTTCTTCTTTTTTTGTGAATAATAACCTGAGAGGGGAATTAAAGTCATGACAGAACCAGTTGATCTGAACACAACTTCACACTCGACCTCAAAGAGCCTGAGTTCCCTACAGTCTATAGAAACCCTGCTGCGGTTCACTATTTTAAATTTACACAACCCCATAGATAGGTTTCACAAGTTTCTTTCAATGCAACCATTGAGTCGAACAAATGTGGAAAAACATCCGCACAACTCCAAAAGATAAACACAAACGGGTCCAGGTGCACGGAAAAAAGCGTGTCACAAAAAATAATAGAAACCGGCACTCACTTATAAATAAATAAACTTAATTTATTGGGCAAAACCACTGAGTAAACTAAAAATTAAGTCAATTCAATTTCTTACATTTCTAATTTTGGTTACGAACTTTTGTTCCCCATGTCCTCAAATGGAGCCACATTACCTGTGACTGGCTTGAAAACTGAAACTGCTATACTGTTAAAGTGGAAATAATGTTTTACCTCCATTTATGAACATTTAAAGGCTTAATTTATGGTACAAAAGGAAATGCATTACATTACTACTACACATTAACAACAGGAGGCGTACAGCACTCTGGTTTTCCCTGAGGATATGCTATTTGCAGCTAAAGGTCGTGATAACAGCAGTCGGTCTAACAACAGGAGAAACTGTGGAAACACAACCAGAGGAAAAGAGTGGTGGTGTTAATGGAGACTGTTGACACTTCAATGAATAAAAATATATTTGTGTTTGTGTCGTCTGAGGCATCAAGCCTTTACAACTCTGTTCGCTGTAACAATTTATCAGCCATGTAAACAAGTCTGAATACAGACAACACTTCATGTTTGTCTTTACAGCTATGTATCAGAATATTTGTTGGTTCATTTTTAACACAAGAGCTGTTGAATGCAACCCTCATTCCAAAAAACAGATTTTATTTTTATTCATGTTACTAAACCTTTTGCCAGGTAAGCTGATGAACTGTGAAATGTTGTTTACAGGGTGTTTTTTCTTTTAGCGTGTCAAAACGTTTCCAGTCTTTTGTTTGAAAATCCAAAATGGGAAAATTTGTTTAAATGTTTGTGACTCATTTTCTGCTTCTACTTAGATTTATTTAGTGTCACAACTTTTTTGGAAACTGGTTATTCTCTTATACCCCTTTCCCACTGGCCAAAAAACCTGTTTAAACCCGCTAACAATCGGCTTTTGGTGGCGGTGGGAAAGGCGCGCCGAGCCGCGTCGACGTGGGTCAAACGACGGTGCAAGTGACGCGGGTTAAAATCGCCTTCAATCGCCTCGGCTCCGATCGGCTTGCAGTGGAAACGCCAGACCCGGGTCAACCCGCTAATTTACGTGATGACGTTGAGCGTCACGTGGCGCCACGACACCGTGCTGGTCGTGTCTCATATCACGTACCAAAACAAAGCTCTGCTCTCACTCGAGACTGGGATCAAAAGATCAAAGAACACTGACCAAAAACAAAAAAAAAAGAAGCAACTGTCTGTTTTAAACTGACGTGTTGTGCCGCGGACGTCCGTCATACGGCCGCGGCAGACTCGGCTCATTTTGGTCAATGGGAAAGGGGCCAAATGAGGATTGTTAGCGGGTCGATCCGCGTTTAAAAAACCCGCTAATTTTAGTGGGAAAATGGCTTTAGTTTTCTGATCACCTGTGTTTTTACTTGTACACAGCATCTTGATGACGAGCTGCTGCTAATCTAACAAGGTTTATCTGTAAAAAGGTTGACCTGTAATTTATTTAGAAGGTAAAAAGCAGAAAAGTCCTGAAAGTCTGACAAAGAAGTAAGAAACACATCGACCCAGGTAGACGTCATGAAGCTTCACCCTGACGACTCGGAGCTCGACAGCCTGGAGGAATCACTCAGAGTTAATGCAGCACTTAGCGACGTTCAGTGCTGAACCGTGGCTGCATTGATGTGGAGATCTCCTTTAAACCTTAAAACTTTTAAAGTTTTGCTCTTGAGAAAAGAAAAGACAGAAAAAAAACATTCAACTGGCAGATTTTCCTCTTTCTTCATCTCCAGTGTGGTACTGAGTGGAGCTGTGATCGAACACGACCCTTCAAGCTTCTTCTGAGAGACGGAAACTCATCCACTGACCAAACAGTGCAGAAAACAACCATATGTTGTTGTTGTTGTGTTTTTCTGCACAGTGACAGTGGCTTCACAATAAAAGCCTCCCGCTGCTCGACTTTTAATGTGATGTGGCAGCAGAGACAATTATTGAGTTTTTATCAGCTCGAATGGAACAAAAAAAAAAAACTTGGCGTCGATTCGTTGTGGGATCACGGATGCAGAGACACATTTTCTCTCTCATTTCATTTCATTTTAACATTGATAACACTCCACTGTTTTCCAGCAGGGAAACATGCCGTTAGTCAAAGCATCTTGGCGTCTTGTTTATGAGTGAGTGAGGGATGAGGCAGGAGATCGATGGGTGATCAGTGCAGGGTCATCGGTGAAACTGGCCTTGTACCAGACAGCTGTGGTAGAGCTCTAAATTCTTGGTTTCAATCAACACCTGCGGTCATGAGCTATCGGTGGTGACTGTAGGATGGAGATCCCCAATACAGGAAGTGGAAATGAGTGACTTAACCTTAGGGACAGGGCATGGAGTTGACATCCAGAGGGACCTTGACCTTGAAGGGTGGATGGAGGTGATTTGGGGATCCTTGATTAGAGTTCCTCAAGACCGAGTCAGGACCACAACCAGAGGATACCAAGACCAAGGCTTTGATTGGGTTGAGACAGAGTCAAGACCAAGACCAAGTAAAAATGTAGTCTATTCCGAGACAAGACCATGGTCAAGGTTAAGGTCTTGGTCCTGGTCTTGATCTAGTCTCAAAATCAACTACATTTTCACTTGGTCTTGGTAGACCAAGATCTTGAAAATGTGGAGACTAAGGTCTTGAGTACCACAGCACTACTTCCAGGTCACCAAAAAGCGAGATTGTGGACATGAGTGGCTGCAAATTGGTTTCCTCTTGAGGGTGTTTAGACTCATTTTAGAGATCGGGTGAGGAGCTCAAACATCCGGAGGAACCACAGGGCAAGTGGGCAAGTTTTTGTTCTTTTTCTTTAACAGGAGCACCTGCTGGGTTGCCTCCTGAACTCTCTCCATTGGAGGTCTTTCCGGTTTGTCAACTTATACGAGGCCCCCAGGTAGATATAGAACATGCTGATTGATGTCATAAATTTTATCTGATTTGGGAACACCTCAGGAAACCACAGCAGGACTACTTGATCTTGATCTTTCACTCTACCTGCTGGTCTACATTGAAATGATCATTAGTGGTCATGAGGTTTGGGTAGCCACCAAAGACTGAGATCATCATGGGCACAATAGGCTGGAAAGAGTTTCCTCTTGAGGATAAGAGCTCAAACATCTAGTGGAAGCTCAGAGTGAGGTTGATGTTCCTTTGCTTTGAAAGGAGCCACTTGATTTGCTTCAGGCGCCTCCCGAGCACCCTCCATTGAAGGTCTTCCGGGTATGTCCGACTTACACGAGGCCTCCAGGTCGATGTAGATGGGGACTGGGGACTTGGGAACACCTCAGGTATCCAATCTCAGGAATGTTTGGACAACTTTGCTTGGGTAACAACCAAGGAGTGAGATCATAGATACAAGAGTCTTGGATGAATTTCCTCTTGAGGACAGGAGCTCAAACATCTAATGGGGGCTCAGAGTGGAGCTCCCACTTTAAAAGGAGCCAGTTGGCGCTTCAATTGGAGATCTTCAAGGTAGGTCCAGTAGAAAAGGATCTGGGTAGACTCTACATTCAAGGTTGCAGAACTTCGTTTGGAAGAAGAATGTCTGGTCTACTTTGCCTCCGCTGTGACCTCAGATTAAGCAGAAGGGAATGGGTGGATGGATACTAAATAGCACTAATCAGTGCAGCTGTGAGTGTAAACATGATTACAGGTTGTAAGAGCGTCGAGTTTGTGTGAGCGGAACGAGGCAGGAAGATTTTAATGAAACCTTTTGAAACGCAGGTGAAGGTTTAAAAGGAATTAGCTCTTGTTTCTTTTCTTCCCTCCCCTCTCCCCTCTCTCCTCCACCTTCTTCTCCTCCTCCCGCCTCTCCTCTCTTTTCTATTCCCGGCTCTAATGAAGCAGGACAATAATAGAATCAGTCCTGGCAACAGACACATTGTGGTTGTTATACAGGCGAGGATGATGTCTCAATGGGCTGTGAAGTAATCTGTAAATGGAGGCTATTTATGTTCAGGGAGGCAGGAGAGGAGTCGCTGAGGATTACGATGCCGTTTCCTCCGCGGGGCGGCGATCAGAGACTCCCTCAGGTTTCTGGACGGGTTTGAAACATCTGATTAAATCCTTCTCCTCCCTTTGGTTTGATCAGCTGGATTTATCGAGACAAGGGATGAGCCTCTTCTCTTCTACATCAATTTCACAAATTCCCCATTGCCTCCAGTCCAGACTTGCTGCAGGTCCACTGGAGAGAAGAGCTGAAACCTACCTCAGATAAAACCATTAAAATCCTATGAAGAAAGAGACTCCACACCAACATTGCAGACGACTTCCAGGAAAACTTAGGTCTCTGAGAACCAAAACAAGACCTGACGATGGAGGTGAAAACAGTCCGGCCTGTATGGACATGGTCATGATAACCTGTTTCCTGGGCTTCAGTGTGTAATGTAATGTGTCTCTCAAGTCATTGTCAATACAGCACATTACCAATGTTTAATGCCAAATTTAACTTGTATTTTAATCCGAAATGTATAACTGCAGCTGTGTTTATTTATTCATGGTACCTATTCATTGCATTTATTGTATTGAGTATATTTTATCCTATTCTAAAGCCTGACCGGGGACAAAGACTGCAAATTAGCTGAAGCTAGACGTCTTATATGCATCACATTTTCCCATTTTTTTGTGGCAATGTTGTATGTATCGTCCCTGTTAAATAAACATTAAAATAAATCAATAAATAAAACAAATGAGGAGAATATGGAGGAATATAAGATGTCTCATTACAGGCTGTAGCAGGAAGTTGGAGGCTGCAGGATGATGACGAGGAAAGAACGAGCAGAAACCGGAAATCAAAGCAATCAAGGTTTTTACCTGCGTCTATACTTTTAGATACAGAACCTGTATCTTCTTGACCTTTGACTCAATAGTATTTCTCTTATTCTTAATTGTACTTATTCACTTTTGTTCATTTTTATTGGATGTAGCTATATATTCTTTGTACCAACCTGCTGCCATCACAGTGACCTGTGTCTTTCACATTCACCTTAAAACCTGATTTTCTTGAGGAAAATGATCAGTTTGAATAAGCCGGTGCATATTCTCATTTGTCCAGGTCATAGTATTTCAAAGGAGGTTAAATCGAAAGCAACTGGACTTAGTTATTTGTCTAGGAAGACGTTTCACCTCTCATCCAAGAGGCTTCATCAGTTCATGTACGCAGCTGACCAGGCTGGGACTGGTCCAACTATCTGGTGTGGAGACTCACTATTTAACCTCTTGTGTGGGCGTTTCACAAGGGTGATGATGTCACTGGTTCCCTTTTGTGCTCCAAGTGCCAACGACAGTCGTTGGAGTGACAGTCGTTGGTGGGAAGTTGGTTTCGACTTCGTTAGTGCCCTATTGTGTTCTAACGGCAGTCGTTGGAGTCACTTGCCACTTGTGAACAGTGGTTGTTCTTTGAGGCTAGATGGTTGAGTCTCCTGGGAAGGGATGAAAGGGCAGCATTGTAAATTGGAGATAGGTGGTGTCTCAGACCTCCTCCCCTGTTGAGGGATGGTTTCTCTACTTTAACAAAAATGGCTTCTTTAACTCCTCTTTCAAACCATCTGTCCTCTTTGTCTAGGATTTGGACATTGCTGTCCTCAAAGGAGTGGGCTTTCTCCTTGAGATGTAAATTAACAGCAGAGTCCAGTCCTGAGGAGTTTGCTCTCCTGTGTTGGGCCATGCGTTTATGCAGTGGTTGTTTTGTTTCTCCAATGTAGAGGTCTTTGCATTCCTCGTTGCATTGGACTGCATACACCAGATTGCTTTTGTGGGTGTGTGGTGTTTTGTCCTTGGGATGTACCAGTCTCTGTCTGAGTGTGTTGCTGGGTTTGAAATACACAGGGATACGGTGTTTGTTAAAGATCCTCCTGAGTTTTTCTGATACTCCAGACACATATGGAATTACTATGTTCTTTCTCTTGTTTTGTCTTACTTTCTCAACCACTTTGCTGGTTTTCTTTCTGGAAGCAGCTGCAGTTTTCACAAAGGTCCAGTTAGGGTAACCACAAGTTGTGAGGGCGCCTCTCAGGTGCTTGTGTTCTGACCCTTGGGCCTGTGAGCTGGTGGGCACGTTATCAGCTCTGTGTTGCAAGGTTCTGATAACACCAAGCTTATGTTCCAGAGGGTGGTGAGAGTCGAAAAGTAGATATTGGTCTGTATGTGTGGGTTGGGTGTGGGTGAAAAAAAAAAAAAAAAAAAAAAAAAATCAGTTTGAATATGAACTTTCAATAATAGAAGCTAAATGGTCAAAAGATTAAAGACAAATCAGACAGAATCACTCACACATTATCTCCTGAAGAAGAATAAAATCTGTGAACACCTGTAAAATGAACAAACGGGCGGAAGAATCCGTGTTTTAATAAACGAACTGAAGAACCATGATGATTAATTTTTTCCTGGAGTCCGTGACCTTTAAGTCTGAACTTTTAGTTTCAGCAGAATGAAATCAATAAGCTTCACACAGACCTGAAGACAGAAGACACACACACACACACACACACACACACACACACACACACACACACACACACACACACACACACACACACACACACACACCAAGTGGGATTACTAATAATCCTGAGTGTCAGAGGTCAAAGGTCAACAGTGGAGCAGCGCAGGTTTCATAAAGACACGGCTCAACGACTGCATTCATTTGATTTAAATTGAACATTTACTCCATAACTGAGGCTCGAACCTGCAGCTGGTTACCTAGCAACAGGACGCAGACTTTAAATTCCCCCAGAGACCAACATGGAGGAATTTAAATGTAACATGCTAATATAATATAATTATTTCCATATTCCACCATCACATATGTTAATTGTTTTTCATTAGGACAAAGTGTTTTATTCATTTAAGCTTCATCTGTCATGGTGAATAATAAACAAAATAAAACTCTACCTTATTATTATTATAATTAAGATCATTAAAGTTTCGTGTCTCAGCTGATTCACAGGTTTCAAGTTTCCCTCCAGATGAGTTTTAACTGTGCAGAGACTCTGTGTTGAATCATCAATAACATCTGATATAGTTTAATTATCTCATTGAAAACTCTGAGTTACATCTCATTTGTTGTTCATGTTAAAAATAAATAAATATTATATTACATGCTGCACTAAACTATGAACAAACACTCACTGAGCTGCAGGTATCAGTAACAGCTCTGTCAAAGTTAACCTAATAATAAAGGGTAATTACGCATTATTATTATCAGAGTGTTAATCACGCATCAAAAAAAGTCTTTCTGATATGTTATACTGACCTTTGACCTTAGTTGTTGGAAATGAATGCGTCTCCAACTGTTTTTGTTTTTACTGAAGCTGATTTCACTGAGGCGTTTTCTGGAATATTTGTCACTGTTTACGGTTCCTGTATAATAAAGTTATATTTGAATAACGCAGCATATTTGTCCATTATTTAACACCTGAAAAACCTCCCTCCAGGTTTGTTCAGAACAAATAAAAAACCTGTAATTTAAATCATGTTGAACGATGGAAAACTGTGGAATCCCTGGACGGCCATGAAAGAAAACTGAGGTTGACATGTTGGATTCTTCTAAACTGAAACTAATTTGCTTTTTACAACAAAAAAACACATGGAACTGATTCATGAATGAAACTTTCTGTCTTTACTAAACGATGTGAAACAAACCTGAACACCTGAGTGTGTGTATGTGTGTGTGTGCCATAATGCAGAGGAGTGTGGCAGCTCAGTGACTTTATAGCTCTCACTGCAACTTCTATCTCCTGCTGCTGCTGCTCAATCCCACAATGCCTCTCTTCTCCTCACGACGAGGTTTGTTTTACTCCCAGACTAAGTTTAAAGGTGAATTTACTTTCCTACGGAGCTGTAAAAGGTGTGAGAAGGAGGCAGCAGTGCATTGTGGGTCCCAGAGGTGAGACCTGAGGCGGCAATACACATATATACCTTCGGAGGGCAATGACTAGATGCACTCCAATGACAAATCCTGCACATTTATTGGTTGCAGTGTTGCATTATGGGCTGTGGTGTGTCAGCAGGAATTAGTCAGAGCCACACAAGTGTCCAGTCATCCCAGTTTCAGCAGCAGGACGCTCAGACGACACTCGACAGAAATGGATGTTGAAATTTGTGGTTTGGTGATTTAATTAGCGGTTTCACACAAAGCTTTTAACGTTTGTTTGTGTCAGAAATGTCCATGTTTTGACCAGAGCTCCCGTTTCCTCTGACGCCAAAGTGCTAATTGAGAGGCGATTAGGGCGAAAACACACGCTGCTTCCTGCCACAGGCGCATCAACCAGACGGATCGCATTAAAGCTTCAAACTGAGACGCAATTAAGTCTCAAACTGAGCAACAGAAACTAAAATGTAAAGAAGGAAAACATTCAAACTTCTTCACTTTCACTCCAGAGCTGTTTGTTTTCACTTTAACCAGACCAGAGTTCGTTTCCTGGGAGAGTCTGCTTCATTTGTGCAGGTGTGAAAGCTCATGTATGAAAACACGGGTCTTGGTTCGCTTGCACGTAAAACCGATCACCGGACCAAACACAGGACCAAATGAAGGAAGTGTCACAATACATTGTTCGTTTGTGTAACATGGGCAACACCAACACCTCGTGGTGCTTCATTGATAGTATTGGGGCATTATGGGCATTTCGAGCATAAAACACTATTCAATTATCACCAAGAACTAATCGACCATTCTTCGAATATTCAAAGAATACTGAAACAGCGGTACCACCAGTTCGTCGTTTTAAATCACCGACAGAAAAACAGCCCTCCGTCATTTAAAAATGAAATCATGGATTGTTATGAGAATCGGTACCAGAGATTACTGTAAGGTATCGCTTCTCACAGTGGTACCGTTCAATTTTGTTCTCATCACGGAATGAGAGCAGATCTAAACCAGGATGAAACCACGTGAATATTCTCATCAACCACTGCTCATCTAAGTCCATACCTTGCAGAGTTTGCACAGCGTCTCAGTTTCCAGTTCCACACTGAACTTTCTAATGGCTGTAGGAGTCTCTCTATGTTTCTCCTTCTTTTGCTACAGTAAAAAGGGAACGCTTACATTTTTCAGACAAGACAAGACAATATAGATTTTTTTTTTTAAATTGAGTGACTCTTTGAATATTCAAAAATCATTGCCCGTCCCTAGATCGTATTTTCCTCTGGTGAAATGCTTTCGGCCTCGCTGCCAATTGTGACGTTATTAAGAAAGTTTGGTTCGCTTCAGAACTCGTAGAACCAAAACAAGTGATAAAAGCATCAGTGTTACAACTTTCAGCCCCCAATCGAAACAAGTCTTCTAGGTCAGGTGAGAAAAGGACCGAAGTTTCTCTGCAGCAGCTTCTAGTGGCCGTTAGAGGAACTGCACCTGGACAAACAGCCCCAGCTACTGTGATTCCGTGTGTGTTAGGGATGTCACGATTTTCTTTGTACAATTATTGTCAGAGAAATAATCACGGTATTACGATTATTATGCATGAATTAATTTCACAACATATTAATGTGCAAGATCAAATACAGTCAAAATATAATTACATTACTAATTATTTACACTTAATATTATTATTAGTGGTATCTACTATTAATATATAAGCAATTATTAATCCTCCAGGGGAAGTGTTTTAAATATTCAAATCATTAATTGTCATTTATACCAATTGTTTGTTTGTTTTTTATCACAAATGACACACTAACATTTAAATTCCTACCAATTGTATGTTACATTAGGTAAATGGACCAGTATTTCTTACATTTACCTTCACTTTGGCGCACATCTGCCTCCGTGTTTCCAATATAATCTTTTTTGGAAAGTGACGGTATTTAGAAATCTTTACGATTAATTAATTGGGGCGTTTAATACCGCAATTAATTGTGAAAACAAGTAATCGTGACATCCCTAGTGTGTGTGTGTGTGTGTGTGTGTGTGCTGACCTGGCAGGCGTTGTACAGCAGCTGGTGCTCGAACTTGCGGATGCCGAGGATCTGCTGGAACATCTCGTAGAGCTGCTCCTTGCTGAGGATGAGCTCCGACACGGCGCTGAGGTGGGCTCTCTGCGGCTGCCTGCGCATGTCCTCGTCCCCCCTGTAGATGGCGTCGTACTTGGCGATCCAGGAGCTCAGCACCGTCTCTTTGCTCAGGCCGTCGATCTCCGGCAGGCTGCGGATGCGCCGCTCGATGTTCTTCTTGAAGACGTCGCGGAAGTCGTTGGCCGAGCAGCCGCCGCTCTGGACCATCCGCGAGACGCGCTCGCTCTTCAGGAAACCCTGAGGAGGAAACACAACGACGATGATGATCGGCACTTATTGATTATAGATGGATTATTTAACCTGAAAGCGACCACCAATAAAAGTCTCATTATAAGACAAAACTATTAGTCACCTGACTAACAGATTAAAGGGATAGTTCACCCAAAATTCAAATTTCACTCATTATCTACTCGCCCTCATGTGGACTAATAAGGGCTGTCAGAAGTTTCAGAGTCCTCCGTCCCTTCTCTGAGTTATGGGGGGGTCCGCGTAGCAGTATTTGTCCATATAATGGTTGTCAATGGATACCAACTTTCTTCGTCCAAAAAGACACACCAAAAAACATCCAAATACCTCCATACTGCTCGTCTGTAATGTCCCTCTTGTATTGAAGCCCCGACATGAGAAATTGTCCCGAAAAAAATTAAATAAGTCTATATTTTAAGCTTGTTTGTAGCGGAAGCTCCCAGTGTCTCAGTTCACTGCTCTGCCTGTGTCCGTGCAAATCTCGTGTGATTTGCACAGATCGGTGGAACAATTTCTCATGTCGGGGCTTCAATACCAGAGGGACATTATAGACGAGCACTATGGAGGTATTTGGATGTTTTTTGGTGTGTCTTTTTGGACGAAGAAAGTTGGTATCCATTCACAACCATTATATGCCCCCCTGTACCTCAGAGAAGCCACGGAGGACTCTGAAAATTCTCACAGCTCTTAGTCGACATGAGGGTGAGTAGATAATGAGTGAAATTTGAATTTTGGGTGAACTATCCCTTTAAGACCAATGTTACCATGGTAACAACCAAGACACCTGAGCAAACCAACAACATCAACAACATAAAAACAGGAAAACATGGCTGATAAAATGACCAATAACGACAGACACCGAAGCTGAACAGTCGGCCATTTTTTAAGAAAGTCTTGAGTCTTAATTTACCCAGAATTCATTGCAGCACAGTCAGGCTTAAACCAGTTCAAGAACTAAACTCAAAGCCAAAGTCAAAAGTCAAAATCCATCTTGGTGAAACCAGTGCTGGTCTGACTGTCTCTTGTACGGTGGCCCTGAGGGCTCAAAGCTCTGCAGCTTCACAAAACACATGCAAACACACAAAACGCACACAAAAAATGATGTGTGCACCAATATTATTTGTACTTCTTTACATAATCTATCTATTTTCAATAGAGATCTTAATAATAATAATAATAATAATAATAAACTTTATTTGTATAGCACCTTTCGCAGGTAGAGACCACAAAGTGCTTCACAGTGTCAAAACAATAACAACAAAACAGAGCAAAACAAAACAAGACAAAAGACATACAAGAAAAGCATAGATACAAAGACCCACAGGTTAACCAAATGCCTGTTTAAATAGATGGGTCTTTAAGTTCTTTTTAAAAGTATCGACAGAATCCAAAGAGCGTAATGAAAAGGGTAAGGTGTTCCACAACCTAGGAGCTACAGCAGGAAAAGATCTGTCACCTCTGGTTTTAAAGTGCGTGTGGGCAGGGGCGGGGTGGCCATCGGGAGGACCGGGAGATTTCCCGGTCGGCCGGCGGCCAATAAACCCAAGTGAGCCGGCCCGCAAGCTGCTCTGCGTGGCCGTGTGGTGATCATGAGTTAAAAGTAACTATATTCACAAGTCTCCACGATAATCTCCAAGCTCTTCCTCTATACCGACGTAAAAGTCCACCCATTATTTGTACCCCTTCATGTCTCTCTACCTCTCACTCATGGTTGCGATAGTGAATCAGACTCTCATCAATCCAGCCTACTAAATGATTTTTGTTTAGCCTCCTATCTTTATATAATTATTTTACTTCAATGTTACAAAACCTCCATGACCACAAAATATAAAATAACCAGCAATTTAATTAGTTTGTTTGTTCTTAAAGTAATGTAGAATGGTGCAAAGCCTCATGGGAAATGCGTCAGCCTGTCACTGTTAAAGTTATCATTAAACTAGCGGCTGCGGCTAAAAACAGATCGACTCACGGAAGCTACCCAGCAAACCTGATCAGTCCTGCCCGTGTGTTACGTTATCTATAAGTTATATTAATTTAACAAGACAACAAAGTCCGTGCTTTACTGTAAGTGGGCCAGTGCGCGTCGGTACGCGGACCGCGGTACCGTTACGAGCCGGAACCTCTCACATCACAGCAGCAGCCTACAGTCTTCTCCATGGGCACCGAGGCCTATTGGTGAGTAGGACAAGACCCGAAACGAAACCGTGGCGTTTGCAGCGCGCTGTCAGTAAAATCAATTTGCAGAGTAGTTGAGAAGGGGGAAATAAAGGAGTAAACATGACTGGATGTAATGTTATGGTCAGCAGTGTTAAGTAGGCTAAATCTGCTTGGGAGGCACTAATTGCAGCTCTTTCACATTCTGTATTTCTGTAATTTCTTTCTTTTTTTTTTTAGCTAGATAAAAGTAACAATGTGTTAAAATCATGGATGTATTGGTTAAAATGCACCAGAATATGGGAAATGGTGTAGCCTTTACAAAAAAATTTCTGGGGGAGGACCCCCAGACCCCCAATTAAGTTGTTTCACCCACATTTTTTTTTTTTTTTGCTTCTAGCACTCATATAGGCTATTTTGCCATATGGAATGACACATAGCTCTGTTTGAGCGGTGAGCGGTACAGAAATATGTAAATGGTGTGTGTGTGTGTGGGGGGGGGGGAGGCGGGGGGGGGTTGGGCCGATGGTGGGCCGGTGCGGTCAGAATTTTCCCGGTAGATTTTGGTGCCCCACTCCGCCCCTGCGTGTGGGGAACAACTAAAAGCCGTTGGTCAGAGGACCTCAGACTGCGGGTTGGGGTGTAGAACTGTATAAAATCAGACAGGTAAGAAGGAGCTTGACCGTGTAAGGCTCTAAAAGTGAGAACTAAAATTTTAAAATGTATTCTAAAATGCAAGGGTAACCAATGCAGTGAGGCTAAAACAGGCGTGATATGTGCCCTTCTGTTTGTGTGAGTTAAAAGCCTTGCGGCGGAGTTCTGAATAACCTGGAGACGGTCGAGCTCTTTCTTATTAAAACAAGTAAAAAGACTGTTACAATAATCTAAACGAGACGAGATAAAAGCATGGATAATCATTTCCAACTCAGTCTTTGACACCAGAGTTCTTAGCTTGGAGATGTTCCTTAGTTGGAAGAAGCAGTTTTTTGTTAAAAGTTTTGAGTGGTGCTCCAAGGACATTGCTGTATCAAATGTAACGCCCAAGTTCCTGATCTTAGGTAGGACAGACAAGCCTAAGGTACCAATACACTGCTTAATCTGCGGAATACTGCTATCAGGGGCGATGATTAGTGTCTCTGTCTTATCTGAGTTCAGCTGTAGATAATTCTCATTCAACCACTGCTTGATGCTCGACAAGCAGTTCATTAAGGAAGACAGTTTGTGTAACTCAGACGCTTTGAATGAACAGTACAATTGGATATCATCAGCATAAAGATGATATGAAATATTCTTGAACTGTCTGATTAACTGACCAAGGGGAAGTAAATATAGGAGAAACAGGACAGGTCCTAGGATAGAGCCCTGGGGTACCCCACATGGCAGCCCTGTGGTTTCAGACATGATATGATTAGCAGAAACACTAAAACTTCTCTCAGAGAGGTAAGAGGAGAACCACTTTAAAACCAGACCAGACATCCCAACCAGATCACGAAGTCTGTTAATCAAGATGCTGTGGTCAACTGTGTCAAATGCTGATGATAGGTCTAACAAAACCAAGACCGTGTGTTCACCAGAGTCAGCTGACATCAAGATGTCACTGGAGACTTTGAGGAGTGCAGTTTCGGTGGAATGGTTATTGCGAAAACCGGACTGAAATGTGTCTAAGACCTCATGCTTCTCTAAAAACACAGTGAGTTGCTCCGCTACAGTTTTTTCTAGTAGTTTGGATATGTAAGGCAATTTAGAAATTGGCCTATAGTTTTTTGACTGTAATGGATCCAAACTGGGCTTTTTGAGTGTGGGTTCCACAATGGCATGTTTAAAAAAGCTAGGAACCACACCTGTTGAAAGTGAGGAATTAATTAACTCCGTGATACAGGGGCCAGTTGAATCGAAGACTTTCTTGAGCAGCACAGTAGGGAGAACATCAGTAGGGCATGATGTGGGTTTCATTTTATTAAGTAGAGCAGTGACATCCTGTAGTGACACAGGTTTAAAGGAGGACCAAATATGAGGGGGAGACCGATCAGAGACAACATTGAGGCAAATTGATGGAGGGATGGTGGACCTTATGTCTCTAATCTTATTAACAAAGTAATGAAGGAAGTCATTGCTGTCTGTTTTAGAAAATACAGGGACGTGGGGGGTAGTGGGAGAAACAATGGAGTTGATCGTATCAAACAAGACTCTGGGATTATTCTTGTTTGAGGATATCAACTTCGAAAAATATTGGGTTCTGGCCGTTTTCAACATTTCATTTAAAGAGGCCCTGAGTTCTCTTAGATGGAGCCTGTGCACCTCAAGATGAGTGGATTTCCATAAGCGCTCTACTTTCCGACACTTTCTTCTAAAACTCTGGATGGAGTCATTGAACCAGGGACTGTGCTTTTTCTGAGAGACAAAGTTGGACTTCATAGGTGCCACTTCATCTAAAATGGTTAAACAATGACTATTAAAAGACTGAATAAGAACCTCTGGATCATCATATCCTGACAGACAACGAGGGTCAAATGAAGCAGAAAACCTCTCGACAACATCCTGGGTAATGATCCGCCTTCGGGCCTTCATCTTTGGGGGCGGAGGATCCCGAGCAAAGATGAGGTCAAAGCGTACACAGCTGTGGTCACTCACATGTAAATCCTCCAATGACACATTTTCAATGTTTAGGCCAAGTGAAAACACAAGGTCTAAAATGTGACCCTTAATATGTGTGGGCCCACTAACATGTTGGGTAAAGTTAAAAGAGTCGGTGATGGACAAAAGTTCAGCAGCCATATTGCAGGTAGCATCATCAATATGAAGGTTAAAATCCCCAACAATTAAAACCTTTTCAAATTTGATAATGGACGATAAAAAGTCTGTAAAATCAGTAAGAAAGGGGCCAGCGGGACCAGGAGGGCGGTAAATAAGCACACAATAAAATATGTTAGTAGAACCAGTCTTAATCATCTGTGACTCAAAGGAGGAAAAACGGTCAGGTTGTGTCACTCTGCACAGGTAACTATCCCGGTGCACAACAGCAAGGCCTCCTCCACGGCGATCCAGTCGGGGAGTCCCAATAACAGAGCAGCCAGTAGGGCAAAGCTCGTTCAGATGGATAAACTCATTCTCCCTTTGCCAGGTTTCAGTAAGAAACATAAAATCCAACTTCTCCCTGGTAAAAAACTCACTGAGAATGAGAGATTTATTGGAGATGGAACGAGCATTGAATAGGGCAGACCGGAGCTTAGGTGACAGACCGTCATCGTCAGTTTTTATCAGAGAGACTGACTGCAGACACCTAGGTCTGATACATCTAGAGCTGGGCTGTCTTGTACAGTGGCGTCGGGAGATCAATGGCAGTATGGGCCTGTAGGGGGCAGAGGTGAGTGAAACAGGGGCTTGAGCTGCCACAGGGGGTGGGGAGGAAGAAGGCTGGCAGGGTGTGTGTGGTGGTGTAAACAGTCAGTCACATGTAATGCGCGCCACAGTTTGTACAGCATGCTGTACAGTGTAGTGCAAATTTGCAGCTAGCATCCTACTGCCCAGTTGATTTGGGTGTACGCCGTCCGGCTTGTAGAATGAATAACGATTCCAGAATAGGTTAAAATTGTCAATATAGGTGAAGTCAGAGTCTCTGCAGGTGGAATACAGCCAGGTGTGGAGGCTACGGACTCGGCTGAAGCGCTCATCTCCACGAGCCAGTGTTGGGATCGGGCCAGAAATGAACACTGATTTACCCGTGGTGTGCAGGAAGCTGAAAAGGTCACTAAAGTCAGCTTTCGTTCGCTCAGACTGCTTGCGAGCAGTGTCGTTACATCCGACATGAACAATAATTTTAGTGACCGTGGAGGGCATGGAGCGCAAAAGTTCCGGGAGTTTATTCAGGATGACAGGCACAGTAGATCCAGGAAGACAGCGAGTGACTGTATTAAGGAAGCGGACTTGCCTGATGATGGAGTCCCCAACAATTAAGGTGGTTGGTGGGAAGAGGGGGCGAGGTCCCGGTTGATCCTCGCTTCGATCAGATGGGAGCCGGTTTCTCCGTGGATGGTGTGGCTTTGAAGCGGCACGGTGAAGAGGAGCTGAGTGCCGCCGCACCGCGTCCCTGAGCAGCTTGCGCCGTGACGATGAGCCAGCAGAGCGAGGAAGTGCACTCCGCCCAAGTCCCGAGTGCGCCGAAGCCACAGGGATGGAGCCGGCCGGTGGAGCCTCAGAGGTGGAAGCACCGGCTGGAGCCAGCGGGACGGGGCCGCCAGCCTCAGCCGCAGAGATGGGAACATCAGCCGGGGTGGCTCGCCCGGGAACAGCCCCCGGACCCAACTCTGCAGCCAGCGGTGGGAAATCATCGGTGATCAGGAGGTCATACCTGTCGGACAGCTCGAGTTCACAGGTGGGTTGCGGGCTGGACTTACGCGCCTTCTTGGTGCCTGCCACGGGCTGCCAGGGCTCATGCCGCGGAGTGGAGCTAAGTGCTCTGCGCCTTGGGTTTGGTGTAAAATCCAGTGCTACAGCAGGCAGGAGCTTGGGCTTTGCACCCAGCGTGTACCAGTGGTCATCGGGTTGAAGATGTAGTGGCGGGACCAAGGCGGCCAGCCCGGTTGAAGCAGGAGCACCTCCGGAGCCAGGGGCAGGCTGAGAGACAGAGGCAGTGGCGACTCCCTCCGGGACCGGCAGAGCAGCGCCCGTAGCCTGGATGGTGGAGTCCAACTCAGCCAAGTTGACAGGCGGACCTGCGCCAAATGTGATTACGGAGTCCAGGAGTTTTTCTTCATCCCGGCTCCAGTGAAGAGCAGAGATGCGGCGTTCCAGTTCGGCAATGGACTGGGATTTTTGCAGACAGCCATCGCACCCGTGTGGGGGGGTAAGTAGAGCGGCAGTGGAGGCAGTCATGGGTGTAGCTCTTAGCTTAGCGGAGTGAGCTAATTAGCGTAGCCACCGGTGACAATCAGTCCCGGCAAACACAGCATTAAAACTATTAAAATCCACGTCTGATGACTAAAATCCTTGCTCTGGTTAAAAGGTGTAGTTAAAAACAGCCAGGATCCATTGAGTGTGATACCAGTATCAGTCTAAAAACTAGATAAAAACGCCGGTTTGTCAGAGTCAGGACAGCAGCCAGCTATGTGTGCGTGTCCTGATAATGAAAGCCTTGCAGTTATATTCCGTCCATCTTATGCACTGTATATATACTGTCTTTTTATACATGTGAATTACATGTGAATCTCCATCTTCATCTTTATGACTCCACTCTTCACTTCCTCTAACTTCTCCCTGGGGATCAATAAAGTTTGACGACGACAGAGATGATGTGCACACATTTCCATTCCTGCATCGTTCTGCTCCCACGTTAAGTGTGTGTTGGTGTTTCATGTGTCCCTAATAAAGTGTTCAGTGTGTGGAGACATGACAGGAAGTCATTAAGCCTTTGCCAAGCTCTCAGTCCAGACCATAACTCATTAGTCTTCATTTGTGTTTGTTTGTAGGTATTTGTTGTATTTGTTCATATGTGGATGTGTTTGTTGGTGTTTGTTTGTGTGGTGTATGTTGTGTGTTCTCTCACAGTTTATTCATTCACGTCTGATTAAACAATATTTCTCTTTATCAGCAGCAGAACGAACACAGACTCTAATCAGCAGCTTTATCTCTCACTGACTGAGAGTCTGTTTGTAGCTGAGCAATAACCAATAACCATTTAGATAATCAATCTCATATTCACCTTATCTGAACGGAGATAAGACCTGGTGTTTTTATTATTAAAAGCTAACGGCTGATAAATCTCAGTGTGTCACTCGCTGCTCTGCTGATAACAACAGTTTATTATTAGAGAAAAATAAATAAAAACACATGATGGACAGGAAGTTTCCTGTTTGAGCTGCAGCTTCAGCTGATGTTAAAACATGGAAATCACAGGGGAAATGTATCTACATATGTCTGTGAAATGTTTAGAATGATGATAAACTAGATTTTCATCATTGATGACAAATTAAATTTGATTTAATCTTATTTTTTAGGGTTTAACCTCAGTGTTACACTGGATTTAGACATGACCTGAGATTTGACCAGTACTGACTGTAGAAGACGGACAGAGTTAACGGTTGTGCTAATGCTAATTTATATTTCCTGATGTTTTATTCTGGAAAAGGTTCCTCTGACCCGCTGTCCCAGGAAAATTATGCAAATCAGGCCGATCATGAACAGTATGGAAAAGCAATGGTGGTCAATGCACTACACCTCCAGTCCAGTAGGGGGTGGTAAGAAAAGGACAAAGGCGACCTGTTAACGATGAAGCCATTAACACGACAAACTTGAACCTTGTTGCTCCATCTGCTCTTCACTTTCTACTGGTTTAAAAACAACAAAAGTCTCCAACCGAAACAAACCAGTCGTCTGCAGCTGCAGCTTTAAAAGATCGTGGGTGAATCCAAATGTAGCAATTCTTCAACCAATCAGAAAAGTTCAGCACTGTAGACCACACCCAGTAAAGTTTCTGAACCTTTATAAAGTACTACCCTTCAACAGGGGGCGTTTTGGGGGGTAGAGGAGTTAAACTTGAACTAAATTCATGCAAAAATGTTCCTGGGAAAAGTTCCTGGGTCTAAATAAGACTTCTATCGCTGTAGTCTCAAAGATTCAGGTTTATGTAGCTCCGCCCATGATACCACAATTGACCTCTGGCTAAGCCCCGCCCCCTCCACTCACTCGGACAAACAGTCAACATTGGGTGACAGTTGCTATGGCAACAGCTGTCACAGTAGGAGACATTTCACAGGAGGCAATTGATGATTTTTGGAGACAGAAAGATTAAATATCATCTCCAAGTCACCAACACTTCACTTAGCTTTACTGCTATGGCTGCCGTTTGCCGCGAAACGCCGATAGCGACGGGCTAATTTCTGCTAGCCTGTCTATGGAGTTTTACATTATACGTTAGCATTAAGCTAGCAGACTTTATGCTTAGTTGTGATACTGGCTAACATCTAAACATCTCTGACAATATGTTGCCTCAAATACGTTGTTGACTTAACTTAGAACAGATGTAGACATCCTTGTTAAGTTTATCCACGTTTAGTTGGTGTTGTGGTCTACTGCATAACTTTATCCAGAGCAGACACTTCTCTCGGTTGAGATGTGGCTTGGGAAAAGGTTAAAAAATCCCCCCCGTGGCCTCTCGGGATACCTAGTGTCGGAGTTGCATGTACCCCATGCACACCGTTTGACCATTTTAAACTTAAAATGTCAAGAAAAAACATATAAAAACAAATGAAAACTGACTAACTGCAATGCATTTCAATGGACGTGGAAGCAGAGAATGTCCGAGTGTATGGGCTAGCTATGTGCACTGTGATTGGCTCATCGCGTTTGGGGGCATGGCTTAGCCATAGGTCAATTGGTCCGTCAGGTTTGTGACATATGAAACCCCGACTGATCTGAAACTGTTGTTAAGAGACCATCATTGGTTCACAGTGCTGATGATATGATACAGAAACATCAGAGGCTCTTTAGAGGAAGACGGAGCAGCTGAAGTTGCTGACTCTCGTAGCCTGAAGGTCTGTGACGTGACAACGCGTCCTTACTGAGCTACGTGAGCGGCGTCGGTCTGCTGAGGTTTGGTGGCGACGCCTCCAGAGAGCGACGGACCTGTGGAGCGTGAAGCAGCAGCAGATGGGAGAGGAACCACGGTGGAGAGAGCAGAGTAACGACACGGAGCAGAAATCACTCCAATCTGAGCAGATAAATAAAAGAGAAGCAGCAGACAAAACAAATGTGTCGGTGTCAGAGAAAACAGCAGCGAGCTCTAAAGGCAGCAGCGATGAAGACAAAGTCCTCTTCATGGTGATGAATGGAAATGGGCAAACGTTAAGTGGATGAAGTGGGAGGTGACAGATGCAGCTGCCACCAGAGGAGGAGGCTAACAGCAGCTAATTTACCTCCCTGCATCACTCCACACAGAACATTGTGAACTGCAAAGAACAAAGAGACATTAACGGAGGGGGGGGGGGGGAGATAAGGAAGGACATAAAACTAGAGGGCTGAGTGTTAGAAACGAGGGGACAGATGCTGCAGAGACTCGGGGACTGGTCTGGTCAGGTTTATTTAGCCATCAAGGTGGGACGAGAAGACGACGAGTCCCAGAGCTCGACCAGTGAACACCTGTTGAATGTCCAGCTCATTTTCATTCAGATGACTCAGCTGTTTAATGGTCTGGTCAGGTTTCTAGAGTTCTCCAACTTCTACCTAACAAGTCCAAACACATCCACGTTACTTTAACTGGCTTGACTCTAAATTAAATCTCTTGTGACATCCCTCGCCCAGTTTCCTCCACAAGAACTTTCCTAAGTAACCAGGAACTTTTAAGGAATTGTGTTAGGGGTGTCACGATTCTCCAAATCCTCAATTCGATTTGATTTTCGATTTTAGGGTCACGATTCGATTAGATTCTCGATTCTCGGTTCTTTTTCTTACAGCACAGAGGCCTATATTCCATTTTCAGACTAGTCTAGACTATGATCATTGGTTTTGTTCATCAAATTTTATACAGAAAATCTTATTTCAAAAGATGGGCTACATATAAGTGATGCAAGAAGATGATCTTCTCCCAAAAAGTCCCTGGTTTTGGGGGTTTGACCTTCCAAAAGGTTCAGGAACTTAATTATGCAGGGAGGTGTGGTCTGCAGTACTGGACATTTTTGATTGGTTGAGCAGTTGCTGCATTTTAATTTAACCGATATGTTTAAAGGCGACTGTAGAAGGAGTCCCAGAAGAAAGCGTACAACGGATGGACCGAGGACAAGCTGCAGGTGTCAATCAGCTTTTATGCAGCAGGAATTACAATCTGCGAACAAAGATCATCAAAATCATCACCAGATTTGTAGAATCTGCCCAGGAAAAGGTGAAAAACAACAAACGGCCACAGGAACCTTTTTTAGCTCCGGAAGAAAAGTAGCTAAAAGTTTTTGGTAAAATGAACCTGGAACTTAAACAAGATTTATATTAAAAACACCAACTGTTGCTTCTGCTAAATACACCACAGTGTCATCAGCATAGAGGCAAACACAGGCTGTTGTGATAGAAATGTTAAAAGCAACTGAGTAAGTTAAGTTAAGCAATACCAAATTACAAGTGGCCAGTCACAAAAACATTTAGTTAATTAACGGAGCTAATTCAGATAACATATTAAAACATTCAGTGCAAACCCTGACTGCTGAACATCATTACACTTTTTGAGGACGTAGGTTCACATCAGCTGCACCGTCTCTATAATGAAGTCCTGTAATAAATCACCTCCTCTATAACGCGCCTGAGACTGACACCTACAGTTGTGGGCTCCTCCCATTTGGCTAATTGATCATATAACACACTGAAACTGCATTTTCCAATCAGCAGAATAAAAAAACGACTGTCAAAACTTGTTAACTTCTTATTTGGAGATGAAATCTGATCGCCATGTTTTTCAGATGTATTTTCTCTTCGACTGACTCCTGCTGGTTTTCACCTGAGTCATAATATTACACATTAATATTAGTTTTTCTACATTGTCTAGAATCATAAGTTTAACATTAAATGTTAATTTGTCAGAACGGAGCCTAATCAAAGTGACCGGGGAGGAGAACACGTCTGTACGAACCTTCACAACATGAGAACGTGGTCGTGGTCGTGGATCAGCAGATGGTAAACGGTCATTATTTAATAATGGTGAGTGGCATGAAGACGGACTAATGGAGGAGCCGGTGCTTCATTAACCGCCACAGATTATTCTCCCATGGCAGCGTAATTACTGTTTTCAGTTCCTCTGATAGTTTCTCTGTCTGAGCTGCAGTGGCTGCAGACAGCTCCACGTCTGACGCTTCATCACAGGAGGAAAATGATCCTGTGGAGACGCAACATGTTGAGGCAGCAGCACTGAGGTCTGTGGTTATATCACTGTTAGATCAGTATTATATCATGTTGATGTGTGAGAGGATACCAGGCCGCTATCACCTATTTATCTTCCAGACATCCATCAGTTCATAAGAGGTTGTTAATAGTAAAACAAAGACAACCAGGTTGGAATGAACTAAAGTCATAACGGCCTTGTTCTGTGTGAAGCCTCGACTTTGGATGCACAGTGGAAGCTTATAATTATTTGTTTGGATCGTAGAGCAGCTTTGTCTTTACAGCCTCGGTTTGTCAAAAACTCCTTTTTACTGATCTGCTTGAAGTCTTTTATACCTATGAAATTTACTGTAGGAAAGTCAAGAGCTGCTTTGAGGCTAAATTAATCAAAGTGGTCGACTCAGTCGTTACTTGAAAGAATAAATGTTCATTTAACAAACAAAAAAATGCTCCAAACATTTTTATAAATTAACTTAAGAAATAAGAAATGAACAGAAATAAAACCATAAGAGGGTCATTATCCACTGACCACTTTCATTTAACGATTTTGTATCTCCTTTAACTCATCGTCCACGTTCTGTATGTTGTATTTGCATGTATGAGTCAAATTCTTTATATTTGTCACATACTAGGGTTGCAATGGATCAATAACCTCACGGATCAGATTGGATCAAGGTTTCTGAGTCACGGATCAGCTCATTTTCAGATGTGGGGGTGGTAGGACACATGTTGGTAGAACGATCAATGTTGTTGTTGTATGACGTACAGCTGCCAATAGTTTTTTTTAATTGCCTGTTTATTCGGCTTATTTTGCATCAACCGATCCTTGCGTACTGGACAGTGGAGAGTGATCCAAACAGATCACGGATCAACAATGATTAGGGTTGCAAAATTCCGGGAATTTTCTAAGTTGGAAACTTTCCATGGGAATTAACGGGAATATATGGGAATTAATGGGGATTTATGGGAATAAACGGGAATACATCCAAAATTTACCAAATTGATTGGTGAGGGTGAGTAAAATTTTACTCAACATTCATGTTTTTGTGGTTCAGTAAAAGAATTGATTGTTCATACAAGAATTAAAACTTGATAAAGTTCTATTCACAAATAAATATGTTGTCATGTTTTTTAATTATATTATTTTATATGATACAGTTTGTTTAAATTACCCCCAATTTCCAGTTAATTTCCATAAATTCCCAACAATTCCCATAAATTCCTATAATTCCCATGGAAAGTTTCCAATTTGGAATATTTCCAAAATTCCCCAGCTTAACTTCTAGGGATGAGCGAGTACAGCATTATCTGTATCTGTATCTGTATCTGTTAACCATATGAATTATCTGTATCTGTATCTGTACTCGGAGTGGGCGGGGCCTAAACCGGAAGTGGGCGGGGTTTAACCCAGAAGTGGGTCAGGTTGTCTTGAAATGGGCGAGGCTTTAACCGGTATGTTATTTTAAGCATGCAATTGACATGGGTTGATCAGAAATTGTTATAGTTATTGCTGATTAGAAAACTGTTTACAGGACAATACAACACATGCGGTTGCAATTATTAAGGAAAATGTAATGAACAGGAGTTTTCATACTCAACAACTTTTTTTTAACTTTTTTTTAATGATCAGTGTGATTTTTCTTTTTTTTTAAATTTTTTTTATTTCCACACCAGGTGTGTGTGTGTGAGTGAGTAGCCTAAGAGAGAGACAGAGACAGCTGAATGTCAGCTACTCTCTGTGTATCACTCATTATTCTGTATCACTGATCATGAAAGAGAGAGGGGAGGGGGGAGAGAGTGTAGCTTAATTTGTAATTTATACCACTACTATTTTTTATGAAATACAGCAAGAAAGTGTCAGACACTCAGTGCGTGAAGTTAAAAAAAACTGGTTAGAGCCAGCTGACGGTTCAAAAAAAAAAAAAAACTCCGACGACCGGCAGAGAGAGGGAGAGGGAGAGAGAGAGAGAGAGAGAAGTGTGTGGAAAAAAAAAAAATCTCCGACAGGCAGAGACGCAACGCGAGTCGGCACCACGTCTGAACGAACCCACGTTTACCAGAACTCTACTGGTTCATAAGTAAGTAACTGAAGTAATAACAAAGCTGAAGCTGAAGAAACCCTAAACGTTAAGGGTAAAGACCGGCGAACCTGAGTGACTGAGGGAGAGACAGAGAGAGACAGACAGCTGTCAGCTGTTCTTTGTGTGAGTGATCAGAGCGGGACACAGCAACACACCTGCATGTGCGTAGGGGAGGGGCTGTAGCCTATCACAGAACGCTGACACAGTCAGCTACCCAATGAGGATTTTCATTCAATCTTTTTTTTTTTTTTTTTTCCGAGCACAGATATTGACTCGTATTACTCGTTTAATACTCGTACTCGGCAAAAGTGCTTTATCCGTACCGGATACTCGTTTCAGCCGAGTATCCGGCTCAACTCTATTAACTTCCCATGGAAAGTTTCTGGAAATTTACCGGAAATTTACTAGAAATTTTCCGCCCCTTTGCAACCCTAACAATGATCAATTGCTACTACTTGGCTATAGCTACTTGGCCAATAAAACTGATTCTGATTTTCCCATTAAAAACAAAACCTGACTGTCATCATGGCGCCATCAGTGGCTTTGGGCTCCAATCAGGTTCAGGCCAAGAATTCTGATCAGCTGTGAGTTTCTACTCCATTTAGAAATCTTTAAAAACACCAAGGCAAATCTTTCTCGTGACTTAGTAAAGGCTCAGTAGTTTGACTATAACAGCTGCTCTGATCTGATCTCGTCTCCACGACCTCTGCCCACACCTTCTCCTGATGTGTTGTCTTACATGAGACAAGATCACAAAACACACTCATTGTTACCATAGTTACACAGCTGCTCTTTTTATTCTTATTCATCTATTTTCCATGTGGCTCAGTTGGCGGCCATGTTTGTCTAAAAGTAGCAACTGAAATCAAATCCAATGTGTTTGATATTTAAAGGAGAAACTGCAGTGGAATAATCTTATTAACAAAAGACACACGAGGATCATTTGGACAAATAATTGTTTTGTTTGCGATGAGCCTCAAATTAGGCCACGCCCCCAACCCCCCCACTGTGAGTCACCAGAGGCAACAGTGCTTTTAGTTGGGACTATTTTTAGCGGCGGATTAATCTCTTTGTTTTAGGATTGACAAGAATAAAGTTTTTGGACAAGCTCAAGAGGAATGAGATCAGGATTTGAACACACACACACACACACTGAAAAGAGACAGTGTGTGTGTGTGTAAAGGTCACTCCCTCCATGGCGGCTCCTGTCGGCCAGTGGGAGGGTTTGACCCCCCGTCCAGACGCCCACTGAGCCGGGATCGATGACTCATCCCCCTCCCACTGTGGACTCCCAGTTAAGTCTCCACACAGGAACTGGTTCTGGTCTTGAATGGGTCCAGTTTACAAGTTAAACGTGTAATGCTAAATCTTAATATTCCTTTGTTTTAATCACTTGAGATGTTCCTACACCCTACTTTCCCACACTTCCTTCTGCAATTGTAAATCAAAGTTCCTTTACACTTAACCATATGTGATGCCCAACTTCCTACTTCCTAATTCACACTCAAACCCTTTTGTATTTTAAATTGTATCTCTTAACTCCATACCTCGGGAGACCGGTGATGATACTTTCAAAGGTGAAGGTGTGAAAACACAACCAGGGAAGGGGCCGGCCAACGGACACAAACACACCCCAGAAGTGGACCTTCCCTCAGCTATAAATGTTTAGGTTTTCCCATTGTCTTTGTCTTTTCTTTACCATCACCCACTTGGGTTTGAACTGACCTTTCCTTGCAAGGAAATAAAATCATGTCGGCCGGCGAAGTCTCTATTTCATTATTTACCAACAGCAAACGGCTAAGAATTTCCACGACAAACGCTGCTGATGTAGTTTGTCCATGTGGTGGTTGCCGTACCGAGCTGTCCAAGATGGCCGACCACTTCAGAGCCAATGGAGCAGCAATCAGATCAACTACGGGTACAACCACCAAGATGAACCAACTCTGGACTGGAGCTATCACCATACCAGGATTTCAAGAGGAAAATACTCGATACCATTTTCAAAACTATGGGTGAAAAACCAACAACATCAAGGATTTCTTAAAGAGTTGTCATCACTGGTTGGTATTTAATTTCTAAAGGTACACTGTGTAGGAATTCCTCCCATCTAGCGTTGTGGTTGTATATCACAAGCAACTCAATCGTATTTTTCATGCTGCATTCACCTGAAATTGGGCAGACGGCAGACGGACGGCAGCCGCTGCACGTAACGGCATAAACAAGCCTCTATGTAAACTCTATTTTGCACTACCACAGATGAGCTAAAACTAGTTTTGTTTCTTTGCACTACCTTTACAATTGCAGGTATGTTCATGTCTTTTTTGCACTATGTTGTCATTGATGTTTGTATTGTTATGTTCATTAAACAATACAGATGTATAGGATTCTTGCAGAGCTGTTGTGTTGTGAAGTGAGACGGAGGAAAGAGGCTCTGTTAATATCGATACTGTTGCAAATGAGCATCGAGCAAGATATCAATTTTTAGGTATCGATTAGTATCGAGTATCCATTATTTTGACAACCCTACTCTGGACTGATCAATAGACTCTGACCATTGATTCAATCCTGAGGTCAAGGTGTTGATTAGTTGGACATAATAAATAATAATGAACATAACGAGTTTAATGCAGCTGATGAAATCTCTAACGAAGCTGCAGCCTCAGTGTGTAGGCTCCGGTCTACAGTGAAGGACCGGAGCTATAAACAGAACAGACCATAATAACAATAATAATCAAGGGGGGTGGAGGTGATTCATATTTATAAAAAATTATGGCTGTAATGACTTAATTAAGGTGTAATGTGATTATAAAAGACACTTCACAGTCCACAGGGACGTTAAAGCTTTCAGCCTCTAAACATTTCACAATAAAAGTCCTTCTAAAACCCTCATGTGATGTGATTCTATTAGCTGTTAAATATTAAATTGAACCCTGGTTATTCATCATCTGACCCGTGTCGGTCGGTAACGAGGCGACTCAGCTCCTCTGGATCCTATAGCTTCTCCTCCGTCTCTGTCTGGAGACATAAATGTCAGCCATTATTACTAATGAATCGATCAGCGGGGGGTCGTCCTCCCTCCCCCGCTGCTCCAATTAATTGGGGCTTTAAAATTCCACTAAATTATTTACACACCAGCGGAGCGCCGGGTCGGGAGTCAGGAGATTGAAGAGAGTCTGCAGCCTCCAGGAGAGGAAGAGGAAGAGGAAGCAGCAGCAACAGGTTCAATAGTATTGTGTATCTTTGGGAATAAAAATCAAACTAGGAGGAGAAAACATTCAGTTTAAGGATCAAAGACTAATACATTAAAATATACATTTTGTATTCATGTTGGTTTTATGGCATTTAAAATGACATTTGAACCTTTTTTCTTTTTTTTTTTAACAAAAGTCAGAGTGAACGCCCCTGAAAATGTCAAATGGTGTAGCCGCAGAAGAATGATCAATATTAAATGTTTGATTCACCTACAGGGGATGTAAGTGTACTCATAAAAATGTATACTTTCATCTTTGAAATAGATGTTTTTCGTTGTGTTTCTATATTTAAATTTGAATGCATTTTAACAACAACTGAGCAGGTCATGTCCTAAAAACACTATTTCTTCTGAATAATGTGACAAATTATGTAAAATTTGCCAAGAAACATAGAGTTGCATGGTAACAGTGAAATACATTTATTCCACATTTGAGTCCAGATTTATTTTCTATGAAAAAATACCAGTAACTTGACGTTGGATTGCGTTACAACATTGACCCTTAAAGGGATAGTTCACCCAAAATTCAAATTGCACTCATGATCTACTCACCCTCATGTCGACTAAGGGCCGGCGTCAGTAATCGCACCGACGCCAGCGCAAATCACGCGAGATTTGGACGGACCAGAGGAGCTTCCGCTACAAACAAGCTTGAGAAATAGACTTATTTAATTTTTTTCGGGACAATTTCGCATTTTGGGGCTTCAATACAAGACGGACATTACATACGAGCAGCATGGAGGTATCTGGATGTTTTTTGGTGTATCTTTTTGTTACGAAGACAGTTGGCAGGGTTTCCCGCAGCGCTTTCTTGTTAAGGCGGCTGCCTTAACAACAAAGAGCTGCCGCCTAAACTAACGTCTTAAAAAAATAAAAATGTAGC
The DNA here is from genome assembly GCF_905171665.1 of Trachurus trachurus. Classification (NCBI taxonomy): domain Eukaryota; kingdom Metazoa; phylum Chordata; class Actinopteri; order Carangiformes; family Carangidae; genus Trachurus; species Trachurus trachurus. Next base: position 32,655,689 of record NC_139897.1, read on the forward strand.
GATATTCACAGCACACACACACGACGGTGATATTAACGCGCGCCGCCACGTCTGCTCATAGCGCAGCAACAATGTAGCAGCGTCAGGCCGTCACTGAAACGCTCCGTGGAACCGAGACATGACACGGCGGGCCCGGTGTAAAAGTTCTCAGCCCCGGTGACCGCGGCGCTGACGATTGGGGGTGAGTCGCGAGCGTCATATGTCTTGGTAGAGCACGGCCGCTGCAGCGACCCTCCGACAGTCCCATCGCTGCGTGTCAACCCCCCCTCTCACTTTCTCTCCGCGTCCCCGTCTCTCTCCAGCTGCCCTTTCAAAATAAATGCATAAAAAGCCAGAGAAAAAAACTAAGTAGGGGAAACACTGCTTTGTTTTCTCTGTCTTTTTATGGTTTAGTAATTCTTTCACTGGTGTAGTAGCAGCGTTCAGTTACCACGAGCGTAGTTGTGACCTGTTGTGATCATAGATGGCATGGCATATGTTTTTTATGTAAGTCCCTGCGAAAAGTCCCATGACCAGCCAAACTCCTAAAAAAAAGCGTGATTTATAGTTCATAACATGGTACTTTTGGCATATGGCACCAGGGCCGTTGGTAGGAATCCTGGGCCCCCTGAAAGTATACTAAAGTGGGCCCCTGCCCCCTGACTTTTCCACTTTTACGTATCTATTATCATTTCTTATTTAGCCTACTTTGTTTTGATGCTAATGCAGCATTACTATGAGTATCAGTCAGGGTCTTATGCAGAATAATTCAGTCATACAAAGATTAGACTACTGGGGTTTTTGTGGGCCCTACTGGGCGCTGGGCCCCTATAATGATCATCACCTTTCTCCCCTATACAACGGCCCTGTATGGCACTACAGGACCAGTTAAATATAAAACACAATTTTATACAATATACTGTATATAAGTAGGGGGTCCCCGCTCCATCTCTCCATCAGTTTGGGGGTCCTTGGCCTGGAAAACGTTGAAGACCCCTGCTCTACACACCACAGAGAAGCACACATGCATAACAGCAGCGCGCATGGTGAAAGCGAAACTTAATACGGCGCACCGACCCCCCACCCCCCACCCCCCGCCAACAGGACAGACACCACCTTAACTAACACATTTTCTGGGGGAAACACTGCAGTTGGTATCCATTTGCAACCGTCATATGGGCATGCACTGCTACGCCGAGACCCCCTGTAACTCAGAGAAGCCACGGAGGACTCTGAAACTTCTCCCAGCCCTTAGTCCACATGAGGGGGAGGAGATAATGAGTTAAAAATTTGAATTTTGGGTGAACTATCCCTTTAAGCAGTTTTGCCACAGCAGAGAATGAAAAGTTAAGGAGATAAAACCTTCTATATCTCCAAATATACATTTAAATAGAGGACAAAACAAATCTCCTGTCATTTTGTCATGAATGTATTCATGTTGAGTGTTCAGGCTGAAGGAGGAGCAGGTTTTCATCTCCACAGTCGACAAATCTTCAGTCAGCACCGTCCTGGTTTGTTCTGGTGTGAAACATTAGAGTCGTAAACTGAAGATAAACTCTGGTTATTCTGACTGCTTTCTAATAAAAAAAACCTTTTGAAATGTTTCCTGAAGAGAGGAAAGAGTCATATTTGCAGGCGTGGAGGTGAAACTGTGATTTCTCCTCTCAGCAGCAGCAGCAGAGCAGATGGTTCATCAGCAGACCTCAGATCAGATCAGCAGCTTGATGTATACGTTTAATCCCACGTGTCGCGGATGATGAACTGCTCCGTCTCGTATGTTCCTTCATGCATAAAACATGTGGGCGCTGCGTTCGGGGTCCGTTCGGAGCTCGGAGCTTCACACATCAGCATAAAGACGTTTGTGTTGAGCCGTCGAGGAGGAAGTTTGATCACAGGAGGAAACTGAAAACTTTATTTCTATATGATGAGTCAGGGTTTATGGTTTTAGAGAGTTATTCTTGCTCATGGAGCCGTTTCAAGTGTCTGATTGCACATTGCACACATTCCTCTTCCTAATCACATGACCCTGAGTCACTGAGTGTCGGTGCTGGAGGTGAGAATTACATTTATTGCTGTTCCTTATACAGAAGAACAGAGTTTCGTTCTGGTTCATCACAGACAGGTTGAGGTTTTCTTCACCCTGACATGTTTCTGTCTTCCTGAGACTTGGTTTGTCTTTTATTGGATTTTTGTATTTTTTGTATTTGTTTTATCTGATCTTGTGGCTTTTATATGCCTTTAATTTACTGTAATTTAATTTTAACTTTCTTTACTGTTTTGTATCTGTTGTGCAGCACTTTGTTAACCTTGTTGTATTTTAAAATGTGCTATATAAATAAAGTTGATTGGATTGGATGAGCCTTTATCAGCGATTGGTCGCTCCTCTAGGACGCCGTTCTGTATAACTGTCCCTTCTATCCACCGTAGATTCACTACCAATTATACCTGAGGAGTCAAATATTCTCATGTTGTATATTCTTTTATATAAATTTTTTGTTTATTTATTCGTCCTCATTTTTCTTTTTTCTCTCAGTGTATGGCTCTTTGTATTTAGTGTGGACTTTTTTAGATTATGTTTATGACCCAGAAACAGGAGCGTTAGGGGCTGGGATGTTGTTCAACTATTTGATAGTATGAGAACTGTTTTCTGTCTTTCACTTGTCTCCACTCCGTGAACATGTTGTAATGTTGATGCTCAATAAAACATATTGTAAAAGAAAAAAGAAAAAGAAAACCCAAACTTCTCATCTGTGAGAAACAAAAAAGAAAACTTGATAATCACCATTGACATAATGAACGTCTTCAATAACAGAGTTTCTTATTAGAAGGATTCCTGCAGGATGTGATTCAGGACCCGTCCACATGGAGATTGGTTTAGGAGAATCCACCAAAGGTTTTTTTTAATTTTATTATTGTTTTAGCGTTTGGTCGACATGGAAACGGCCTAAAACTGTATGTTGAGGACGGAGGACAATGATCTCCGTGATCAGAGTGATCAATAAAACCTCATGTCAGGAGATGTTTGACTTGTTCTTCCATTGACTTATCAACTTCTTCTGTATGGTCTCTTCATTAAGCCTCTCTCTTCTATCTTTTCAACATGTAAATGAAATCTTTCATTGTAGAGTCTGTTACATGATTGTGTCAACGATTGTGTCAATGAAATTGATTTTCAAAGCACTAAACTGAGTTCTAGTGTCACAAACTACATCAATAATCTTCTTGAGTCTTTACACCAGAGTTCATTGTTGTAATGATCTGAGTCCATGAACATCATGTGGATCTGATTCTGCAAATGAAGCTCTGACGATTAAAACAATTCAGTTTCCATCGTCAGGAGAAATAATACAAACAACATGTGAGTTGTGTATTTAAAGGGATAGTTCAACATTTTGGCAAATTGGCCCATTGCTATAATCCCTTTAGTCTTAGCAGTAGGTTTGTTACCTTTAATTGTCGGTGCAAGATATTTTTGTTTTAGGTTAAATACATGCAAAACCACTGATGCACGTTGCATTCAGGGACAGTTTTTCATCAAACAGTCTCTGTATTTCCCTCTAAAACAACTCTGTGTGGTAACGTTGTGTTATTATCTCATAGCGTGGTGAATGTGCAGCTCACAACTTGTCCACCAGAGCGTTGTGGAGTTGTTGGATTGTGTATTTGATGAGTTTGATGAGGGAAACCAAGAAATCCCATAATGAGCCTCCGTAGCGTAGCTCTTAGCAGCTCACGGCTCTGCTCCGCCGTTCTAAAAACAGCTTGCACTGACAATTAAAGGTAACGAACCTACTGCTATGACTATAGGGATTATGGCAATGGGCCAATTTGCCACAAATGTTGAACTATCCCTTTAAGTTTCAGGCTGATTAACTCTTCTTTGGTTGGTCTCCCTCCTGAACTGATCGGAGTTTCTTCTAAAAACCAATTACAGCTCCTTCAATAAAGAAGTGATGACGTGCAGATTGAGGGAACGAGTCGAGGCCTCGAGCGAAGCTGCAGAATCTTTTTTAACACCGGCTTCATTTCTTCTCTCAAATCGCAGATGTCACAGCTGCAGCGTGAAGCGGCGCCGTGATGAAAGTCATCAGTCTGAGAGGGAAACTACGAGGAGGAGGAGGAGGAGGAGGAGGAGGAGGAGGAGAGCGTCGTTTTGACACGGTTTGGTGTCGACGGCTCAGAGTCGGATCGGTTTTGATGAGATACGTTTCTGATTGATCGGACCGGTGAGGCGGGGAAATGGGAGCGTGGCGGTGAAACGCTGCTTTAACCTCACGCTGAGAAGCTTCACCGAGACGACAAGAACACGGGCGGAGCAGAGAGGAGACAACAAGAAACAAGACACAACAGAGGGAGAGAAGGAGGAGGAGGAGAAATCAACCCATGTTTGATACGATACGATACCAGAAACATCTGACCAATCAACCAATCAATCACATCACAGAATCAGAGCTCTTCTAAACAATCATGAGGCCGTAACTAGAGGAATGTCAACGGCTCAGTGGGCTGAGCATTAACTGGACGACACATTCTGTTGTGTTAAGATGCATTTCAACCAAGGGGGCAGTTGTGGGTCTGAGAAGTGAAGTCACTTCCGCGTTCAAAAAACTGCAATCCCCTCGGCTTCCTCTGGGGGCTGGTGTCAGAAAGCAGCATTCTCCATAGACCCCCATGTTAAAATCACCCACTTTACATCCTCAATAAACATGTTAAAAGCCTGGTGTCAGAACGTTTTTTTTTCTCAATCGATAGTTTCTACCCCCGCACACACTCTGAGGGGGGTGAGTTTTTTTTTTAACTCTACCGTTTTACTGTTATTAGGTTAAAACTCTGGCCAATTAGGGCGCGGAAACGTTGAGTGACAGGTCCGAGCAGCTCCGTGGACAGCTGCTTCGAGGCCAGTGGGCGGGTTCTCGGCCGGCCAATCCAACATGGCGCTGTTCAGGCCGCCATGTTTGAGTCACAAAAACGACTCCCCAAAACCAATGGGTGACGTCACGGACGCTACGTCCATTCTTTTTACAGTCTATGGTTTCAACCAAAAAGTAACTAAAAAAGTTCCTCTGACCCTCTGTTGTTGTCTGTGTTTCCTAGTGAAAGGACGTGTCCGAACATCTGTTTTCTACAGGTGTGTCGGACTGGGATCAGTAAATCCCAACTGATGCGAGAAGAGGAATCCTGCATTGTGACGTTCTTCTGGCAAAACCCGTTGTCTGTGTTTCCATCAGAGCCGTAACGCCATAACGTCAATCAGGCCGACGGTGTACGAACAAGCAAGAACGATAATGCACTGCAACACCAGTCCAGTAGGTGGCAGTAAGAAGGGTCACCGATCCCAGTTCAGATTGGATCATCATCTGCATAAAAGCTGAAAAAGGTCTGAACCTCATTGTTGGTCTGAAGGTTGTACCTTTCTACTAGGACTCCATCTTGAACCGAAAGATGGACAAAAAACAACAGACAAATCAAAACAAAACAGTCGTCTTGAAGCTGCAGCAGAAGAAATAAAAAGTAACAAGTTCTTGACCAATCAGGAAGAAATACAACCCTGAAGTTCCTGACCTCAGACCAGCCAACTTCTGGAGGGTAGATCAACCCCAAAACTAAATTTAGACCCTCGTTCCTGTGGTTGAAACATAAATAGCTCCACAAAAGGTTCCTGAGCAAAGTTCCTGTAGTTGAAACGAGGTTTTAGTGACAAAGGACCAATGAGATTGATGGAACAACCTAAATCTAAACTGTGAATCAGCTGTTGAACAAGGAGAGAAGATGCTCTGGTATCTTTAAAAAAACACTGGATGAAGGTTAATCAAAATGGACTCAGATACTTTCCCCTCCAATAAAAAAAGGTGCAGACACATTTCATCCATGGAGGAGCAACATGGAGTGAATAAAAAAACCTTTCCAGAGACAAAACCTCTTCCATTAACCATGAGGGAAACAAATGAGTCGACAGAAGAGGCAATAAACAAAAAGAAGAAGATGCCAGGAATGATTTCCAGCTTCTGTTTGATCCAGAATCCATTTGTGTTTGTATATCATTAGTGTTTCTACTGGACCCACAACAAATGGAAAAAGACTGAGGGGATAAAATGGAGCTGCTTTTTTGGATGTTGTCCTTCATCTACATAGAAGGAGGAGGAGGAGGAAGAGGAGGAAGACATGAAAACAGATTAACTGTAGCTGCAACAGACTGAACAGGATCTGGATCAAAGAGCCAAAGTCTCTCAGTTCTGGTTCTGGTTCCTGAACAGATTGGAGGTTTCAGTCTCTCAGTGCTAAATTATTTCACTAATTTCTTTTAAAAATAGAAGTCTGAGTCCTTTAACGTCCCTGTGAGTGGATTAGGAATGAAAAACAGCAAAGTCCTGTTCCTCTTCATTAGTGTTGAAGTTAAAACTCGTCAGCTGAGTCATGATGAGACTGGTGGAGTGTGAAGGTTTGATGGATAATAAGTCAACAGTTAATTAAACATAAAGTTGCAGGGATGCAAACGGGTCAGGACCAAAAAAGAGAGGAATTTCCCGGGGGGGGGGGGGGGGGGGGGTGCTCACCATTAACAAATAAGTACATTACAATATCACGGAAAGGCAATTTCCAGTAGTTCAACCCCAACCAAGTATTGAGTGCATATAGATGGACATAGTTTTCAGAAGGCCAACATTTCTATATTAAAAATGCTTAAAAAAAACAAAAAACCTTTGCAATATTTCCATTTTGGAGATACTGATTTTTAGGTCTTCACTGAATGTTAGTCATAATTATTACTATTAAAATAAACTGAATAAATAAAGACATGGGATGTGTCATTCAGTGTGTAATGGACATATAGGCCTATATAATGTGTTAGTTTCACTTTCATTGAACACATTCTACATCGCGGAGGCGACGTCTTTAGGGCTTCCTTCACCTCTGAAACGGGGCAGAGCTCCGTGGAAACATCTGCCTGACACAGCAACGTAGGGAACCGTGCATGTCCGCGGCGCACAGCTCCACATGCACGGGGGGAAAAACGGCGTCGCCGTCGCACCGATGTACGCGGATACGCGCCGCTTTAATGAGTGCGCATGTCGCGCGTCTACATTGGAGGTCGGCTGTTATCAGTATAATCAGAGACAACCATGAATGAGTTCGCCTCAGTTTCACGTGATTGTCACTGTCAGCCTGTTAGAAAAACATTCTACTGACCCCAGCTGAGACGCTGAGACCCCCCCCCCCCTCCCAAAAACAAAAACTCTTCGGATCTGAACGATTCACACAAGTCACCTAATTGGTCATGAAAAAAGCGAGTTTCGCTTTTCGGCGCGCTGTTTGCATCCATGAAGTTGAACCTTTATATAAAACGTCTCTTTCTTGTTCAATAAGAAAATGGACTGAAGAAAATTACAAGGTCAATATGTTGTAAAGAATATATCTTCTCTCTGGAGCTCTGGTAACGACAGGTTGGTGTCAGCCAATCAGAAGAGAGGAGGAGGCTCTCTTCTGATTGGCTGACTGTTTTCTAAAGTGATCAAATAAGATTTCAGAATAAAACACTCAGAGAAACCAAATCCTGTAAAGTGTTGGATGGATGGTGTTGTCCAGGTGGTGAGGGGGCGGGGCTTAGTTGTGACATCACAAAGTGACAGGAAGTCCTGATGGCTGGTTTTAAGGCTCAGTTTGTGAATACAGGCTGTGTGCATTTCTCTGTGGACTGAGGCTTTGATACTTTCACAGTATTAATATAGAACCTAGAGCTGCTTTATAATCACACTACACATGGACATCTACCTTTATACTGTATGGAGCTTTAACACAAACATCTACCTTTATACTGTATGGAGCTTTAATACAAACATCTACCTTTATACTGTATGGAGCTTTAACACAAACATCTACCTTTATACTGTATGGAGCTTTAACACAAACATCTACCTTTATACTGTATGGAGCTTTAACACAAACATCTACCTTTATACTGTATGGAGTTTTAATACAAACATCTACCTTTATACTGTATGGAGCTTTAATACAAACATCTACCTTTATACTGTATGGAGCTTTAATACAAACATCTACCTTTATACTGTATGGAGCTTTAATACAAACATCTACCTTTATACTGTATGGAGCTTTAATACAAACATCTACCTTTATACTGTATGGAGCTTTAACATACAGATGTTACTGGTTCAAATTTGCGGACTTCACGCGTGGTCCACGCGAGACGGCACAAGACTCATGCATTTTTTTTCTTTGGCGAGACAAGAGGTTTTAATGAAAAGCCTCAATGTGCCAAAACAACCGCCAGGTGGCATCTGTGAGAACGGAGGACGACAGGCGGATGACTCAGTGATCTGTGCAGTAATCCACAGCTTAAACTCTAGGCTATTAAACTAGAACTAACTACTGTATACACTGCCTAAATCACAGAAACTATTGTAATATGATAAAGCCTGTCTTGCTTTATGACTTGATGATTATGTATCACATATCGCCGCGATTAGGAGTGGCGCTGTTCATGATACAGAATACAAGAGGATGAAAGGAGAACTAGCTGCAGACAGTAAATAATATAGTAGCCTAGTTTTTCAATGACAAAATGTAACGACGGCAGCTATAGTAGACTATAGCCCACGTCTCACTCTCTTTTTTCGGTCATCTGTCTCGTCATCTCCAAAATGTGTTTTTAAAATGAGCCAACTACAGTACTGTGCAGTAGTGCCGCAGATTTCTCACTCCGCACCTTGTTTGAGAGTGCAGCTGGATGATTTCTTGTGAATGAACGGGTCTGTGTCACTTTGGGGCTGGGCGATAAAACATAGGATAAATAACTTTCCCTCGATAGAAGACGCGGCCGATACAAAGTGACACCGTCAGCCATGCAGCCGGCCTGGACTTTTTATTTTTAATTATGAAGGATCATCTGCGCAAGGCAAAGATGATAGCATCAACAAAACACGGCGTAACACACGCGGCTGTATGGGACAGGCTTTTATTTAATTCAGAACAAACCGCTTAGCAAAAATGGAAAATATAGTCTATAATAATTAATTGATCTGTTGTTTGGCCACTGTTTGAAAATAACCCGAATTATGAGCAAATAATCTGATCCAGAACAGCAGTCATAATCAGACTTCTTCTAAATAAACCTAAACATTAAATAACTGGGTCAGGTCGGACCATGGGGTTATTTTTTCTCTTCTTCTTCACAGGAGAAGAGGAGGTGCGCTGCGCTCACGGACGCGTTGATGTTTTGTGATTTATCTGCTGCCTTGACTCTGCCCTTTATACATGTGCGTTCAGATTAACAATAAGACAAGCCATGGTTGAGTTTATTGAGTTTTAGCTGCTCAATCTCATTGTTTCAAAGAAAAGGGATTGATTTTTATAACGAAATGAAACGAAAACAATATTATATTGATACATTGTTGTAAAAAAAAATCCAAAAGAAACGAAAATGAACTAAAGAAAATAACTTTCACACACACACATTAAAACAGTGCGATTGGTTGAAAGCTGATAATTAGCCATGTGCTTATAAGCTGATTGGCCGAAACCAAGAACAAAGCCGCGTGAATGGCCAATCGCCATGTGTTAACATTTCCATATTCCGCACATTCTGTGACAAACTGTAAACTGTTTTCTTGTCTGTAACAACATCTATTGCACGTCTGTCCGTCCTGGGTGAGGGATCCCTCCTCTGTTGCTCACCCTGAGGTTTCTCCTGTTTTTCCCTGTTAAAAGGGTTTCCATGGAGTTTTTCCTCAGTGGATGTGAGGGTCTAAGGACAGAGGATGTTGCTACGATGCCATGTGAAGCCCTTTGAGACAAACTGTTTGTAAAAACGGGCTATACAAATAAAATTGCCTTGCCTTGCCTTGCCTTAACGGCCGACATGTAAATCAGCTGTTTCGATGGGCGTTATATGAATAGAGATGTTAATGTGGTACTTTGCACATAGCCTCCTCTTCTCCTGTGAAGAAGAAGAGAAAAAATAACCCCATGGTCCGACCTGACCCAGTTATTTAATGTTTAGGTTTATTTAGAAGAAGTCTGATTATGACTGCTGTTCTGGATCAGATTATTTGCTCATAATTCGGGTTATTTTCAAACAGTGGCCAAACAACAGATCAATTAATTATTATAGACTATATTTTCCATTTTTGCTAAGCGGTTTGTTCTGAATTAAATAAAAGCCTGTCCCATACAGCCGCGTGTGTTACGCCGTGTTTTGTTGATGCTATCATCTTTGCCTTGCGCAGATGATCCTTCATAATTAAAAATAAAAAGTCCAGGCCGGCTGCATGGCTGACGGTGTCACTTTGTATCGGCCGCTATCGAGGGAAAGTTATTTATCCTATGTTTTATCGCCCAGCCCCAAAGTGACACAGACCCGTTCATTCACAAGAAATCATCCAGCTGCACTCTCAAACAAGGTGCGGAGTGAGAAATCTGCGGCACTACTGCACAGTACTGTAGTTGGCTCATTTTAAAAACACATTTTGGAGATGACGAGACAGATGACCGAAAAAAGAGAGTGAGACGTGGGCTATAGTCTACTGTAGCTGCCGTCGTTACATTTTGTCATTGAAAAACTAGGCTACTATATTATTTACTGTCTGCAGCTAGTTCTCCTTTCATCCTCTTGTATTCTGTATCATGAACAGCGCCACTCCTAATCGCGGCTATCAGGCTGTCAGCATTGTCCCCAAAACGTCTGAGCAGTATTTAGTACGGTGCTGCCACCTAGAGGAAAACAGTTGTGGTGAAAAGTCACGCGATCACGCGATCCTGCAGTGCAGGACAAACCCCGCAAATTTGAACCAGTAACATCTGTAACAACATCTACCTTTTTCTTACCTTCATGTTCTTGAAACATCACGTCTACACTTTTAATCCTTAAAAACAGATCTAATTTCTCCTTTGTATTAGAAGGACAAACCAGTCTAGACATTCTCAGAGTTCAGCTTTTCTAACTCTCCCTCCCTTCGTTTCCTCCTTTAATTAAATAGAATAATAAACATGAGCAGCAGCAGCTCTTTCTTTCTTTCTTTAGAAAAAAATGTAGAAGGTTTTTTGTTTCCCGTGGTGGCTGGAGAAAAAAAAAAGACCAATTTGTACCAATTAATAGAATTAGCAGAGTGAACAGCAGTGAACATGCACCTGTGGTGATAATAATCATATTGAGAATATAAAGACCTGGGGTCTCATTTATAAAACTGTGCGTGGGATTGTTACTAAAAGTGTACGTACGCCCAAAAGCCAAAATGTTTGAAACTTCGCCTCCTGATTTACTTTCAATTAATGACCAAGCACGTTTTAAATCAGAGATGAAGCAGGATTTCTAACACCTAGAGGAGCTGTGACAATTTAATTCCTGTGTTTTTAATGAATGTTTTGTATTTCTGTCACCAATTTAGTTTTCATCTTTGGTCAAAGTTTTGGATGTGAAATTCTACATGAATCTAAAATAGCCCGACTGATGATGACCATGTTATTGTACAGTAAAATTGTAAATCTTTATTGTCACTGAAGGGAAATTTAAATGCATAAAAGAACAAAAACACAAAAAAACAAAACAGATATTTACAAAATATCTGTTCTAACGATGAAAGCTCCAACACAAGGCAGCAAACAGACCTTTGACATTTACGTCCATTTAACTGAGGAGAAAACACCTGTTAAAGGGGAACTATGAAAGTCCGCTAGTTTTTCCTCTGTTCTGGTTTTGCTCCTCTCCTCCATGTGCATTTGTTTACAACGAAGCCGGCGAAAAATCAATAAATGGAGCAGTGGAAAACATTACATAACATATACGATGTTACGGCATGTGTGATTGTGTAGTCTTAACCGTCACGAACCAACGATTACGGGTTACGGAGTGCGTTTGTGTTGCGGTGTGCAGAGACGAGAGTTGAGACACCGGGGTGGCGGCCGAGTTACACTGATGTTACAAGGTTGGTTTTCAGCTGTGAGACGCCAGGTGAAGACAGAGAGCCTCCGTTCTCACTGTAACAAGTCACAAGTCATGTAGTTAACTATCACAATTACTCCAGAGCTTTTTAATTAAGGTAAAAAAATTAGGTGTGGGAGAAAAAATCGATTCACATAAATATCACGATATCTTTTTTGATGATTTTTAAATCGATTTTTTTATTTTTGGAAAAAAAAAAAAAGAAAAAAAATATATATATAGAAAATTAAATTAAAATTAAAGTGTCTACTCATCTCCACATCAGTACAAACTTGTCTTTTTTTGTTTTGTTTTTTACAAAAAAAAAAAAAATATATATATATATATATATATATAAAATATATATATATAAAATATATTATAAAAAAAATATATATATATGTATATATTTTTTTATAATATATATTTTTTTTTTATAATATATTTTTTATAATATATATATATATAATATATATATATATATATATATATATTTTTTTTTTTTTTTTTTTTTTTTTTTTTTTTTTTGTAAAAAACAAAACAAAAAAAGACAAGTTTGTACTGATGTGGAGATGAGTAGACACTTTAATTTGACTTCAAGCACTTAATTTCTTTGTAACATTTTGAAACAGTTTTTTTTTTTTTTTTAATATTGTGCAATGTGCATTTGTTTGCCTTTTTTACATACAGAGAGTCCAGGTTTTAAAAAGGGTTTAAGTTCACTTTATAATGGAGTATGTTCATTTCTAGGCTCCTACAGTATTTGTGTGCAGATAAATGTGTGGTGGCCTGGGAAAACCCTTCACATGGTTGGATTTTGACATTTTCATTTTTTGATATTTCCATAAACTAGACGTTTTCAGCCATTCATAACTGTTTGAATAACTGAGATAGCCCTCTCAGATCAAAAGTTATGGGCATTTTAATCTATTATGACCAAAAAACTGAAAAGTGAGAAAAATGGCTTTAACTAGAACGTTGCTGTTTTAACCCTCTAAAGACGAGTGTTTTACAAAACATTAAACAACTTCTGAACCGTTTATGATAGAGATGAGCGGTGAACTGCATCTGAATCGTGTGATTTTCTGCTTTCCGAGGGTCCTTGAATGGTGCATCTGTGACAAGAAGGGACCATATAGGGTGCGTGTAATCACGTGGTACGGGAACAGACGCTAACCTAGCGTAGCATCGATGCTAATCCGAATGTAGCATCAATGCTAAACAGAACGTAGCATCGGCGCTAAACCGAACTTATCATCGGCACTTGCACATGTTTTACAAAACATCAACAACCGTTTATGATAAAGATCAGCTGTAAAAAAGCATCTGAATCGTGGGATTCTCTGCTTTCCGAGGGTCCTTGAATGTTACATCTACAATAACAACGGACCTGTCTCCTCTAGCGCTGCTGCTGCAGCTCAGCTGTGCTGTGGCTCAGCTGGAAACGAAATGCTTTACTCGCCACAAAAACATAAAAATATTTTTTTTCTTAAAATATTTATTCACCACAATGTAGTAGGGAGTTCAAAGTACCAGAATCACACAAAATATCAAAATCGTGGAAATAGTACTTTTCCACCTATTTTGGCTATTTGCCACAATCGAACGTCCGCGACATCCGACGGGTTTTCCCAGGCCGCCACACAAATGTTAAAAATGCAGACTAAAAATCGAGAGAATCTGCAATATCGTAGAATCGCAATTTAAATCGAATCGCCATCCAAAAAATTGTAGAAGAATCGAATCGGGAGAAAAGCATATCATCCCAGCCCTAATAAAAGTGTAGCATAGCCACGGGAGAAATCCTGCTTAGTTCCTCTTTAAAGTAAAGGACGCATTAGCTTAGCTTAGCACAAACACTGGGAGCGGAGGGAAACTGCTAGCCTCCGTCTGGAGAGGAAAAAAATATCCACTGACTGACTGACTTCCTGAAATGTGCAGCACTGAAGATGTTCCAGTCTAATGTGTGGTAATGAGGAGCTGCTGTCAGTGGTGGGGGGGGGGGGGGGGGGGGGGCAGGAAGACCAGGTTGACTCATCGCCACCTCCCACTGATGAAGAGGAGGAGGAGGAGGAGGATCACACCTCATCAAACAACCTGTCGCTCCTTCACTCTGGTTCTTCATCATCACGACTCTGAACTGACCTGGGATCAGACCGGAGCACGTGTTGGATGAGGAGCAACACGTTACACAAACAGATGAGATGCAACAGATGTGAACATGTTAAACGTGTGAACAGATCAAGATCCTGAACCTGAGACCAGCTGCAGGATTCCCATGATGCATCACTACTTCATGTCACTTAAAGTTGTTTTTTTCCTTTCTCTGGTCTCATTCTGCTATTTATCAATATATATTTTAGTATTCAGGTTAAAAATCTTTCTTCTAAGACTCTTTGAGATTTGTCTCGAAGAGTTTTAGAAATGTTTTTGATTTATTCCAACTTACACTGTAAGATTAAAAAGTCTGCAGAGTTTTTTAAAAAAAAGCCGCAAAAACAGAACAAAACGAAACATCCAGTGTAATTTTATGAATTTATATCGCAAGTCGGTTTAGTTCAAAAGTAGAATTTCCTCTGGGGTCAGGTTTGCAGATTGTCTATTGGTCCTCCCAATAGACAATCTATATTAGAAGAGACGAAAACGAAGAAAAGTGTTTTGATTGGTCAACCAAACGTGGCTCAAACCAACAACGACTGGTCGAGAATCTCTGCTATGAATAATAAAACAGACAAAAAATAACAATTTTAGAATTTTTTAAAATGAAATCTTGAAAAAAAAAAGAGTCAAATTGATGATGTAACTCAAAGATTGAAGAGAATGAAGACTTAGTACTCTGAGCTATAGTCTTCACGGTCTCCTAAGCAGCCGAGGGTCCTTGAACTCAGCACGGAGGATAAAAGGTGAATGGATGAAGAAAGAAATGTTTGCATGAAGACTTTAAAGCAGAATGTGTGTATCACATGTGAAAGACAAGACTGGCTGAAACACACACACACACACACACACACACTGGGCTCAGTGTAAATCCACTTTCATGCTGCATTAGCAGCGTCGTGTGAAACTCGTATCAAAGCAAACAGAAGCGGACGGGCAGAGGACGCCGCCCACGTGCACGCTGACGAACACGAGCGTTAAACCGGTCTGGAGGCGGAGCCACGGAGCCACGCAGCTCCTGGTGCCTTCACTGACCCCGTACACTATAGTTTATCACGTCTTTATTTCTGATTTGTCTGCTTTTATTTTGTATGAAATTTAATCTAATCATCTTTCTAGCTCCTCCATGTTTTTATCCTTTAACTTGGTCCAAACCCTCTGAAAACATCAATTTCCTGTGCAAAAGTTTCAGATTAAAAGCCTTCCTGCATAGCAAAGAAGATGCATTTGAAATATCTTAAGTTAGTTCCGGTTTAATTCGCCAGATTTTTAGTAAATTTTATAAAGAATTTTCCTCAAAAATAGTAAAAAGAAATGTTAATTTTTGGCATTAAAGTCTGCATATCACAAGTTCCTGCACTTTAAACCGCCGCAGAAAAAGACGACATACGACAAAGAAACTAAAAAAAGCAGCAGTCAAATGTCAGACAGGTGGAAATCATTTGGAAAATATTAAAATATAAGATTTCTGTTTGCTTTGTCTTCGTTTCAGTGAAACAAAACCTGACGAACTTGAGGCTGCAGTTCCTCTCCTGACCACTAGAGTGAGTCTCCATAGACTCCCATGTTGAAATGTCCGTTAACTTTACAGCAGAAATTAACATGTTTACTCAACTTTTCACATTGTATTAAGGCTTTAAGTGATGGAGGATTGGGGGCGTGGCCTCTTTGAGTGACAGCTGGGTGAGCCGACATGGATACCGCAAAGTTTTCCGAGGCCTCGCTGCAAACTTTCTCTACAAGGACTGTGAACATGCTGATGAATTCCTGAATCATTAATACAGATCTATTATAATCACTATTTATATTTCATCAGTGTGAGGGCTGAGGATCATTGATCCAGATGTGTGAGTCGGGGGAGGTATTGATCCTTCACAGGACCGGGACATCGATCGGCTCATTCTGCAGCAGACTGCTCAACCTGGCTGTGATGTTGACCTTTGACTTGGTCCTGATCCGTCTTCTCATTGTCTTCCTCCGTCTCACACAGATTAAAAGCTGTGATTAGTTTGGACTTGCGTCGAGACCAGAGGGCAGTTTCATACCAAGAGAGAAGCAGCAGAGAAACACTGTCAAATGATCAAAATAAAATAAAAAGTCTGAGCTGCAGCCACTTAGCGTCTGAGCTCAGCTTCCTGCTGAGCAGCAGAAATGTCACACACCTGCAGCTCCGGCCTCCAGCTGCTCTAAAACACTAAATTACAGGTCACACACCTGCAGCTGCAGCAGCACCACCTCATTCATACATATATAAACGTCTGTGTGTGACCTGAGTGATGTGGCTGCTTTCTGCTCAGCATCACTGACGCTTTGACACCTGCAGGAAGTTTAGCTCTTTTTCTGCACAATGAAGCTGCAGCTAAAAGGTTAAAAACACTTTTATAAAACTGTATTCATCTGGAATCTGGTCGTTACAAGACGTCGCTCTGCTCTCTTTAAGGTTGTTTACTGATTAGAAATAGAAAATTAAACTGTCACAAAAAGGCAATCAAGTCTTTCACCTTGTTAACGTGATCATATGATTTTTATATTACAGCTACAAGACGCATGATGAGTGAAATGACTGTTTCCACCTTGAACCACGCCAGCTGTGGCGTTTTCCACACGTTTTCTAAAGCGCTTGGGAGGTCGCGTCCATGGTCGCGTCTGCTGTTACTAAGCAACCAAAAGTGCCTGTCACATTTTAGTAATGTGGGTAATGTGCTCCACTGTCACTTAACCAGGAGTTAAGTTAAAACAGAGCTGAACAGATTTCAACCAACATAAATTCCTCTCAGCGGCTTCACTGCTCGATCTGTCTATTAGGGTTATGGTCTGTTGTCAGCTTCAGCGGAGGACTCAGGACTGACTCGAAAAGTTGCGACGTTTTCATCTCTGTGCGCCTCGGATGCGTACGAAAAAAGGCAAGTCTCGCCACTTTGGATTTTGAGTGCGCAAGGCGTGTGGCTACATAGAAAACAATGGAAACACGTAAACGTGGCCTAACTGCTCTAAAAGATGCTAACTACATGAATCATTGTGGAACAATGCTAGCTACATAGCCTAGCTAAATAGATGTTACCTACACTAATTGTTTTAAATAGATATTAACAATGCTAACTGTTCTAAATAGACGCCAACTACGCCAACTGCTATAACACTGACCACTAGGCCTAAAAAGATGTTAACAATGCTAACTGCTCTCGGTGCTAACAACACTAACCACTATAAATAGATGCTAACTGTAATGAGTAGATGCTATCTACAGTAACTGTTCTGAATAGATGCTATCTATGTTACGCCAACTACTCTGAAGAGATGCTAACTACACTAACCACTATAAATAGATGCTAACTATGCTAATTCAGTTGTTTTAAGTAGATAATTGCTCTGTCCCAGTCTAACTGTTCCAAGTAGATGATATCTACAGTAGCTTATCAATCAATAAGGAGGAAACTGTGTTGAACTAAATCATAGCAGTAGATTTTCCAAATTTTAAAACATAACTGGAGAGCAAATTCAAGACAACATTAAAATGACATTTAAAAACAATAAAGGCTTATTTGAATAAATAATAAACATTAAGTCTGAGTGGAAAACTTTCTCTTTAAGAGAAAAAAACTCGTCTTTCTCTTTTCTAATAAATGGCACCTCGACATGACAGCAGATCGTCTTTTCCCGACAGACACGAACGCACCACATGTTTTGATTAAAGAGGGATTGCTCCTCTTTTTTCCTCCCTCACACTTTTCTCCTTCTGCTGTTAAAATTGATTTTTCTTTTCCTAATTAAAGGTCTGAGACAAAAGAGACTCATATGTGTGAAGCCTCTGAGACAGACTGCAGATTTGGTTTGACATAAATGACTCTGTCAAAACTAATGTTGCCGAATATTTTATTTTTCCTTTTTTTTGTATTGTATTGTATCTGCCTCAGGTTTCCAGCCTCGTTGAGGTGATTCATTCACACATTCAAAATCAGCGCATGCTCCTTGATTGGACGAACAATGTCAGGGATAAAAAAAGCGCAGAGAGAGCTTGTTAGTGTCACGGCGACCGACGGCAGTAAATTTACACGAGATGACAACAACTGTTTAAAGTTTCCTCCAAATCACCTCCTCTGTATCTGTGATCAGGAACGTTACGTGCAAAGTGCAGGACGGAGGCAATTAGACCACTTCACCTCTCAGAGGGCCGCTGATGGATGAGGATTTCATTTCCTGGTTCTCCCCTGAGCCTCATACACCCACACACATACACACACACTCTCTCTCACACACACCTGTTAGTGGCGGAGAAATGAATACCTAAAGAGCTCCTGAAGTGGTTGGAGGAGATCAATAACGATCTCATCTCCAGGGATCAGACAATGAAACCGTCATTTTATCACCGAACTGTCAGGAGAGTAATTCTCTGCAGCGATGCGTTCAGGGTCGAATCATCTGGAGGAAAATGAAGCAGCCGCCGAACTAACAGGTTGAGAAGAATCAGAGCAGAGACGACCGACCGGCCGACTGATCAGACATCTGTCTTTGTTTGGGTTCACAGCTGTGACTGAACAATTCCCTCTATGTGACTGACACAAAAACTAAAACCCAGAGCAGAAACTGTAATTATAACAGTTTTACTGTTTATTGTTAAAGTCTGTTCGCTTTGTTCCAAGGGGGCAGTTGTCGGTCTGTGAAGTGAAGCTCACTTCCGCGACTTTACATCCTCAATAAACATGATCAAAGCCTGGTGTCAGAACGTTTTTTGGTCTCAATCAATAGTTTCTACCCCCGCACACACTCTGAGGGGGGTGAATTTTTTTTTAACTCTACCGTTTTACTGTTATTAGGTTAAAACTCTGGCCAATTAGGGCACGGAAACGTTTAGTGACAGGTCCGAGCAGCTCCGTGGACAGCTGCTTCGAGGCCAGTGGGCGGGTTCTCGGCCGGCCAATCCAACATGGCACTGTTCAGGCCGCCATATTTGAGTCACAAAAACGACTCCCCAAAACCAATGGGTGACGTGACGGATGCTACGTCCATGTTTTTTACAGTCTATGGTTTGTTCCAGGAAGTTAAGCTAGTTACAGCTTGAATTTGATTTTCACTCTGGGACTGAAACAACAAACAGAAACATTCAGTGAGTCTGTCTCAGTGTGAGTGGTGTGGACAGAATAGGTCAACTTTATATCGCTGTTTCAGCCTTGAGAGGGTTAAATCAAGACCTTCAGGGCTGAAACCGGGACGCCCAGGCCTGCAATCAGGAGATTCAGGACTGGATTCAAAACTTCAATGGCTGAGTACTGACCTCAAAGACTGAATCATAACATCCAGGACTGGAATCAAGGCTGGAGTCAGATACAGGATTTGAGTCAAGACCTCCAGCACTCAATCAGAAACTTCAGGACTGAACCAAGACCTTCATGAACTGGAATTAGGACGTTCAGGGCTGGAATCAAAACTTCAAGGACCAAAATAGGACTTCAAGGACTAGAATTAGGACTGAAATCCTCAATCTGAATGTCCAGGACTGAACCAAGACCTTCAGGAACTGGAATTAGGAGGTTCAAGGTTGGGATCAAAACTTCAAGGAGGGAAACAGGACCCAAAGGACTGGAGTTGGGATTGAAATAAAAAAACGGACCTCCTCCTCCGGGGCGGTATGTGGTAGGGGTTGCACAGACTAGTCGACTAATCGACTAGTCGACTTTACTGCTCCACAATGACGTTTTCAGCTTGACGTCGACTAGTCGCTGATCACGTGACAGTAGCCTACAAGAGTAGCGGCTTGAAACAACAGCTGAGTGCGCTGAATGAAAACAATACGAGCGCCGTCAAGCTGGATAGAACGAGCGCGTACCAGACAGGAAGTCGGACACAGAAAAGGCGAGAGAATCCGGTCAATTTTCAAAATAAAATAAATGATGATTAGTTTGCTTGTCCGTCTATAAATATTTGTCAGTTGCGTCTGCACACAAGACACACATCCATACATACAGCGCTAGAGACAGACCTGTAGCCTACAGACGGGTCGATGTTTGACCGGCGCGGAGAGAGAGAGCAGGAGAAGCAGCTGCCTGACACCAGCCAAGCGCCTGTGAGGCGCTGAGCTTCCGCGGCCAGTGTGTCCGGCTGCCGGCAAAAAAAAAAAAAAAAAAAACTCCGCTCATGTCGACAGCTTTACGTCGCGCACAACAATAACAACCAACAACAGCAACAACCAACCAGGAAAAAAAGCTGTGAGTGAAACTGTGAGTGAGCAGGACTGTGCTGGTGACGAGGCCTGTGTGTCGTTTTCCTCCTAATTGTTTAACGGACAGTAGCTACAGTATTATCTTTTGCACTTGTAGGCTATAGGAGTGTATGTTACAAAAAAACAAACTGATTTACAGCTTGTTGTTTATAAAGCTGCTGTTCTGTGGACTAATTTCTGTGCATGAGCTGTCAGTCAGTGAATACAGATTGTCGCAAAGCTTTTCCCACCTCCTGTGATTTTAGTTATGATGGGAAAAATATGAATGACGTCATCAGCGACTAGTCGACGTCGACTCGACTTTCATAACATTAGAGTCGACTTTAAAAAATCTGAAGTCGTGCAACCCCTAGTATGTGGCGCAGTGGTTAAAGTGGCCGCCCCATGTAGAGGCTACAGTCCTCAACGCAGGCATCCCCGGTTTGAATCCCGCGTCGGGCAGACCTTTCCTGCATGTCATTCCCCCTCTCTGCCTCCCCCTTTCCTGTCTATCTCACTATGTGCTATCCAATAAAAACAGGCAACAAAAAGGCCAAATAATATTTAAAAAAATAAAATAAAAACGGACCCCCAAAACTCAATCCCAATTTTCAGGACTGAACCAAGACCTCTGGGACTGGAATTAGGACCTCCCACAATTAAGCAGCTCCTTCAAGACTCAAATCAAGACCGAAATCTTACTCATTACCTCTAGGACTGCAATCGGGAAAGCAAGTATCGTCCGGCCTTAAACATGACCTCCAGGACGCCTGTGCAGTCCCAGCCTGGTCAGATGCTACATGAACTGATGAAGCCTCTTGGATGAGAGGTGAAACGTCTTCCTAGACAAATAACTAAGTCCAGTTGCTTTCGATTTAACCTCCTTTGAGACCTCCAGGACGACTCAAGACTGAAAGCATTAACCTCTAGGACTGAATTCAGGATCTTAAGGACTGGAATCAGGTATTAGTCTGAGCCCAGTTATACATTATGTTAACTACTCAGATGTAATAGAGACGTGATGGTTCATCACTGAGCTTCGTCGTCAGGTGTCTTCTCCATTGTCTCCCGTCCTTTGTAAATGTCCTTCTCCTAATAAAATGCCATCCATCAGGTCCAGAGCAGCAGAGTGGTGGTGAGTCACAGAAACAGAGAGCAGCTCTGCAGCCGACTCTCTGGTCACAGGCTGCTGACACACTCCCATGAAAAATAATCAACATTTCAGTTTCCAACAACAGACTCGGTGTCTCAGGGAGCCAAAGAGCCTCAGTGTGGACAAGATGCTAATGAGAGGAAAATAGCAGCAGAGCAGTGATGGGATCCAACACAACAGCTCATAGGCGATAATTAATGAGAGTGATGGACAGAGGGGAGGACATGTGCTGCGGCATGAGACGGACACGACAGGAGGACGACAGGAGGACGGGAGGAGGACGGAGGACTGAGGACTCCCACCAACCACAGAATATTAATTCACAGCCGGATGATGAATAAACATCCACAACAGTTTCTGTCAACAGGTGAGGAGACAGACAGCTGAACACACAGTCGAAATCCTGAACTCTAACCAATCTAGAAAACCAGTGTTT
The DNA here is from genome assembly GCF_905171665.1 of Trachurus trachurus. Classification (NCBI taxonomy): domain Eukaryota; kingdom Metazoa; phylum Chordata; class Actinopteri; order Carangiformes; family Carangidae; genus Trachurus; species Trachurus trachurus. Next base: position 32,677,545 of record NC_139897.1, read on the forward strand.
CACTTATTTTCTCTTCCCCTGCTGTCGTATCATATCTCTGATTTTTGTTTTTTGGTGTCAATGACTGACCGAGTCTCCAGGAGGGAGTCTGATACATCTGAACCAGTCTGCCATCCAGTCCTCCCATTAAGCTGGTCTGTCCTCCCTGCCTCCCTCCCACCAGAAGCTTCCTCCATCAGCTCTTGTTAACCATTTCCATGTTTTTGCATATTCTGTAATATAAACTGTTTTCTTGTGGCCTCTGGCCTTTACCCTCTTCACTCTACCCTTTACTCCCTATCCTCTATGCTATACCTTCTACCCTTTACCCTCTGCCCTCTTCCCTTTAGCCTTTATCCTCGACCCTCTACCCCCTAACCTCTACTCTTTACCCTCTACCCTTTCTCTCTATGCTGTAGCCTTTACCCTCTACGCTCTAGCATTGACTTTCTATCATCTATGCTCTACCTTCTACCCTTTAGCCTTTACCCTCTGCCCTCTACTGTCTACCCTCTATCCTTTACCCCCTAACCTCTACTCTTTACCCTCTACCCTTTCCCTCTATGTTGTAGCCTCTACCCTCTGGCCTTTACCCTCTCACTCTACCCTTTAAGCTCCAACCTTTACTCTCTATCCTCTGTCCTCTACTGACTACCCTTTTACCCCCTAACCTCCACTCTTTACCCTCTACCTTTTCCCTCTGCTCTGTAGCCTTTACGCTGTAGTCTTTACCATCCACCCTTTACCCTCAACGCTCTAGACTTTCCCTATTACCCTCTACCCTTTATCCTCTGCTGTCTACTCTCCATCCTATCCCTCTTAACCTCTTCCCTTTACCCCTAACCCCCATCCTCTACCCTCTAGCCTTTACCCTCTGTCCTCCATGCTCCATCCTCCCTTACTCCCTACTGTCTACCCTCTATTCTTTACCCCTAACCTCTACCGTTTACCCTCTACCCTCTAACCTCTACCCCCATCCTCTACCCTCTACCCTTTATTCTCTTCACTCTAGCCTTTACTCCCTAACCTCTACCCCATTCTCTACCTTTTAGCCTTTACCCTCTAACCCCTACCCCCAACTCTCTACGCTCTCTACCAGCTACTCTTCTACCCTCCATGCTCTATCCTTTACCCCCTACAGTCTACCCTCTGCCCTCTACCCCCTTCTCTCTACCCTCTGCCCTTTACCCTTTACCCTCTACCCTCCATGCTCTATCCCTTACCCCCTACAGTCTACCCTCTATCCTTTACCCCCTACAGTCTACCCTCTATCCTTTACCCCCTACAGTCTACCCTCTATCCTTTACCCCCTACGGTCTACCCTCTGTGCTCTGTGTGTTTTAACATGAACGATGCAGAGCTGGAGCTGATAATACATCATCTTTTGTTTCTCTGCAGTGACAGCCGTCGTCACTCATGTGGAACATCTGCGACGACTTCACATGATGAATGAAAAACACCACGAGTCCCTGTCGTTGTCACTGTGTCACTGTGTGTGTCTGCAGGGCGGTAAATCTCTGGTGACGATGCGAGGAGCGAGACAAAGACAAGGAGGAGGACGACTCTGGAGGACGTAGCTTTTGATCTCAGGAGGACGACAACGACAATGAAGATGATGATGATGTCCACTGAGGAAGACGACTCGGGCCTTTGATCGCACGGTCCCTGTCAACTCACAGGGTTCTACAGCTTAAGCCAAGTTAAATTTAAGACTTTTTTAAAGCCACTTGAAATGAAATTTAAGACAGACTTCATAATAAACACAAATGCAGAAAAAAGAAAAAAAAAACTCAATTACATAGGGTTAGGGACAATTTGACCCACTTTCCTATGTGGTCCAAGGTAAAGTGACTGCTACATGAACACTGGATTGCGTCTCTTTCCAGCTGTCCTTTCAAAATAAATGCAGAAAAAGTCTGAAAAAACAAACCAACACTGACTCGGGAGCTGGTGACGGCCGCCACTAACTTCTCTATGTCGGAATGTTACCAATTATTTTGAGATTTGAGACTAATTACAACCATAAAATCCCACTTACCATGTGTTAACATATTTAAGACTTTTGAAAAATTGATTTAAGACATTTTAATGCCAATTAAGGCCTTATTTTTAGATTAATGAGTAGGACGAATCGCCTTGTTGTTTACAACTACTTCCAGGTAGAAAACCAGCATTCTAACAATAGTGAAGGATGAGAGTTTCGCTATATATGTCTAATTTTTCATGTCACTATATCGCCATTTAGACTAATCTGATGTTTGTAAAGTCTATAAAACCAGTGATTGGACAAACATTACTATTTACGTGTGCACGTTTTTGTAATTAGTCATGGTTATCATAGATTAGCCGGGCTAACGGTTACCTGTTTAACTTTAATAACTCAGTGACTCAATAAACGGTCCATGAAAAAATATTTTCTCCAGCGGATATCTGAGTTCCAACATGACTGAGCTAACTGGAGTAGTTTCATGTCGTGTCCGACAACGGGAGGGTTTTAACAGCTGACGTCCTGCTGTTAGCTTAGCTACCACCGTTAGCTTAGCTACCGTTAGCTGTCCCTGTCAGCTGAGCCACTGATGCTTTCTAGACACTGTGATTTCCCCAAACTGAATAAATACAACACATAGCAACACAAAACACACACACAGAAATAGTAATGTTTCTTCAATCATTTCAGTTTTGTCTAAACGGTGATAGGGCGTGAAAAATATGATATATAGCTAAACTCTCATTCGTTACTATTGATCTCATTCAAATTACGTGCTGGTTTTCTACCTGGAAGTAGAATGTAAACAACAAGGTGATAAGGTCTATTCAATGCCTTTTAAGACTTTTTAAGGATCCATAAGAACCCTGAACTCATCTTAACCAACCACTCAAACTTTCATTGAGATCCTCTCGTCTCACACTCGCTGGCAATTAAGGCGACGAGTGGCAAGGCCCGGATAAGATCTCAAGCTCATACCAGATTACAGGCCTGCACTCCAGCATGAGGAGGATGGAGGTGGTGGTGGGGGGGGGCACAAAGATGAGGGGGGAGATAGACGAGGGGGTAGAGGACCGACAGATAACAGAGACAGGGTGTAAAACTGGAATAACAAGAGTGGCTGTGATGCGTCTGTGATCGCGAGACTCGACGAGACCGGTGCGAGATTCAACATGGCAGCCTCCTGCTGCTAGATTGTCAACACATCAGACCGTCCTCCTTTTACCACGAAAAAAACAATTTTCTGGACTGCAACCCATCCGTCACCACAACCGATCGATCTGGAAGACCTCGAGGATTACATCGACGAGTGTTTCACCCGACTCTGCACAATGAGCGACACACAGAAAGCTCACGACATGGACAATTGCACCTCCGCCACGCCAAACTCCAAGAGATGCCGGCTATCTAACTCCTTCCATAACTCTCCGGACAAAACATGCTGTACTGAGGTCAGTGACATTCTCCTCTCGATTGATAGCAAACTCTCGACACTAGATGCAAGGATCGGGCTGGTGGAAGTTCTCCACAAAGAATTCCAAAACTTACGCGAGAGTTTGGAATTCAGCCAGGAACAGCTCGCGACACTCACGAGAGATAATAAATCATTAAAACAATCCGTCAACACTCTCACAACTGAACTCGCCTCCGCTGTTAAAGCAAACAAGGACATGAAAGAGACCATACTCGACATACAATCGCGCAGTATGAGGGAAAACCTTGTTTTCTCCGGGATTCCAGAGTGTGCACAGGACAGCGACCCAGAACAGCAGATCAAGGATTTTATGTCCACACACCTTAAAATGCCACGGGACACTGTAAACAACATCACATTCCATCGCGTGCATCGTATTGGACCCAAAAACCCTGCAAACAAACACCCACGACCCATCGTCGCAAAATTCGAACATTTCAAGCATAAACAACAAGTACAACGCCAGGGCAGACAACTCAAAAACACAAACTTTGGACTGAATGACCAGTTCCCTCGACAAATCATGGACAGACGTAAGGCATTGTTCCCCATCAGGAAACAAAAAATGCAAGAGGGTAAAAAAGCAGTGATCTCTGTTGATAGGTTATACATAGATGGCCAGCTCTTCCGAGATGCTAAGATAACCCCCTGGCTATTCTAAGACATGATGATGATTATGATGATGATTATGATGATGATGACAATTGCACCTTAGTCTCTCTCACTAAGCCCCCCAACTTGGTTTAAATGTATGTTTATGTATTCTATGTTGTCTCTCTGTGTTTTGCCTTCTCTGTTTGTTTTTTCTATTTTTTTGTTGTTGTTGTTTTTGCGTTTTTTCCCAATGCCCCCCCCCCTCTCTCTCCCTCTTTTTCTCTCTCTCTCTCACACACACACACACACACACACACACACACACACACACACACACACACACACACACACACACACACACACACACACACACACACACTATTAACAAATGCAAGACGCAGTCTAATTGACCCTTGCACTCTGCTACCATGAACACATTAAAATGTATCACTTGGAACATCCGTGATATTGGTACACAGGCAAAAAGACTCAAAGTATTTAGTCACTTAAGCAGATTACAGGCGGATATATGTCTCTTACAGGAAACCCACACAACGGAATCTGACAATCATAAACTACAAACTCCACAATTTAATCAAATTTTCTCAGCACACCTTAATTCCAGGCAGAGAGGCGTAGCTATTTTAATTCACAAGAGGGTCTCATTTACCCACAATGATACGATCAAGGACCCAGAAGGGCGATTTATCATAATAAACATAACAGTGTACAATAGCCCAATCACAATAGCATCCATATATGGCCCCAATAAAGACGACTCTGCATTCTTCCATACCTTTTTTACATCTCTTCTAAATCTAGCCGACTCACCCACAATAATTGGAGGTGACTTTAATACAGTCATTAATCCATCTTTAGACAGATCCAACAACCCACACAACACACGTAACTATCAATCAACTGAAACACTTAAACAGTTCATGAGCGACGTGGGTCTTGGCGATTGTTGGCGATTAAAACACCCCACCACTCAAGAATTCTCATTTTTTTCATCAGTACATCACTCATATTCTCGTATCGATTTTTTTCTATCCAGCAATTCTATTATACCCCAAATTTCAGATACACAGATACACGCCATTACTATCAGCGATCACGCTCCGGTCTCTCTCACTTGGAAAATTAACCGTCCCCATAAACCACCCACAAGATGGCGTTTTAACTTATCTCTACTCACGGATCCTGAATTTGATAAATTTATCAAAAGAGAGTGGGCTTCCTTCATAAAAATAAATGATTCACCAGAAATAGCACCATCGTTACTATGGGAAACAGGGAAAGCAGTTTTAAGAGGAAAAATCATATCATACTCAACACATAAGAAAAAGAAAGATAATGAACAGGAAATGTACCTAGAACAAAAGATTAAAGAATTAGAGAACATCAATGCAAATAACCTAACAGTAACAATAGAGAATGAATTGCGGCATTACAAATTACAGCTAAGTGAACATATTAGTAGGAAAACTCAATTTCTTATACTGAGACTCAGGCATGAAAATTTCGAATACAATAATAAATCTGGAAAATATCTCGCCAACCAAATAAAACAAAACAGAGAAAAGACGACAATCTCAACCATTGTGAACTCGGAAGGGAGAATAGTACAAACACCGGAAGAAATAAATAAGACTTTCCAAGATTTTTATACTAAACTATACATATCACCACATAAACCAAGCCAGGAAGACATTCATACATTCCTAAATAACATTGAGCTACCTCAACTTACTGAGGACCAAGCAAATATTCTTGACAGACCGTTTACAATATTAGAATTTCATACTGCACTTAAACTCCTTCCGAATAATAAGTCACCAGGACCAGACGGATTCCCAGCTGAATTCTATAAACACTTCTGGAGCATTCTCTCCCCAATTTTCAACAGATTGACAATCGACATCAAAGAAAAATCCAAACTTCCCACTGACATGAACACGGCTGCAATATCTCTATTATTAAAACCTAATAAGGACCCTACCTACCCATCAAGCTACCGCCCCCTATCTCTTATCAATACAGACACAAAGATTATCAGTAAAGCATTGGCATTACGAATTGAAACAGTCACACCACATATCATCCATTCAGACCAAACAGGCTTTATTAAAACAAGACAATCATGTAACAACCTACGTAGATTATTTAATTTAATTCATTATACATCTCAGATCAATACATCAACGGCTATAATATCACTAGACGCAGAAAAAGCTTTTGATAGGGTAAACTGGGTTTTTTTGTTCTCTGCACTTAAAAAATTTGGATTTGGTGAATCATTTATACACTGGGTGAGGGTTCTGTACACTACACCAATGGCCACAGTCATCACCAATGGAATGGGATCACAATGTTTCACTTTGCACAGGGGCACTCGGCAAGGATGCCCACTCTCACCATCACTATTCGCTATATTCATCGAACCACTCGCAGCCGCAATTCGTCAAAATGCAAACATCACAGGAATAATAACAAAAAACGTACACCACAAGATTAATTTATACGCAGACGACATACTTTTATATCTACAAAATCCCTCAGTATCACTACTCGAAACCATTCATCTCATAAATGCATTCTCCAAAATATCTGACTATAGTATCAACTGGTCCAAATCAATTATTCTCCCACTAAACAACTATAGCTGGGATGTGGCAGTCTCAACCCCTCCACTCACAATTAGCACTGGTTTTATCACATACTTAGGAATCAACATCTCCGCCAGGCTGTCAGAGTTGGTTAATCTCAACTTTAACCCACTTCTCAAAAAAATAGAACACAGCTTACAGCGCTGGATGAATCTACCAATATCCCTCATAGGCAGAATCTCTACAATCAAAATGACTATACTACCCATGATAAATTACCTTTTCTCAATGATCCCCATTATGCCCCCATCCTCCTGGTTCAAATCCCTAGACTCTGCTATCTCAAAATACTACTGGAAAAATAAAACACCCAGAATCAAATTAGCTACACTACAGAAATCCAAGTCTCAGGGAGGCCTGGAAGCACCAAATTTTCTCTATTATTTCTTAGCCCATCAATTACAATATATTCATAAATGGATGCACCCCACGGACACGGACAATTCCTGGATAGACATCGAACAAACATTATGCAAAGAAATCAGTATATCAGATCTACCATTCATAAGTCACTCCATCACACACCACCCCTGCTTCAAAATTCCAACCATAGCCACAACTCTGACAGCCTGGTGGAAGATCCACCAACTCTCTGGCACCACAATTTCACCTACCAAGCACTCTCCGATCTGGAATAATCCTGACTTTTTAATTAATAAAAAGCCACTATACCTTTCATCATGGATCAGTAAAGGCATAACACATCTCCAACACTTACTTCACAATAACACTTGGTCCACTTTTTCTTTTTTGGTCCAGAATTTTGGCATTGGGGAAAACCATTTCCTGGAATTTATGCAAATCAAATCTGCTATTCAAGTTAAAATCAACCCACCCTCCCTTGACCTTACCCCATTAATATCAAGCCTTATAGAAATTACAACAAGGAAAAAACTACTTTCCAAAATTCACAAAATACTATCAACATACGACCAGACAATGTCCCTTCCATCAAATAAATGGGAACATGATTTACAGCTCACCCCCAATCCCGACTTCTGGACCCAAATCTGTAAAAACATCTTTTCCTCGTCCACCAATACAAACATCCAGCTTATCCAATATAAAATCATTCACAGAATACATTACACGGGGGAACGTATGTTTAAAATGGGCTTCATAGACACAAGCATCTGTCCACACTGCTCACAAAACACTACAGATAACTACTTGCATGCCACATGGAACTGTACACCGATTAAACAATTCTGGCAGGACGTCACAAACAACCTTTCACACATCATGGACTGTCACATCCCACAATCCCCCACATTGTGCTTACTTGGAGACACATCTGGCATCAACCTTGACAACATATCCATTAGAACACTCTCTATAGCCCTAACAATCGCCAGGAAGACCGTTCTCATGAACTGGAAGTCACGAAAGAAAATTAACATTACACTATGGAAGAATCTACTAATAGAATATATATCAATGGAAAAACTATCTGCCTCTATGAAAAACCAAACTGCCGACTTCAATACAATCTGGCACCCATTTATCAATTATCTAAATTTGTAATTACTGCATAGATTCCTTTTTTTCGTTTCCTCTCTTCTCTCCTGGCCTCCCCAACGTTTATCTGCCTGTGCCCTGCTTAATTATCATTTATTCATTTTTGCCTGCCTGCCAACCACATCACACATACCATTAACACACGTAAACGTACAAAGATTCCACACACATCCAAAAGAGGGAGAGTGAGGAGGAGGGGGGGGGGGGGGGGGGAAGTATGTACATACAGTATGTCATTGATAGGGGAGGAGGTGGGAGGGGGGGCTGGAGTGGTGAGGGGTGATGGGGGGTGGGGGGTGGGTATTGCAAATGTTACATGTTTAAACTATGTGTTTGCTCATCTATCTATCTGATGTTTTTTTATTTATTTATTTATTTTTATTATTATTATCATTATTATTTTGCATTAATTAATTTTTATCTGATTTATTTTTTCTCTTTTGTATGTACACCGAGCCAACAGCCCACTACACTACAGTACATGCATCAATTTTCCCCTCTCTACTTTCATTTTCACTCCCACCCTCTATTCTCATCATTCTCACTCCTTGTTTTTGTTTTTTTCTTGCCTAATTATTTCACCCTCTGCTCTGCCCTCCCTTCCTGTCCCCCCCTCCCTCCATTCGTGCATTTATTTAGTCACCTAGTTACCTCCCTCGATGCCAGAGGTGGGGGACCATCTCGGCTGCCCACGGGAGCTGAGGGGCTCCAGGGATGGGTAGGCTGGGGGACTGGGGGGAAGATTGACGGATATGACTGCTTTTGGATAAGACATGAACATGATCGTAACCCTCTCCAATCATAAAAACTGCCCTTCGGACCAACCTGAGTGGAACCCTCCCGTAGGGGTGGGTTCCACTCTAAAAGGAACCGACTTACAACGGACTGGCCACCTCCCTCGGGTCTGGTGGCAGCCCAAAGTACGCAATAATTAATGTGATGGAGAGAGGTAAGAATAATCAAAACGAATCTAATATTTTAAGAATAAAACAAACAAAATAAACCCAAATCAGGGAAGGAAGGGAAAAAGAAAAGAAAAGAGAAAGAATGATTAATTAATTGATACCCCTCCAGTCCCGCCCTCCTCCCACCCTGGAGGTCTTGGCCCCCGGGGCATGCTGGGGATCTAAAACAATGTTACCCTCTATCCTTTCTTACGAGACTATTTTGCTTCTTCCTGTCTCTCATCTGTCTCCTCCCCCTTGTCCCCACCTCCATCTCATGCTTCCATCGCATACTCTCATCCCCTCTGTACTTTTCTCTGCAATCTTACACAAGAAGTCATTCACACATGTGTACACACACACACACACACACACACACACACACACACACACACACACACACACACACACACACACACACACACACACACACACACACACACACACACACACACACACACACACACACACACACACACACACACACACACACACACACACACACACACACACACACACACACACACACACACACACTCTCACAAGAGAAAAATAGCCTAAATCTTTACCTACCTTTGATTATTCATTTTCGCATTCTATTTGTATTTATTTCTTCATGATATAGCTATATCCTTCTTTTTTTCTTTTCTTCTTTCATTTATTATGAAATTTACTAACTTTATTACCATTATCATAAGTATATATGTGTCTTGTTTTGTTCTTGTCTCTTCTCTGTTTGCCTATTTGAAGTCTTGTTGGTATGATATTGTTATTTGTTAATCACCCACGTTGCACCTTTGTAGTTTGTCCGTAGTAACTGTATGTCTTTTCACTATATGGCACTATTAAAAAAAAAAAAAAAAAAAAAAAAAAAAGGAATAACAAGAGTGAGGAAATTCACTGCAATCTCTCAGCTCACCCCCCCCCCCCCCCCCCCCTCCTCCTCCTCCGCCCGCCAACAGAGTGGGGATGGAAACTCAAGCCGACAGGGGAGGAGGGTTTGTCACGGTTTCTCCGGGGGAAGCAGAAGACACATTTCCATCCAAACACTGAGGAAAATCATGGGCGGAAAAAACCCAGAAAGAGGAAGCAGAAGAAAATGTCAATGGAAAGTAAAAAAAAAAGTCCATGAAGAATCACTGACATTAAAAGGGACAACGAGGAGTTTCTCCATCGGCAGAACGGAAAATTCCTCGACAATAAAGAAGTCTCATATTAATGTGGATGAATCTACGTTACCACTTGTTAATGGGCCCATTTTCGATTAATCTATGGTTTTGTCTCTATGGTTATTTTGTTATTATTAGTGGTGGTGGAAATGCTGGGCGAGCCGACCAGCGTTTCTTTACTTTCGGTTTCGTGGCGAGTCATGAGAATAACACCGCCGAATCGCCGTTTATGGTGGGAACTACGACGGTATGTGATCGTCTTCCAACCTCTGACTTTAATTCTTGATGAATGAAAACATGAGTCTGTCTTGCACCGGTCAAAGAATTTCACGGTGCGGAGGCTCATAAATGTAGTGTGAAAACACTTCGCTTTTCCAAAACTCCTCGTTGTCCCTTTAACACAGCAGTGACGAATGCTGTGTGTGTGTGTGTGGTGACGTGGTGGTTGTAGAGGGGTTGGGGGGGGTCGGTCAGAGGGAGCAAAAGGTGAGGGAAATTAAAAAGCTTAATTTTGAAAAGGGGAGGGGAAGGAGAGAAGGAGTTCCTCATAACGAGCAAAACAGCTGCTGGGTCGATGTTTCTAATCTGTTTCAGTCTGACGCCGCTGAAAAATTTCATTACTTCGTGCCGTGAGAGTTCAACAACCACTCAGTCATCAGAGGCTGAAACCACGACCAGGGGGGGGGGAGGGGCAACGTAATAATGTTAGGAGGTGATTTTAGGAAAGATCTGAGATAAACTGATCAGTTATAATATTAAAGCTCCATACAGTATAAAGGTAGATGTTTGTGTTAAAGCTCCATACAGTATAAAGGTAGATGTTTGTGTTAAAGCTCCATACAGTATAAAAGTAGATGTTTGTGTTAAAGCTCCATACAGTATAAAGGTAGATGTTTGTGTTAAAGCTCCATACAGTATAAAGGTAGATGTTTGTATTAAAGCTCCATACAGTATAAAGGTAGATGTTTGTGTTAAAGCTCCATACAGTATAAAGGTAGATGTTTGTGTTAAAGCTCCATACAGTATAAAGGTAGATGTTTGTGTTAAAGCTCCATACAGTATAAAGGTAGATGTTTGTGTTAAAGCTCCAGTATAAAGGTAGATGTTTGTGTTAAAGCTCCATACAGTATAAAGGTAGATGTTTGTGTTAAAGCTCCATACAGTATAAAGGTAGATGTTTGTGTTAAAGCTCCATACAGTATAAAGGTAGATGTTTGTGTTAAAGCTCCATACAGTATAAAGGTAGATGTCCATGTGTAGTGTGATTATAAAGCAGCTCTAGGTTCTATATTAATACTGTGAAAGTATCAAAGCCTCAGTCCACAGAGAAATGCACACAGCCTGTATTCAGAAACTGAGCCTTAAAACCAGCCGTCAGGACTTCCTGTCACTTTGTGATGTCACAACAAAGCCCCGCCCCCTCACCACCTGGACCCACCATCCAACAACTTACAGGATTTGGTTTCTCTGAGTGTTTTATTCTGAAATCTGCTCTGTTTTTTAATTGGATCACTTAGAAAACAGTCAGCCAATCAGATGAGAGGCTCAGAGCCTCCTCCTCTCTTCTGATTGGTTGACAGCGACCTGTTGTTACTAGAGCTCCAGAGAGAAGCTGACAGAGGAGATGGGAAACTACACTGGGATGGTTTTTTTTTTTCTTTAGATCTTATGGATCAACCCTTTCAAATAAAAAGATCAACATCTGCCGACATGACATCACCACTTCACCTTTGCACCAATCAGAGACAGAGACTCCACAGCTGGATCAGTAAACCACACCCCTTTGTTTGATTATCTGCAGCTATTGTCCACCTCCACATTTCCATAATTCGCACATTCTGTGACAGTCATCTGTCTTGTCTGTAACAACATCTATTGCACATCTGTCCGTCCTGGGTGAGGGATCCCTCCTCTGTCTCTCACCCTGAGGTTTCTCAGATTTTTCCCTGTTAAAAGGGTTTTCCATGGAGTTTTTCCTCAGTGGATGTGAGGGTCTAAGGACAGAGGATGTTGTTATGATGCCATGTAAAGCCCTTTGAGACAAACTGTTTGTGGGGGGCGGCAGTGGCTCAGGTGGTAGAGCGGGTCGTCCAATGATCAGAGGGTTGGCGGTTCGAATCCCGCTCTGTCCTGGTTGCTGCCGTAGTGTCCTTGGGCAAGACACCTTACCCACCTTGCTCCTGATGGGTCGTGGTTAGCACCTTGCATGGCAGCTTCCGCCATCAGTGTGTGAATGTGTGTGTGAATGGGTGAATGTGATGTATGATATACTGTAAAGCGCTTTGGGTATCGTTTCCGATGGAAAAGCGCTATATAAAATACAGACCATTTACCATTTGTAAAAATGGGCTATACAAATAAAATTGCCTTGCCTTGCCTCTGCCCGACATTGCAATTGCTACACTAACGTCTGCTAGTTGACATGCTGAAGTCAAACAGACACAGCCTGTCTTTTATAAAAGGTAAAACCTTCTACACAGGTGAACAAAAGGCCTGGAAGAGACCTTCTCAGGTATCGCTACGTCAAAGAAACCAAAGGACATAAAACAAAACACCACCAACATCGCCTGTCAAAAATTTTCTGAACTTCTAAACCAAACAAACAAGAGTCCTGCTTTGACTCCGCCTCCTGAGGATACTTGGATTCACCTGGATTCACCTGGATTCACCTCAGCAGGTGTCACGTTCCACAGCAGAGATATAAAAACATAAACATCTCACCTCGTAGTAGCTCCTCACTGCGTTGCAGAAAGCTTCATCGGCCACGATCTGAGTCTCTCCGTTGAGGAAGGCCAGAAACCTCTCCTTCACCGCCTGCAGCTGCTGCTTGTTCACCTGGAGAGACAGAGGAGATGATGAGGATGATGATGATGGAGAGGAAAAACCACAGAGAGAGAGAAGAGAGAGACGTTGAGGCAGAGGAGGGCGTCATCAATCACAGATGGAGACGAAGAGCAGGACGGATGAGAGACAGAACAAAGAGAACAAGATTAGACTCATTGTTAAAGAGCGACAGCGTCATTACAGAGAAGAGGAGTCTCATTATCAAACAAATGTCTTTCATTAGGAAGTCGAGGTCGTCGGCAGAAACAACACGAGAGGAACAAGAAGAAGATGAATCGGTCTGGGGAAAAAGTTCAGACGTGTTTGAAGACGGATGAAGACGTTGAAAAGGGAGAAAACTGAAGATTTGAACTCGTTAACTGTTAAACTTTGTTCGTTTGACTTCACTGACGAGTTTAAGGCTTCAGATCACTTCCTTTAACATCAAACCTTGTTTTTATTTGAGTTTGTTATTCATCATCATTGTTGTTGCTGCTGCGTGTTTCTGAGTTGATTTACCTCCGTTAAAGAATCCAGTGCAGGTGCTGTTTATATGATAATCAGTGAAATCGTGTGTAAATGTTTGTTTTCTTCTGTAATTTAATTGTTGTGAGAGAGTGAAACTTTTTTAATCCATCTATTCTAGGATCATTTTATACATTAAAGGGATAGTTCAACATTTTGGCAGAGTGGCACATTGCCATAATCCCTACAGTCATAGCAGTAGGTTCGTTACCTTTAATTGTCGGTGCAAGCTGTTTTTAGAACAGTGGATCAGAGCCGTGAGCTGCTCAGAGCTACGCTACGGAGGCTCATGGGATTTCTTGGTTTCCCTCATCAAAATTATCAGATTCACAATCCAACAACTCCACAACGCTCTGGTGGACAAGTTGTGACCTGCACATTCACCACGCTATGAGATAATAACACAACGTTACCACACAGAGTTGTAGACTTGTCCACCAGAGCGTTGTGGAGTTGTTGGATTGTGTAATTGATGAGTTTGATGAGGGAAACCAAGAAATTCCATCAGCTTCAATAGTGTCGCTCTGAGCAGCTCACGGCTCTGCTCCACCGTTCTAAAAACAGCTTGCACCGACAATTCAGCTACTCCTAAAACTATAGTAAGGATTATGGCAACAGGCCAATTTGCCAAAATGTTGAACTATCCTTTTAAGTGAAATATTTCAACCTTGTCTTGTTTTTCTTTTAATCAGGGCCCGACCCATTAATCAGCTGATCTGAGTGCAGTGTCGGTCGATAAGAAACCAAGGTGAAGTCTATTGTTTCTTTAAACTCTCTGGGTTTAATGTTTAATGTGGAGTTTATGTCCTTGTGTTGTTCAGCTCCTATGTGATTTAACTTCATAAATATACAAACAAAGAAACTGTGCAGCTCAGTAGAAAACCACGTCCTGCTTTGTGAGACAAACAACACATTTACAGAGTCTGTTGTCGTCAACGTGTCCTTGAACACAACACTTGGGTGCAACAGCGGAGATGTGATAATGGAAATGTGTGTTTTTGTGTGTTTGTGCAGAAATCAACAAGCTGCTTAAACAACAGCTTCATCGTCAGTATCTGAGCTGTACGAACCAGGATGTTTACGGCCGTGACCTCCAGTAGAAGAACACCTCATGTGGATGTTTATTTGGGTTTTGTATGTTTTTTTAAACCCAATTATCACCTGATTAATCAGATAATTACTCCCTACAGCTCTCTACTCCACCTCTTCATCCACCCACCATCAAACACTGTCAAGCGCCTGGTTTGATAAAGAAAGAAATATGTTTTCCTCAGCTGAGTCGAAGCCACAGAAAATAAAATCTCTCCAATAAATGTCAGCGGCCGCGCGGCGAGCGGCTCGGTGCCCAGTGAACCTGGGCTGACAGACTGTGCTGCAGTGTGAGAGGTTTTAAAGGGATAGTAGCATTTTTTTTTAAAGTGTGGTTGTATGATCTACAAATAGCCCCTAAGTACTTTAATTGCAGTAGAAGACTCTCTGCACTCCTCCCGTTAGCAACGCCAGCCCATAATAGCCCTGCCCAGAGATTTACAACATACAGTGTTGTGAACAGACCCAAAGAAACGGCCTATTTTCACGGCCTAAAAGAGGTTTTACCAAGCCACCAAGCCCAAACGACTTAACCACCCCATACTAAACTAACCAAATCAAACCACACTAAGCAAACCAAACCAACCAACTAAACTAACTAGGGATAGGACTTTTTGTCGACAAATCGACAAAAAATCGACACATGCTCCCCTCGACAAAAAAAATGGAGTGTCAAAATGGAGTGTCAAAATGTCGAGGGGGCGGGGCTTGTGGGATTTCCATGTGTAAATTGCATTTTGTCTTTCAATATTTCCTATTCAAATAAACAGCAGAAAGTGCCACTTTTCCCCTAATGAAATAAAATATTTAAAATAAAACAAATCCACTTTTTCTAAATGGGACAGCTACTATCCCATTTACTACCAAAGAAACGGCCTATTTTCGCGGCCTAAAAGAGGTTTTACATTAAAAAAAATACACAGTTCCATTGTTCTCTATAATATAATTTTTTCCAGCCCTTCAAAGTGCAGGAAAAACACAGTTTTTATTTGGACCTAACCAACTCACGTATCCCTCCGCCCAGGGTTAGCGCCCGCCGATCAGCAGTTGGTTAGGTCCAAATAAAAACTGTGTTTTTCCTGCACTTTGAAGGGCTGGAAAAAATTATATTATAGTGAACAATGGAACTGTGTATTTTTTTTCAGGTAAAACCTCTTTTAGGCCGTGAAAATAGGCCGTTTCTTTGGGTCTGTTCACAACACTGTATGTTGTAAATCTCTGGGCAGGGCTATTATGGGCTGGCGTTGCTAACGGGAGGAGTGCAGAGAGTCTTCTACTGCAATTAAAGTACTTAGGGGCTATTTGTAGATCATACAATCCCACTTAAAAAAAAATGCTACTATCCCTTTAAGTTTTCATGAGCGACAGAATCAGCGGCTCATGAGCTGCATATATAAATATTATGTATGTATGTATGAGGCGTTGAGGAGGACGGTGGCGTCGTGGGGGGGAAATTAAACCATTATTCTTGGGCTTGTTGCGCCGCCACCGCTGCTGCTGCTGCAAACACAAACACATTGTGGAAAAGTCAAAGTGCCAATTTCCTGTGACACAAAGTGGGCAGCGACTTATCTCACGCTGCCAGCTTTCTGTGTGGGCCTCTCCACGTTCTCTGTGTCTAAATGGAAACGCAGCGGATTCAGCCGTTTACCACGGGAGGAGGAGGAGGAGGATGAAGGGGGGGGAGGTGAATTTAAGGAAAGCAGCAGGTTGTTGTTGGATGTTCACATTTAAAATGAGTCGGCCTCAGTCTAACAGGTTGGAGCACAGCACAGTTCATTAGAGATAAAGAGGAAACTCCTGCTGAAGGTCGACTCGGCGCTGCAGCCTGAGGACGGAGACGATGAAGACACTCGTTTGTCCTCTTGTATCAGGAGACAGAGGACGAGGGGTGAGATAGGATTTAGTAAAGTAGATCATCATGAAGCTCTGACAACAAGGAGCTACAACCACCTGAGGTAAAAACAAAGGAGTTTAAATAAGGCGTTGTTCAGTCTGTGAGTTTCGGTCATGAACTACTGAAATAATCATGTTGTTTGTAGCACAATGATGCAACATACTTCAAGATACATCAAGATTTACTGTGATTCTTTGTTTGTGTTAAAGCTCCATACAGTATAAAGGTAGATGTTTGTGTTAAAGCTCCATACAGTATAAAGGTAGATGTTTGTGTTAAAGCTCCATACAGTATAAAGGTAGATGTTTGTGTTAAAGCTCCATACAGTATAAAGGTAGATGTTTGTATTAAAGCTCCATACAGTATAAAGGTAGATGTTTGTATTAAAGCTCCATACAGTATAAAGGTAGATGTTTGTATTAAAGCTCCATACAGTATAAAGGTAGATGTTTGTGTTAAAGGTCCATACAGTATAAAGGTAGATGTTTGTGTTAAAGCTCCATACAGTATAAAGGTAGATGTTTGTGTTAAAGCTCCATACAGTATAAAGGTAGATGTTTGTATTAAAGCTCCATACAGTATAAAGGTAGATGTCCATGTGTAGTGTGATTATAAAGCAGCTCTAGGTTCTATATTAATACTGTGAAAGTATCAAAGCCTCAGTCCACAGAGAAATGCACACAGCCTGTATTCAGAAACTGAGCCTTAAAACCAGCCGTCAGGACTTCCTGTCACTTTGTGATGTCACAACTAAGCCCCGCCCCCTCATCACCACCTGGACACACCATTCAATAACAACGTTGCAGGATTTGGTTTCTCTGAGTGTTTTATTCTGAAATCTACTCAGTTTTATTGGATCACTTTAGAAAACAGTCAGCCAATCAGCAGAGAGGCTCAGAGCCTCCTCCTCTCTTCTGATTGGCTGACACCGACCTGTTGTTACCAGAAGCTCCAGAGAGAAGCTGAGAGAGGAGATGGAAAACTACACTGAGATGTTTTTTTTTTTAATCTTCTCATGGATCAGCTCTTAAAAATAAAAATAAAAAAAAAATAATAAAACACTCCCTGACGTGGAAGAAGTTTAAACTATTTCACTTTACAAAGAGACTGGAGAAGGTGCTGACGGGAGAAAGTTTGGGCTGTGACAGGAGAGAAGTTTAGTTTCCTGCAGCTCTGTGTTTCAGACAGATGAGAGCGGAGCAGCAGATAATCGTGTCGTCTCTCTGCTCTCACAGCCGAGCGTCGACCTTCTGACCTCAGCTCGCTGGGATGTCGCCGAGGAACCAGCAGAACGAGCAGGACAAGCGACCTGAGAGAGAAATCAAACGGCCACCTGGATGTTTCCTGTCACTGATGCGTAACCAGTGAAGTGTCCTCTCGCCTCCTTTTAACCCCCCCACCACCACCACCACCACCACCACCACCGGGATAAATTCATTTCCTGGACAAAGCGGCGTAGAGGAGGAGGAAGAAGAGGTACAAACAGAAATTCACCCGAAACCTGACAGGCGGCTTTTAACCGTGCACTTCCAGACTTTCTCATTTCATGGACACGGACGGAGGGAAGGGGTGGGGGTTGGGGGGGTTGGGTGGTTGGGGGAGGTTAGGCCATTACTGCTGCATCACCTGAAAGGAGGGGGGCGATGAAAGAGGGAGAGAGGCTGCAGAGCTCAGCAGCAAATCACTTCCAGGATTTTTTACCATTCACAGGAAGAAGGAACATAATCTACTCCTGTCTGACTGTGTGTGTGTGTGTTGAAAATTTCCACACTTCAACTGATATTGTCTGAAATGCGTCGCCAATATTTTTACGTCCAAGAGGATTTCAAGATCAAATTCCTGCTAACAGTTTGACTTTATTAGATCCTAAAAATCCTCATTTCATGTCTGAGTGTTGAGATTTGACTCAGTTAATCCAGTTTAAAGCTTTTAAAGTCTCTTTAAAGTCTCTTAGGATCACGGTAAGCTAACGGGATAATAGCCGTGTATACAGTGAGATCAATGATCAAACCAAACCAAAACCAAACCTAACCTAACCATACCAACCCACCAAGCCCAAACAACCTAACCTCCCCAAACAAAACCAAACTAACCAAACCAAATCAAACTAAGCAAACCTAACCAAGCCAAAGTAACCAAACTACACTAACAAAACCAACCAAACCAATCAAACTAATCAAGCCAAGCCAAAGTAACCAAACTACACTAACCAAACCAAACCAACCAAACCGAACCAAACCAAACTAACCAAGCTAACCAAATCATACCACACTACACTAGCCAAACGAAACCAACCAACTAAACTAAACCAATCAAACTAACCAAACTAATCAAACCAAACCACAATAACCAAATTAAACTAACCAAACTTAACCAACCAAACAACCAAACCAAACCAAACCAAACCAGTCCAATCAAACCAAGCCAAACAAACCAAATTAAACCAAATTAACTAAACCAAGGTAAATTAACCAAACCAAACCAAACCAATCAAATCAAATCAAACCCAACCAACCCAACCAGAACCAAACCAAACCAAACCAAACTAAACTAAACCAATCAAACCAAACAACAATAACCAAACCGACTAAACCAAACCAACCTAACCTAAGCTCCGTTAACCTAACTACCCTTTAGGATTGGTGTCTCATCACCAGATCCCTGCCGACCAGTCCAGACCTCCTCTGATGTGTTTCCTGAGCTCCTGATGCATCAGAACAAACAGACTGGAGGTTCCTCCTCGGTCTCTGCTGTGATGTGATCCCATCAGACAGCTCAGTCACAGAGCTGTCACACTGTCAATCACCATCCATCAGTCCAACCGTTACCTGTCAGATCCACAGAGCTGATCAGATGTCAGCAGGTCCAGTCGTCAGGACGTTAATGACCGAGCTGCTGCAGACGTCTTGGAGGCAGGAAAGGCTCCGTTTCATTTAGTTTGACAGCAGGAACCAGGATCAACACGAAGCTCTGGTCACAACGTCTACAAAGATGTGACATGTTTACGTTAACAAGCAACATGCATCTACATTAAAGGGTGAGTTTTTTGCCCAAAAGTAAACGCTAGACATACAAATGAAATCCGTCTTAATCATCACTATGAGCTTCTAGTCCTGTGTGGTGGGGGCTGTGTCTGCAGCCCCCCCTCCCCCTGCCTGTATTTTGGTCTTTTGCTTTGTTTTGTTGTGCACGGGGACGTTTCTGGGTGGAGAGCGAGAGAGTCTGTGTTTTCTCTCCAGCCAATGACGGAGCTCAGGTGAAGCTACGAGGCTCAGGGCTGTTAGCTGCACTAGCTGTCTCTGATGCTAACAAGTGCTAGCACGTCTCTTTCTCTCAGCAGCAGCAGTCAGGACCGCAAAGAAAAAGAAATACAGTCTGAGTGAAGCGCTGGAGCCGCGGATCGATTCCCCACCATCACCGACACTGGTAACAAGTATGAGGACCGTTGTAGTGAGCTAGCTTGATGCTAACTTCGGCTAGTGGTAGCAGTTAGCATCCGACTTCCCAGCTCACCACAACAGCATAACAACATAACACCGAGGCTCCCGGTGTCGGTGACGGTCGAGTATCGGCCCACGGCTCCAGCGCTTCACTCTGACTGTATTTCCTTTCCTTTGTTGTCATGACAACTGCTGCTGTCTGGGGCAGGAGGCTACACAGCTTAGCCCGAGAGGAGGGTCCGAGCAACGAACAAAACCACAGACTCTACCTTTAAAGGAACATCTAGCGTTGTGGTTGTATATCGCAAACAACTCAGTCGTATTTTTCATGCTGCATTCACGTGAAATCGGTTAGATGGCAGACGGACGACAGCCGCTGCACGTAACGGCATAAACAAGCCTCTATGTAAACAAGTGGCAAAACAATACACGTGACAATATGTTGTCATGGCGATGTGGTATTGTTTTACCGGCTTTCTCTGGACTTCTGTGACTAAAATGACATCTGGTTTGTTAGCGACGGCCGTCCGCCCGACTGCAGGTGAATGCAGCATCAGTGTAACGCTCCATTCCTCCTCACTGCGTTACCGCGGTGACTCTTCACAGACGCCACCTCCACCTGAGCCGACAGCTCCGGTGTCTCCGCTGAGTTTCCGTGGTTTCCTACCGTCACGCTGCCAGTGAACGTAAAAACATGGAGACACCACATGGCAGCAGCACCGAGCTTACCCGCTCCATGGAGATATGAATGATATGAACGGCTCATTCAGAGCTGAAAGGAACACTTCACTTTGTTGATGGGGGGATTACTGATCAATGAAAAACAGACTTTTGAACCAAATAATCGATTTTCATGAAGAGATGACAGGAGAAGTTACACAATGTCCCTTTAAAGACACAGAAACAGGAGCTTCTTCATTAAGGAATCAGCTGCTGTGTCGTCGTGGAGACCCCAGGAGTTTAACAGCTTCTTCACCTCCAGCTGTGACAGTGAAGCATCCGACCTGCAGCTTTCTCCTGTGTGAGGCTGCAAAAGCTTCACCAGGTGTGTGTGTGTGTGTGTGTGTGTGTGTGTGTGTGTGTGTGTGTGTGTGTGTGTGTGTGTGTGTGTGTGTGTGTGTGTGTGTGTGTGTGTGTGTGTGTGTGTGTGTGTGTGTGTGTGTGTGTGTGTGTGTATACTACGTAGTATGCAGTGCACATCGGTGTTTGTTTATGCTCCGAGGCTTTAACCTGAGCTCCTCCTGACTGGAAGGAGGTGATAGTTTATCCAGGACAGTTAGCGGCTTATTCGGGCAGCGAGGAAGAGGAGGAGGAGGAGGAGGAGGAGGAAGAGGAAGACCCACCCAATGGCAGATCAATACACACACAAAACGCAATGTGTGTGTGTGTGTGTGTGTGTGTGTGACATTCCTCTGTAACACCTCTCTAGGTTCCCAGCAGCACTTTGAGCTGTCAGAGAGAAAACAGGGGGCGAGACATCTGTGTCAGACGTCTCAGACTAATGGACAGAGGCAGGGAGAGTCTGTACACACACACACACACACACGCACACACACACACACACACACACACACACACACACAGCTGCAGGTGATCCTACGACAGCTCACACCTGCCTGGATGTTATCACCTGTGAGACGCCGACATGACGTTTCTCCTGTTGTTCACAACATCTGGGCAACAACAGGACAGCTTCCTCTTCATCAACATCATCACCATCATCATCATCATCATATCTGGTCGCCGTGGTGATTAAAGTCTTTGATCTCTGCAGGACACGAAGCTTCTGTTTCTGTTTCTGTTTCTGCAGCTGAACAAACTAAATGTTTTCCCGTCGTGTCTGGTTCTTTTATTTCAGCTCAGAGCTGCAGCTGTTTGGTCTGAAGGTCGAGAGACGACTCAGCAGGAGGAGGAGGAGGAGGAGGAGGAGGAGGAGGAGGAGGAGGAAGAAGAGGAGCAGGAGGCTCATCTTCCTCAGACACATGACAACACATCAGCATCAGCAGATAAAACTCAGCTCAGCTCCACTCTGAGTCTGAAATAAGAAGAAATCCTTCACAAATCCACCAATAACTCCTCCATCAACAACAACATCGACCACAACATCCAGGGTTCCTACACATTTTAAATTTCCAAATTCCATACTTTTTCCTAATTTCCGGACTTCCACTGCAAAAAACTCAAAATCTTACCAAGAATATTTGTCTTATTTCTAGTCAAAATGTCATTTCTAGTCAAAATAAATCTCATTATACTTAAAATAAGACTCATCACATAAAAAGTAGCTTGTTTTACTTCTTTCAAGCTGATTTTCACTTGAAATAAGTAGAAAAATCTGATAGTGGAGCAAGTTTTTTCTTCCTTATTACATGCACAAAAATCTTGCTTTCACTAGCAGATTTTTCTACTTATTTCAAGTGAAAATTAGTTTGAAACAAGTGAAAATGATCTAAAAACAAGTTAATTTTTAGGTGATGAGTCTAATTTTAAGTGGAAAGAGATTAGTTTTGACTAGAAATGAGACATTTTCACAAGAAATAAGGCAAATATTCTTGGAAAGATTTTGAGTTTTTGCAGTGTCTCAGTAAAAAAATTCAAATAATTTGTGACATTTGAGCCAATAGACGTGTTTCATGTTAATAAATCATGCAATTAATCATTTGTTTTCATTATTCTGAATTTGTATGCCATTATGTAACCAAATCATTTCCAGGAGATTGTAGGTAGCCTACAATAGCACATACAAAATGTGAATAAGACTGAATAAGTATTAAGATAAATATATTTCCATACAATAGTTTCCATTTTCCATACTTTTCAAGACCTGGAAATGTATAAAATCAAATTCCATATTATTCTATACTTTCCATACTTGCGTAGGAACCCTGAACATCTAAAAGCAACAAAACCTTTGACCTTCAGCAGAAATCCCTCCTCTCTGCTCTCTGCTCCCTCCTCTTCATCCTCCTCCTCCTCCTCCTCCTCCTCCTCCTCGGACATTAAACCCTCCTCAGTACTTGAAACTGGACTTTCAGCTCCTTTTCACCGTCTCGGTTCTTCTACATTTCCATCTCTGCTGTATCTTCACTTAGTAGATGAACTCTGGGCAGGAGGAAGCTGAGCGTCTCTAAAACGCTCTAGAAATAAAATCCATTATTGTCCGAGACACGACGGCGAGAGCAGGAAACGGTTTCATCAACACAAGACAGAACAAAGAGTCTCGATCCAGCTCCCTGAACCGACAAATGATCAGATTCACCTGTTTAACTGCTCATTAAGGCAAATATCTAATCGTCCAATCACGTGGCAGCAACTCGATGCAAACTGAGCATCAAGAAGAAAGGTGGTTTTGAAGACGTTTGATGACTCGTCCTAATGTTGCGTCCAATTAAAACCAATTTCTCGAATGTTAGCTATGAATTCTGCAACAACTTCGGTGCTGGACCTGCTAGCTATCCATCTTTTTCCAAACGTTAAAAACGTAAGCGGCTGGAATTGAATGTTTACATTTTCATAGTTTCAGTAGCCGCCACCAAGGATACCCACAAGGAAGATTGACATATTGAGGCTCATCGCTCAATACGAAAAAGTTATGCAGCAGCAAATCATGTTTATTTTGGAGTGCACATATAACGTTATAGCCTAGAGATAACCGTTAAACGATATTTCTGTTACATACGAGGACCATAATAGAAATAACGACAAGTCTTTTAGATTTTATTGTGTTTTGATTCCTCAACAATGTTATACATGTATAGTTGCGGTCTACAGGCCAATTTATTTGTATTTTAAAATCTGTTAAATACAAATCTATCTATCAATGCATAGGGAAAAAAATACGCATTAAAACCTCAACAAATAGCTTTACATTTTTTAATTCTTACAATTTAAGACGAAGGCCGCTGAAATTATACCAGAGTTTCCGACCTGAAATTTCCGAGTTCGACGCCGTTCAATTCATTTTTGACAACTCTGAGCTCATTTTTTCAGACTTCCAAGTTATTATGAACGCTAGGGGTGGGAGAAAAAATCTATTCACATAAATATCGTGATATCTTTTTTGACGATTTTTAAATTTAATTTACATATAATAAATGTTTTTCAAAGATTGAGTTTTTTTTTTTTAATCGTTTCTTTTTTCTTTCTTTTTTTATATTGTGCAATGTGCATTTGTTCGCTTTTTTTACATATAGAGAGTCCAGGTTTTGAAAAGGGTTTAAGTTCACTTTATAATGGAGTATGTTAGTTTATAGGCTCCTTCAGTGCTTGTGTGCAGATAAATGTTAAAATTGCAGACTAAAAATCGAGAGCATCGGCAATATCGTAGAATCGCAATTTAAATCGAATCGCCATCCAAAAAATCGTAGAAGAATCGAATCGGGAGAAAAGCGTATCGTCCCAGCCCTAATGAACGCAGCATAGAACAACCTCCACAGTCTCCAGGTCGACCTTTGACCTTTGGGAGGTGGTGGACCAGAACCTCCAGCTTCTTCAATGATGAATCTATGACAGTGAGCTGGTAGCTGCAAGGTTTTACCAACCATCACTTTAAACATCAGACTCAGTTTCAGATGGATGTTGGTGATCCGACGACATCACAAGAATCTCTCTTTTTCTTTTTTCTGCGTGGCCATGAACACACCAGTAAGACTGCAGCTCCTAACAACCTCCAGGCAACACACACACACACACATTCACATACACATACACACTCTGACACACACTCACAGCCCACTAAGCCACAAACTGGCTGATTGTCCTCTTCCTCTCAGAGACGTTTCAGCTTCAGACTGAAATCGTTTGTGCACAACAGAAGTGACAGGAGGAGAAATGTATGATCCACACACACACACACACACACACACACTTCACTAGCTCCTTCATCACGAGACACTGGACCTCCCGTCTGTCAGGTGAAACCCTCGTATCTCCAGCTGATCCAACAGAAACAGGAAGTCTGAGGCGACAGCAGCAGTTTATGACGACACTGTTACCTGTGTTTGGGAAAGATTTCATCATCCTCAGCCTCAGGTTGTTGGTTTTATTATTGATTTATTGTTTTGTCTATAATAATATCTGATGTTTCAAAAAAAAAAAGTTCAGTTCACTGTGAAAGAGCCAATCACATATCAGATCACTGAGACGGAGGCAGCAGACGGATTATTCTGGAGTTAATGTGACGTTTGACCTTTTGATCGCCGAAATCTAATCAGTTCATTGGACATTTGTGTCAAATATGAAGAAGTTCCTTCATGCTGTTGCCAGGACACTGTGTCCAAGAGACCTGGATGGACGACAGATGGAAAATTATTCTGCAAAAGGTAGAAAAATCCAACCTGACTTTAAAAACCAGGAGAAAACGTTCATTGGCGTCGGTCTGTGTGCATCAATTAGACGTGTAGGACGAGTTCGTGTACCGAAGCAAACGTTATGAAAATCTAAATCTTAATGTTCCAGAGTCTGATGAACCCGTCTGGTCTCGTCCTGCAGCAGCGACGGAAAATCTGCAGCGTTTATTTCTACAGAGAGATAAAGGTAAAGAAGCAGATCGGAGGTTTGAGGAGACGAAGCATCAAATCCCAAACTGTCTGAGCTTCTCTGACCTGAACTGACCTGGTTGTAAAGAGCTGGTGTGGGTCAGGTGTGTGTGTGCGTGTGTGTGTGTGTGATCAGCTGCTGGTGTTGATAAAGGGAGGGGAGGTGGTGTTTGTCTTCGGGGAGTGATCGCTGTCACTCTGATGTCTGTGTCCAGGAGACGAGACGGAGACGAGGATGAAACAAGCCAACGACTCCACGTTAATGAGAAGAGACTTAATGAAGACCAAAGTGAGACAAACGATCTCTGCAGAAACTTCACGAGTTTGATGTGAAGAGCCATCGTTTCTGCCTAAACTGCATTTTTCCCCCAATCCCCCATGTATTTTAATGGGAAATTGGTCACATTGATCCAAAGTTTGTCTTAAAAATGTACTACAAACTCAACCCTTCCTGTGGGGGGTGGGCTTTTACTGTGAAATGTGTGTACAGCATTAAAATCGCATATTTGCCATCAGAACCGTTAATTAATGCAATTAAAAAGGCAATTTCTATCACTTTTTTTGGCAAGAGTGCTCCTCAACGTTCCTACAACCACTGATCTAATGATGATGATGATGATTAATCAATCTGCAGAAAGAAATCTGCACAACTCGGTTACTGACAAACACTGATTGAACATCATCGGGTTGGAGGGTCCGTGGACATTAAACATGCAAACTGTAGGAGCTGGGAATCGAACCGCCGACCTTTTGATCGGTGGACGACCTGCTCGTCCTCCTTAAGCCACTGACACGTTCAAGTGATCGCATGCAAATTGATCAACGCAGGAGAAAAAACTGAAAACTGTGATCAAACTTTTCTTCCTGTTAAATCTCCTCAGGTTCTCACAGACCGTTACATCCCATAATAACCAGCTACACAGGATATCCAGGGTTTGGACAATCAATCCTATAAGGGGGCGTAAATGTCAGTACTGTAACACTGGCGTCATGGCGACCAACACGACTGTAATGAAGACGCTTTGTAGAAAACTAAAAATGTCAAAGTGTTTGGTGGCGTAGGAGGGAAGGTCACTGAGGTCGGAGGGTTTCTATCGACTGATGAATAATCAATCACGTTGTAGGTGCAACAGGTAAAATCAGTAGGAGCTATCGGTCAACTGATCAATAAAGTTTCCAACAGATATTATTGCTGATCGATTGTAAAGATAGAACTCTATACAGAGAAGATACAGCTTTACAAACAACTCCAGTGTTGTAAAATGTTTCCCGCTTCCTGTCTCCTCTGATACAGTTTGAACTTCCAGCTCGTTTTAATCTTCACGTTTAGTATCTGATCAACTGTCTTCCCTCCTAGAACTGATCAATAATAACAGTAACAGCGTTACTAAGCAGATCAACACCTGGTTTACCTGCAGCAGTGAAACCAAAGTGATCTAATCTGCATTTACACCGAGCGTCGATCTCCAACATCAGCTGCTGCAGTTCCTCTCACTAGAGTGAGTCGGTCTTCATTGACTCCCATGTTAAAACACCCTGGTACAGAAACAGCTTTGGTCTCCACCGGTCATTGAGGGGGCGTGGCCTCTTTGAGTGACAGGTGGGAGAGTGTACGCAGGGTTCCTACACATTTGAAATTTCCAAATTCCATACTTTTTCCAGGTTTCTTGGTAAAAAAAAAAAAAAAAATGTATAGAATTTGTGATATTTGAGTCAATATACAGCTCTGGAAAAAATTAAGAGACCACTCCCAAAATGATCAGTTTCTCTGGTTTTACTATTTATAGGTATTATGTGTTTGAGAAAAATTCAATAAAATTTTTCAACTTTCAATTTTCAATTTCATTTCTCCAAAATTGAAAAAAATATTGTCATTTAGAGCTTTTATTGGCTAATGACTAAACTAGTCTAAATAACAAAAATATCAAGTCTTTTCAGACCTTGAATAATAATAATGCAAAGAAAACATGTTCATATTTATTCCTAAACAACACAGCAAGAATATTTTAACTCAGGAAGAGTTTATAAATCAGTCTTTGTGGGATAATGTCAATGTTTAATCCCAGCAGTGGGAAAGTGGTCTCTTATTTTTTTCCAGAGCTGTATGTGTATCATGTAAATAAATTATGCAATTAATCATTTGTTGTTTTGTTTTCATTATTCTGAATGGGTATGCCATTATGTAACCAAATAATTTCCAGGAGATTGTAGCTAGATACAATAGCGCATACAAAATAATTAACCTGAATAACTTCAAATAAGACCAAACCAAGATAAGTATTAAGATAAATGTATTTCCTGGAAATGTATAAAATCAAATTCCATACTTTTCCATACTTGTGTAGGAACCCTGTGTACATCTGCCACGAGCCGGCATTCACCAGAAACGTTTAGGCCCCGCCCCCCTGGTCTTTGTCTGGAGGTTGGTGACCCTGGGCGCCACCAAGATGGCCGACAGCGTCCCTCTGTATTTACTGTGTAAACCTGAGTGGCGTCGGCCTCATGTTGACTTTTATTCTTCCGTCTATAAAACTTTGTTCAATCAGCTCCTTCAATCAAACCGGCTCCGTTTCTGTTTCCCTGAATGAAACAATGGCAGTTTTCCTGTTACCGTGGAGACCAGCAGCAGCAGCAGCAGCAGCAGAGGTATTTCATGTTCAAACCCCCGTGTGGATTCTCAGGTTGTGATTTCTGGTCCTGATCCAGGAGCGTGTGTGTCCCTCGGCGTTACCGTGGCGTTGCCGTGGCAGCTGCTTTCTCAGCTGTTTCCTCACATTGTTGTGGAGCGACTGAGGAACGAGACTCGTCAGCTGATCAACACCTGGAAACTCAGGATGACATCACTCCGGCAGGAAGGACGACGCCCCCTCCTCAGCCAATCACAGCCCTCCATTTGAGCCACATTGGTTTTTAGAGTCCAGGCGAGTTTTAATTGAAACACAAATATTCCAGATGTTTCTCTCACAACATGAGTTTGTGATGGAGAAGAATGAAAAGTACAAAACTATGACATGTTTTTTGTTTTTATAATTTACGTTCAGTCAAAGCAGACCGATGGTTTTTGTCATCGCACATCCTTTATTTTGCTCTAAAGGGACATTTTTCAACATCTATTTTACTTTAATAAAGGACAATCTGCTGTTTTAAATTGACCAATTTGTGTTGTTTTGTACTAATTTCACCGAAACCTTGAGCTTCTGAGAAAATATTTAGAAAAATGTGAAGAGGAGGAGTTGAAGGAAGATAATGTAATAGTTTTTTAGTTTCTAGTAGCGTTCAACCGATCCAAGGTTCAGTGAGTGAAGCTTTAAATAAATCATAATTAATAATGATACCTATAGGATGAGGCAAGAATTAATATCTACACTAGAATGACTTTTACTTGTGTGTTATTGTATTATGGTCTTCAGTGGGCGAGCAGCAGCAGACGTGGTCTTGTTGTGTCTGACCTTCAGCAGAGTCTCTGCTGCTCTGCTCTGCTCTGTCATTATGTCGCTCACATTTATAAATACTCTCAACGCGTCACTATTGTCAGAAAAAACCTTGTCATCTCTCTCTGATCTCTTCACCGAACGCTCCTTCTCTTATTCTTCGTCTCAGTCACATTTTATTTTAAACCCAGTGAAGTTTCCTATCAGGATTAAATGAGAGACCCCAGCAGTTGGTTTTCACCCTCTGGGCTTCACCATCAGAATCAAGGCATCGGTCCGACATGTGAGATCAAACGTCACAGAAAACACTTCTGAGCCATTAGTCCAGACAATTATCCACAATTAACTTCACACAAACGGAGACTAAACACATTTTTAACTTGAACCGACCGACCGAGATGTTGGCGATCAAACATCAACGTGATCAGTGTCAGCTTCGTTACCTTGGTGACGGCTCGGACCAATAACAACAGTTTTTCAGGTCCAGGAGGATTTCACCGCTCGTCAGTAACTCTGAACGTTTCCAACACAACGACGACGACGGACGATGTCGCGTTCACACTGCGTCAGTTAAATTATGAACAATGTGTTGATAAGAGTCAATGTGTAGGAAAGTTCATTCTCTAATTTAATTATTGTAACACAATTTAACGTAAATGTCAAAGCTTCTGATTATTATTCAACACTGTAAATCAGGAAGTCAAGACCACGAGGTGGGAAATCTAGTTTTATGATATTTTAATTCAGTTTTTATCACTGAAACGACCCAGGTTACAAACTACATCTAAACTCAGTTTCTTTAATAACCAGGGCTGTCAAATGACTAAAACATAAATAATCTAGATTAATTGCATATATTTTTACTTTAGGTTATTTATGTGTTTTTTTCATTGGAAAAAGAAAATAAAAAACTGTTTAATACAAAAAATAATGCAACTCCTGAAAGAAAGGAGGCAGAACGAGGAAAACTTTAGTCTACTCTCTATAAATTAGATAATGTTTGTATCAAAAGAAAAGAAGAAATAAAAATTTAATAAAATAAATTAAAATAATGGCTGCAGGCCATCAGCAGTGAATTCCTGGGTCCGAAACATGTCGCCATGAAACATTTTTGATATCATTCTTGAACATCTATACTGTACACATCTATCCATATATATATATGCAAATGTATCTAGGGAGAGGGATACTTTTCTATATTTCAAGTGTTAAAGCAGAAGTAAGTGATATATTTGTGTTAATATAAGTCTTAAAGGGACAACGAGGAGTTTCTATTCGGTTATAAAAAAGTCTCACGTTAATGTGGATGAATCTCCGCTACCCACACTTGTTAATGGGCCCATTTTCGATAAATATATCGTTCTGTCTCTATCGTTATTTTGTTATTATTAGTGGTGGCGGAAGTGCTGGTCGAGCCGACCAGAGTTTCCTTCGTTGCGAATCATGAGAATAACGCAGCCGCATCGCCGTTTATGGTCGGAACTACGGTGGTATGTGAACCTCTTTGAACCTCTGACTTTAATTATTGATGAATGAAAACATGAGTCCGTCTTGCGCCCGGTCAAAGAAATGTACGGTGCGCGCGGAGGCTCATAAATGTAGTGTGAAAACGCTTCGCTTTTCCAAAACTCCTCGTTGTCCCTTTAAATAGTTGTATCTTCCGACAGCAATCACTTACATAGAGTGTTTGGACCGAAACACGGGTCTGTCAGTCACTCTGCTCTGCTCTGAGCCGAGGAGAAAACATTTATCGTATCCTACAGTTTTTATGCAATGAGGAGAGAGAACGGCATGCAGGGCTGTGTGTGCAGCCAAGGAACGCCGTGAATGTGGTGACGTAGGGACGAGGACTGTTATGGTGCGTTCAAGGTAACTCGTAACTCCTGTTTTTCCGACCTGTGAAGTGGTACCAGTTCGATCTGGTACGAGTTCACGGGTCAGAAGTTACGAGTGGCCGTTATAGTGACTTTCACAGGTAAAACAGGTCGGAAAAACACGAGTGGGTTGCCTGGAACGCTACAAAGTCGTAAGTTGTGACTTGAAGCTGTAATTTACGGTTTCAAAAGCCTGCCTGGAACGCAGCATTAGCCAAAACGACCGGACCACTTACTTCTGCTTTAAATAATGGATGAATACGCTACTGAGTCCAAATGTAACTTTATCAAACACAAACCTTAAACAATGACAAATAACTGTCCAGAAAATATCCAATAAAAACATGGCGGCGGTTTAGACTGAAAAACTGAATGTGGTCAAAACGACAGGACTTGTATGAATCACCCGTCAAAAAGAAATATACTGTGGTGTTCAAATGAATTTGCATTAACGTGTCATCACATTAACTCTGACTTCCTCGGTGCAAACACATCGTCTCATGTTGTTGTCATCTCACACACACACACACACACACACACACACACACACACACACACAGAGTGGATGTGTTGCTGGAGCGTCGTCTCCTCTGGTGCTGATGCTGAGGATGTGACAGCAGCTGCGGTAACCGTGGCAGCAGCCAGCGCCTGCAGCTGCACAGCGTCTTTATGAAACCGTCCCACCGCGCCACGCTTTCACTAAAATGTCACGCTGCCGCCGTCGAGGTGGCGTGGACAGGTGAGTCCCCACCACCCCTCCCTCCCTCCCTCCTCCCTCCTCCTCCCCCCCCCCCTCCTCCTCCTCCTCTTCGCTCTAATAATAAAACCTCTCTAACTTCCTGTTCGCGGTCGATGGATCCCAACGAGCCGAAGCAGCTCGGCTTCTATTTTTATCTCTGGGCTGGTGAAGTCACAGCAGTGTCTCCCCTCTGCCTCATCCTCCTCCTCCTCCTCCTCCTCCTCCTCCTCCTCCTCCTCCTCCTCCTCCTCCTCCTCCTCCTCTCTGCACTACAGCTTCCCCCTCTCCTCCTCCTCCTCCTCCTCTCTGCACTACAGCTTCCCCCTCTCCTCCTCCTCCTCCTCCCGTTTCCCGCGGCGACCCTGTGAAGAGCGTTTCCATCTCATTGGCTTGATCCAGTGGCACTTTGTTACAAAGAAGAAGCAGCTTATCTGTGTATCGTTTGTTCTCTGCTGTTTCCAACACTCTCACTTTTCACCATTTCCACATCCACCTGTTTGTCACCTCAGCCGAGCAACAGGAAGTTTTTAGTTTTAGTTTATTTATTTAATTCATTTATCGAGCATAAAAACAAAAAAATAAAATAAAACTCATAAAAAACAATGACAATACTGTAACTCTTGAATGAAAGGGGGCAGAAAGAAGCGAACTTGTATTGTCTACCCCTTGTTACAAATAATTAATTCACAAATTAGATAATACCTACAAATAAGTCCAATTAAGGCCTAGTCCACACGAACACGGGTATTTTTGAAAGCGAACTTTTCTGGCCCTCGGTTAAAAAAAATTTCCCGTCCACATCACCGGTGTGATGAAAAAAAAAACATCTCCGTCCATATGAAACCGCAAAATCCGCCTCAAACAATGTCATGCACATGCCAAAGCAGTAGGTGGCGATAGCACTCCTAACAGGAAGGCCATTTTAGCCAATCACAAGGCTGGAAAAATTCATACCGAAAAAACTTTCACTGCTGCTGTGGTGACGTGTTGACGAGAGAACAAACCGTGCGGAGAAGAGAGAGTTTCAAAAATACCCGCGTTTGTATGGGCGGCCCCTAAATCTACTGTTTTAACAACGACGACGACATCTTCTCCCCAAAGTTCTGGTGGAAGCAGAACTGATGTCACCAAAACCTGCAGCTTCCTCCTCTGGAGAGTTTCTCAGAATGAAGATCTGATCTTCTGTTTGCTCTCAGCTGCCGGTGCTGGAGGTTGTTGTTGTACTTCTTGTTTTTGTTCTAGTTCTTGTCCATCTTGCTATTGTTCTTGTTCTTGTTCTTCTTGTTCCAGTTCTTCTTGTTCTACTTTTTGTTTTTGTTCTTCCTCTTCAACCGCCGCCTGCATCGCCTCCCATTAAGCTAGCCTGCTCTCCCTGCCTCCCTGGCCTACCAGAAGCTTCCTCCTTCTTCAGCTCTTGTTAACATTTCCATGTCTCCCACATTCTCTGTTGTTAACTGTTTTCTTGTCTGTAACAACATCTCTGTTCCGTCTGTCCGTCCTGGGTCCTCCTTTGTTGCTCACCCTGAGCTTTCTCCTGGTTTTCCCTGTTAAAAGGGTTTTCCATGGAGTTTTTCCTCAGTGGATGTGAGGGTCTAAGGACAGAGGATGTTGTTGTGATGCCATGTGAAGCCCTTTGAGACAAACTGGTTGTAAAAACGGGCTATACAAATAAAACTGCCTTGCTGTTGTTGTTATTATTGATTATGGTCTTTTTGTTCCAGTTCTTGTTCTTTGTGTTCTTGTTCTTCTTGTTCTTCAGGCTTGTACATATTCATACGCAAAAACAGAAAAAAAGAAGTTCCCTTTCTCAAGGAGACAATAACAAGAACAAAGTTGGTTCTGGTCATTTCACACTTGACGAGAAACTCAAGTGCACAACTCCTGTGAAGTCCTCACAGGGCCACTGCAGCACACATCCAGCGCTTTTCCACATTAGCCACGCCCACTTCAAATTTCTGACCAATCACACAATAGTTGTAGGACTCCATATAAGAAAAAGGTTCTGCCCAGATGATGTGTCGAGGACAAGCTGCGAGAACTTTATCCATGTTTTTCTTGTTGGTCATATTCTTGTTGTTCTTGTTCTTCATATTCAGCTCTTGTGTTTCAGTGAAGATGTTCTCGTCCCGGCAGACTCTGAGTTCTTGGAGCA
This sequence comes from Trachurus trachurus, assembly GCF_905171665.1. Classification (NCBI taxonomy): domain Eukaryota; kingdom Metazoa; phylum Chordata; class Actinopteri; order Carangiformes; family Carangidae; genus Trachurus; species Trachurus trachurus. The sequence goes on from NC_139897.1 coordinate 32,711,386, forward strand.
GGTCACACAACATTTGCTCTGAGAGGAAACTGTGCGATTTGACAAACACAAGCTAAATCTACTTCTCAGGCCGTTAGTGCAGTAATTACCTGCAGCTCAGAGCAGCAGCAGGAGGCTCCAGTCGTGCTCTGATCAAACCTGCAGCAAAACTAAAATCATGCTCCATTTCTCTAAAGCTAATAAAGACGTATTGACTTTAAACGCCCACACAAACTGAAACCACACGGAGCGACAGCACGGAGGAGAGAAGTCGTGATCATCGAGTCCTCGACAACGTTTGAGCCAAATCTGGAGAAGCTGCTGCGATACCGAGTCCACCGGGAGGACGAGGACGTACACGGTCAACATGGTGGACAATCCAGGCAGAACTCCAATAACATACTATGTTACGTAGTATCTATGTAGGGGAAGTGATAAGAGTTTACCGATATCAATCATTACCACTATCGAAACAATACTTGATCGGATTCTGTGGAATTTTTTGTGAGGAAAAAAGTTGAGTAATTCAAGTTTATTATGAGTCTCTGGGCCAGGACATGGACATGTGACTTTTGGACTGGACCCAGACTCATCCAGTAGAACCGCCGCTAAAATGTCAAACTTATTTTCTTGTTTTCAAGGGAGTTGCTGCCGACCACCTCTCGCCAAGTGGAAGCATCAATAAGGTAACCCTTAGGTATAAAGGAAATTTATATTGATAGATCAAACCAGTTGGACCTGGTTCTCAACTGGAACCAGCTCCCGGCATTAACACCTGAACACCAGAACCAGTAGAACCAATAAAACATGGTTGAAGGCCTTTACACGGCGGGGACGGGACGAATCAAAGACACGAAAAGGTGAAATGGACAGTTCTCATGTTTTACATGATGAATACCAACTAATGCACTCAGGGAGGAGGCAGATACAGGGTTCCTCTATGTAGGACCAACTGGTACAAACACTCATGTGTCCTTCTTTCAGTCAAGCTCATTAAGGAGCAAACAACTTGGCATTGGACATTGTATTTCCGTTTGCACTGTTTTTATTGTGTTTGCACTGATTTTTGCACTGTTTTCACTGTCTCGTGTACCGTATTTATTGTCTTGCGGCTATTTTTATTGTCTATACAGCAGTAGCCTAGCCTGACAAGCCAGACTATATCATTAACATGTCTAGTCTGGCAACGAGCGGTAGACCTCGGCTCAATCCAGGGGGCGGGATGAAGGCTGTCTTTCAAACTGCCTCTGCACCAATAGGGTAGCGCTACGACCAATCAGAGCAAAGAGCAGGATGACGTTAGCCTGACAAGCCAATTAAAATGTACACTATATTACCAAAAGTATTTGCTCACCTGCCTTTACTCATTCTATGAACTGAAGTGCCATCCCATTCCTAACTCATAGAATTCAATATGATGTCGGTCCACCTTTTGCAGCTATTACAGCTTCAACTCTTCTGGGAAGACTGTCCACAAGGTTGAGGAGAGTGTTTATAGGAATTTTTGACCATTCTTCCAAAAGCGCATTGGTGAGGTCACACACTGATGTTGGTCGAGAAGGCCTGGCTCTCAGTCTCCGCTCTAATTCATCCCAAAGGTGTTCTATCGGGTTCAGGTCAGGACTCTGTGCAGGCCAGTCAAGTTCATCCACACCAGACTCTGTCATCCACGTCTTTATGGACCTTGCTTTGTGCACTGGTGCACAGTCATGTTGGAAGAGGAAGGGGCCCGCTCCAAACTGTTCCCACAAGGTTGGGAGCATGGAATCGTCCAAAATGTTTTGGTAACCTGAAGCATTCAAAGTTCCTTTCACTGGAACTAAGGGAATTTATACACCTGGGGCCAGGCCAAGTGATTAGGACACCTGATTCTGATCATTTGAATGGGTGAGCGAATACTTTTGGTAATATAGTGTATGTCGTCATGGCGTTAAGCCGCCCAACGACTCTCTAAACAGAGCGCTGTGATTGGTGAACACAAACGGTGTTCGAGACTCAAAAAGTTCCTATGGCTCGTTTCTAGACCCACCTACGGAGCAAAGAGATTTGCTGCCGCTAGGGGGCAGATAGATTTCTAGGCTAGGAGTACCTTGCATCCAAATAAAAATTATCCCAAGGGAGACTAATAACAAATTAGACTTGAAATATTCGCCGACAAACTGTTCATGTCAACGACAATGCGAATATGCGACAGACACAACTCTAAATTTCTAAAATTCTAAACCAAAGTTGTGCTTCATGTCTGGTGGTTCTTTTGGTCTTAAACCGGTACATACCTACTTGTTGATTCTCCCTCACATTCAACAGCAGTTTGTTATCCAGACCTGCTGCCACTGTCGTCTTGTTACCAACTCTACTTCCTCCAACACTACTGTAATGTTTGAGTCCCTCTGTCAAACAAGACACACACAGGTTGTCTACACTGTTGTCATGGTGTTGTGTGTAGGGCAACATGATCGGTTGGTTGATGCGTTGAGAAGCTCAGACAAATCGACCTCGCCCCCAAAAAATGTCAAATTCCTGCTGCGTAACATTCACAGTCTGTTTGTGTTTGAAAATATAATATTTTTGCGTGTGAGTTAGCAGCAGGAAATGTGCGTCCACTCCCTGGTGTGTGAGGGAACTTTAGATTTAATACAAATCTGAAGGTGTGTGACCAAACACAGTGTGTTATCAGCTGCTGTGTTTGGAGCTGATAACACAGTCAGGAGTTTCCTCTGGAAACCACAACACCGAGTTCAGATCAACACCGATCAGCAGCAGCAGCAGCAGCAGCAGCTTTATCATGTTCTCTCTTTTCTCTCTCAGGATTGGGACTTCCCAGCCACCGTACCTTTCAAAATAAAATAAAAAAGCTCATGCATCTCAAACAGAAACTGTAAACTGGTTGTGGATCAGCTCGCTGGTCCACCTGGTGTTGAATCATTAATGAGGTGGAGGCTCAGCAGCATCCAGAGCAGCATGAGGGACTGTAGCACAACAAACACAGTGTGTGTGTGGAGGAATCCCAGCGTTTGATGTCAACGAGGCCCCGACGTGGGCAGAGAGGGAGAGTGTGTGTGTGAGTGTGAGTGTGTGTGTGTCGTTATCAGCTGAGAGCAGAGACGCTGAGGGGGAGAATCAGCCATGACAAACCTGGGAGACAGTTTCCTTCAGCAGCCAAACTGAAGCAGCAGTCGTCCTCTTCTCACATCATCTCTCTCTCTCTCTCTCTGCCGTCAGAGAAACAAACCACTGCTTCATTTCATGTTCCAACAGTAAAGACGGAGCTCGTCATCTCTCTCTGACCAATTCAATATCAGCGTTTTATTCTCTGTGGTTCATTACAGAGTCAAGATGTCATTAGCTTAGCTTAGTTTACAGCCTGTCAACAGATGGTGATGGTTAGCAGGAACTCTGCTCCATCAGCATCTTGTTGCATCTTGTTTAGTTTTCCTTTCAGGGTTTCCGCTACATGTAATTGATCGCAGCGCACCGCCACGGCAAAATAAAAGCTGCCACACCTTCAGAATGAGGTTTTTTTTTTAACATGTTAAAACAATGTAAAGCAGGTTTTTCCACTACACAGTTACAGCTCTACTCGACTCGGTTTAGGTGCTTTACAATCACAGCTGAGTTCTTCATAGTTCCTCCTCAGCGGGGGCTTTCTGTCCTCTCGTCAGCTCCAAACTCACTCGTCTGCACCTCGTTAACGGGCCACCGTGTGGTTTTCCACACAGCTGTGAACTCAGGTGAAAGAACAACAACAGTCTCGGTACAGATTCTTTTTTCTTTGATTCCTGTGTTGGACGTTGCACTCTAGTGCTTGTGGAAAAGAAAAGAAAAAACGAGAAGTGATGTGTCCGGCCGAGTCGCGCTGGTAAAAAAGGTTCATAAATAATAACCCCCCTAAAAGTGTCTCAATCCGCTGGGCTTATCAATAAACAACGCTGACAAGATTATTGGGGTAACACTGCCTTTATCAAACAAAAATAAAAACCACAGTCTGTGATTTTAGAGTCTTGTCTTCTGTTCTTATCTTCATATTTTTTCCTGTAAATAGTATTTTTGTGTCTTCTGTCCCTTTATAAAGCAGCTGTCTTGGAGTCAGGCTGATGTTCTCTATGTTTACTTGTATGTTTTATGTCTGCACTTTAAAACAAGGACAAATTCTCCGTCTGATTCTCAGAGGCAGAATCGCACATTTGCGTCTTTCAGAATAAAATACCCAAAGTCCTGGAAGAAAACAAATAAATAATAGGTGATTGACTCTTTTTATGCTGCTGGTTGAGTTTACCTCAAAACACACACACACACACACACACACACACACTGAGCTGTTAGCGGCCCTGCTAAGTGCGTATATTGAATTGTGGCCCTATTTATTGTAATGTAATCGTATCTTATGAATGTTTGTGGATGACGTGTGCAGCTGCCTTCTGGACCAGGTCGCCCTTGAAAATGAGATCACGATTTCAACAGGTTTTTCACCTGGTTAAATAAAGGTTAAATTAAAAAAAATAAAAGTGGTAAATCTAACCAGTAGCATCCTCTTGTGTTGGAGCCTTAAGAGAGAAATGCTCCGATCAGCACAGCAGTTGTGTGTTTTACAACTCATTGTGAGGCTGCAGCTCGCTCTTCTCATCCCTGACGACTGTAACCGAGGTGTTTGTGCCTCAGCAGCACCTGCACCAAACAGGTGACAGGTGTGTTTACAGCATCTGGGCCTCAGAAGACGTCACAGAAGCTAAAAGCTGTGAAAATGAGAGAGTTAATCCAGGTGTCACGTTAACGTCAGCGGCAGACTGGTCTCTTTTTACTTTGCAGACAAAAGACAAGCAACAGGAAGACTAGAAGGGTTTTCTCACTGATCCCGAGCGCTAAAGACAAACTGAAACAAGGAAATATATTAATTACTGTAACATGAGAGGCTCACGGCTGCAGGAAATGTAGATTAGGAATCTTTCTCGAAAGGAAAAGCATCATAACACAGGAATGTGACGAATCAGGGAGGAATCTGACCAACAGGAATGACACAATCCTGGACTTTTCTAAATAAAACGAGACCTGCAGCTTCTTCAAAAGGCTCTGTGTTTGTATTTGCATGGACGGTTTCAGCTAAAGAGCAGAATAACTTCAGTTAAACGTGTTTCTAGTTGAGTTTAATAAAACCTGCAGCAGCCGTGAAGACGAAGACGAAGAAGATAAAACTAGAAAGAGGCTGTGAACCTGAACCTGAACCTGAACCTGGTCAGATTGCGGGTCGGCTCTCGCTCCCTCCTTCATTAGTATGGAGCTGGTTCAACGCCAGGCTCTGCACGGAGAGAGCATTTAAATAATCACTGTTTCTGCGGGTGATCATTATATTTGCAGGGTGAAGGGATCAAAGGGAGTTAAAAAAAAAAAAAAAAGAAGAAACACGGGGCTGTTTGCTTCGACTAACGTGGTTCACTGGAGGAAGAAAAAACCTTCTTCAGCAGCTCAGGAGAAATTAATAAAAATACGTATTTATCAAATGCAACAACGTGAAATCTGCAGGTGGTGAAAATTAAACACAGTTTTAATCCAAGAATATTAAATCCACAGCAGGAGGCATGAAGCGTTTTCTTAAAGTAATAACGTTGCTAAAGAGAAGAGGAGGAAAACCTGAACAAGGTCCTCTCTTAATTTAATAAAAATGTTTTTCTTTAATTCACCATCCTCAAATCTCCCTTATGTCAGCGTGTCCTTGAACGCACCACTATGGAGCAGTTCTTTATTATATTTTTCCTTTTCTTCAACATTTTTGCACCCGACAGGATTAGAAATTCAGTTTCCATTTCCGCCTGAGATCCTGATGTTGGATGTGATTAACATCAACCAGAGGTTTTTGGGTTTTTTTCTCTTTTCTACGTGTTGTATTGTAATAAGTCAGAGGGCTGAGGCAGCGGCTCCACAGAGCGCTGGCTGACTGACACACTCAGGGAGGTAATTAAAAGGTCTCAGACGTGATGAGCCAGCGGCTCCGGGGGGAGGGATCCAATCAGAAGTGACTTTGGTCTGAAGGGTTCGGCTATGAAAAGAAAATTGATTGCTTCTACAAAAGGCATCATTTTCAATTTCACACAGACGGATCTGCACAGTTCATGATGACAACACAAAGGAACAATAGACACGTACAGTAGAGCAGTCAGCGCGGGGGCCGGCGCTTAGTAACGCCACAAACCATCACACAAAAAACCACTGATTTCAATACTGATCCACTCTGCCGACATTAAACCTACAACTGTTCAACAAGAGAGAGAAAAAACAAAAGCAGACATGATAAAGGAGTTAACTCTGCTCATCGGGGGCTGAGAACTGAACATTAAAGTGAAAAATCGATTAAAACAATGGCTGCGTCTCTGCTGGAGCTCCACTTCTCCACTCCACGCTTCCTGCCATACTATAATAAATAAATAAAGAAAAGCCTGATTCACACTGAGCTGATGCACAAACATGCGGCTCACGCTCCGCCGGTCGGTCGCCTCCTCTCCTAATGACTCTGACACAGAGAAACACTCAGCTGAGCTGCACATCCGCATGAGGCACAAAGTCACAACGGCAACACTGGAAAAAACATAAACACATCAGTTTATCTGAGTCCATATGTGAAGAATGTAGAAGGAAACCAGCAGAACACAACTGAGTCTATTATTTAGAGACGCTGAAGTATAAATAAATACAATGTAAAGTTAAAGTTCTGTTCTCTGTTGTCAGAGCTGCACTGACGACGTGTTTCCACTACGAGGGACCAGACTGCACTCAGCTTCGGTACCAGGATCTATTCTGGAAAGAGTTTCCATTACAGGAGAGCGCCATCTTTATATAGCTGGTCATCATAGCGACGCCACTTCATTAAATAAAACTAAACTTAATATAGACTGTTCATTGTATTTCATTTATTGATTGAAATGTGCTGATATCTGTGCATAAAGGCTACGTTCAGGCTGCAAGCAAAAGTGTCCCAAGTCGGATTTTTGGGGGGACAAGTGACCAGGTCAATTTTTAGTAGTTTCAACACTCAAATCTGGTCCAGATCGGACTGTTTCAAATCAGATTCAGACCACTTCCATATGTGGTCCTGAATCAAACCCAGATCTGATTGCTTTTCAACGGGACCCCAATGTGAACAACTAAGGCAGATTTGACGTGACCTTTACATCTCCAATGTTGCTTCTAGGATTTTTGTAAGCAGCGGTGGCAGGATTTCATCTGTGAGACCAACATTTATCTTCCCAAAGGACTTTAACCAGCCAGAGAGCAGCAGCTAACTTCATCTGATTGCTTTCTCCCGGTATGACGACGGAGGTTGGCCGGCCGATCCTCAGGAGACCGTTGCTACAAAAACATAGAACCAGGTAACAGATTCCAGGAACTTTTATCTAATGGAAACGGAAAAATGCCAAGACGAGTCGAGGTGAGCTGGTACCACATAGTGGAAATGTGGCTCAAGTTATTTATTGTTAAAGAGTAAAATGTTGAACCTCCAAGTGTTTGGTCCATATTTGAGATATGTGTTTATGTAAACATGAGGAACATCAGCTGATTAACTAGCGATCAGAATTTTATCTTTTCTCTATAACCGGCTCCGAAAATCCCACATTGGTCGGACCTTTGTTCCCAAAACAGCCGGAACTTTTTAACTTCAACTTAAAAAACCTCCTGAAAATGACTTCATGAAGTTTATCATGTTCTTCTTCACATTTAGAGACTGTGATTAACATTGTCCTCATGTATTGTTTCTGCTGCAACTCGTTAATGAGAATGTTATTTTTAATCACATGAATCCAGGTATCTGTGTTTCTCTTCATTTGAAGCTGTTGAACTCAGTAACATTTAAAGCTAATGAGAAACTGCTGTTTGAAGTTTAATGGTCTAATTTTCTGTGTTGTGCATTTTTATTTTCAGGATTAATTTCTACAGCTAAGTGTCAAAAGCTGAGGATGAAAACACACGAATCGTCCTGAGTGATGACCCCGAGGTTGTTTCTCTGACTCAGCTGGTGAAACTCTGGACACTTGTGTGTTTATAGTTGTTTTACAGAGCAGATTAAACCCAGTGAAAGTGGTTCAGGAGGAGTCGGTGTTTTGTCCTCAGAGAAGCAGCCGACGGGTTTTTAAACAGCTGCTGCCAAAACAGAGTCCATGTGTAGGCGGGAAAACTAAATAACTAAGACGTGGGTTAACTTTTCTTTTTTTAAACGCAAGAGCTCAATTTACTCCGGACCAGGACGGCGTCACGGCGTCTCAGAGGAAACATCAAAACAAAGACACACATCTAATCTAAAGGACAAACACACACCACGACGACAATGACGACACTTTGCACGAAGACGAAGACGAACTCGACACCTGCGAGCGGCGCATTAAAACCAAAAAAAGATCTGAGGTTTGCACATTACTGCACAAAAATCTCCCAGGAGCCTTTGCACAAGGAGGAAGACGGAGAGCCGAGAGCGTTGTGTTGTGTTGTGTTGATGAACGAGCAGCGGTGAAGACGCCTCGGGGACTTCATTAGTCAGAAGCAGCGGGCAGAACCGCCGCCGCTGCTGCCGCCACGGCGACGCATCAACCTGTCAATACCTGTTGTTTTATTCATGTGACTCATAAACACCATCGGACTCCAGGGGAACGGACCTGAGGAGTTAACCCCGACTTAACCTGCTCTGAAGAGTCAGTTTATTAAGAACAGCAGCTGCAGCAGTGAAGCCTCAGGTGAAAAGGTCATGACCGCATCACACGTTTCTTATTCAGACTCCGAGGAGAGGGAGACCATTCAAACATAACCTCATCCTGATGCAACAACTGATTCTGAGATAATCTGCTGCATCACATGTGGAATAAATATGTAAAAATATTAAACTGTTGTTAAATCAGCAACAACAAAGTAACATCAGCCGTGTTTCCACTGCAGGAGTTCCTGCTAAAGAGACGAGGGTAGGAACTCTCTCTTGGCCTCCGTGTCTCCACTGCAGAGCAGGACCGCAGGACTCTCGAGGCGACGTGCAACAGTTTCAATTATCACACTATCATTGTGCAGCAGTTTTTCATTTCACTGCTCTTGTTGTTGTTTATCCGGCAGTATAGACGCTTTGTAGTAATACTGGATTGTAATCGTGCGATTGTGTCCAATTATCTTATAAATAACGTTGGGTTTTCAGCTCAGAGTAAACCTCAAGCCTCACCAGGGAGTTTTTCAGGGCCGATCTGAGTACCTACCCTGAGGCAGGGTAGTTCCTGCAGTGGAGACACGCACCAACGGCCCCGGCCACATAAAATTACCCCGCAGTTCCTGCAGATATTAGCCAATGTAAAACACAACCAACTAGAAATCTGAAGAAAAAAAAAGGACGCAACACCGATTGGGCGTGTTGAAGCCTCATTAAGCGATACTCATGTTTTGCTATTGCTACAAAGCTAATGTTCAGCAAAAACGATGTACGTGCAGAGATTATTTGAAAACGTTTCTATGAAAAACAGTTATAAAAAATGACACAAGACTGAACATGACAAACATGTCGTGATTTTTAAATCCTTATTAATAGTGAAAATATCTTCATTCCTGTGTCTCTTTGGTTGTTTGTGCAGCCATCTTGGTGGCGTACCCAATGCTCTGGGAAATTCTTCATACACGTTCATTAGTGAAGGGTAGAGATGAATTTGGGCGTCAGTGTGAAATACGAGTTCTAAACTTTGTGATGACATTGTGCCCTTGACCTTTGACCTCTGACCACCAAAGTCTTAACACTTCATCTTTAAGTCTAAATGAGCAATTGTGCCAAGTTTGAACAAATTCCCTCAAAGCGTTGCTGAAATATCACGTTCAAGAAGAACAGACGATCCATCCCATTAGCTTTATCACAAATCTTTGGACTCTGAGAGGAAGCTGGAGAACCCGGAAACTCCAAACAGGGGGGGATCTAACCCATAACTTTACCACTGTGCCACCGTGCCGCCCCCGGACAGACGACCTGCTGTGACCCACATGGAGGTGTTGAGGATTTCAGTCTGAGCTGGATCTGTACAAGTTGTTTTTGTGAGTGAACTCCCCCTCAGATCCTCAAAACACTGGTTCGTGTTGTCGCTGTGATTTATTTTATTCAGCTGAGAGGATTGTGTAGGTGAGGAGGGCGAGAGAGCAGCGTTAAGAGCACAGAGAGAGAGAGAGGTGATGATCCTGTTCAGGATGATGATGATGAGTGTGTGTGTGTTCATTCAAAAACAGGCTTTTTCCATCTTCTGGACCTTCACTGTGGGCGTGTGAGCGACCGGACTGTTCATCCAAACACAGCTTCAAATAACCAGAGCAGCTACAAAACTGCACCAACAGGAAATTCATCTGTCTCTGTTGAGATTATTGATTAATCATTTGATCCACCGGAACAGGATGTTAACAAGACTAATCTAATCTATCTACATCTATCTGCTGCCAATTATCCAACTCCAGTCACTACAATGTTCACATTTCAAATTGATCAAAGATCTTACAGTCAGCTAAAAACAAACACACAGACAATCTGAGCAAAGATGACAAAAAGTACAACAAGCTACGAGTTCTGCAGAGTTGTGTGATTAATTAAAGGGACAACGAGGAGTTTCTATTCGGTTATAAAAAAGTCTCACGTTAATGTGGATGAATCTCCGCTACCCACACTTGTTAATGGGCCCATTTTCGATAAATATATCGTTCTGTCTCTATCGTTATTTTGTTATTATTAGTGGTGGCGGAGATGCTGGTCGAGCCGACCAGCGTTTTTTACTTTCGGTTTCGCAACGAGTCATGAGAATAACGCCGCCGAATCGCCGTTTATGGTCGGAACTACGGTGGTATGTGAACCTCTTTGAACCTCTGACTTTAATTCTTGATGAATGAAAACATGAGTCCTTCTTGCGCCGGTCAAAAGAATTTTACGGTGCGCGCGGAGGCTCATAAATGTAGTGTGAAAACACTTCGCTTTTCCAAAACTCCTCGTTGTCCCTTTAAAATGTCTTGATCTTTGACTACGGTTTAGAAACCAAGACGCTCCACTGCAGTCAGTTTCCTGTCTCTGTGTCTCGTGGGTTTCTCTGTGACTCCGCCCCCTTTAGGAGACCAGCAGATCATGACTCCAATGGGAGAAGTGAACTTAGATTATTTCGCTCCATAGTCACTAAAGTTAATATTGGACAACTTTTTCATAAGACACATCTCTTGTGAACATTTTGACACTAAAATGGACACATTTCAGACATGTCAGGAGAAAATGAATTTTGTTCCAGACCTGTCTCTTTCTGAACAACACACTTTGGCTCAGATCTCCGAGGTACTGTCAACTAATGTTCGCGAATTCTAGCGCCAACGAATTTTCGTAATACTAAATATGAGTGTTAGCTGTGTGAATATTTACTGTTAGCATAAGAAAATATAAATAGTTCCCTTTTCTCTACCAACAACTTTTATAAATATACACACATGTTCACAGCACAAGGTGGGGGGCCCTTTTAGGAGACATGAAATGCATACAATTTCATATCACTGGCACATCTTGTAGTGAGCCATCTTGTCATTGTAGAGGATCTTTGCTTTTACGACCATTTTCAGACAAGTGATACTCTAGCATCGTTCAAACTGTCCCAGCATGCACCAGACATTCACTCATACACTGTTTGTATTACCGTTGTGTCTTGGACCGAGACGAAAACAGTTTATGTCACGGTGGCCAATTAAAATCTCAGTGACTGATCAGCACTTTGTTCACCCAGATAAATCAACATCAGCAGCACGAAGGTGTTTGAACTGTTTGTTTTAAAAAGCTGCAGCAGAAAACAAACTGAAGAGACTTCACTGTTGTCACAACAGTAAAAACTCAGAGAATTAATAGGTTTAATGAGTTTCTGTGCAGCTGCTACAATCAACTCTGAGTTTCTGTGGATTAAAAACAAAACAAAAAAACCTAAAGAGTTTGTTCTATTTCATCCTGATCTGTCACAGCAGCCGTGGTTTAACACGTCCCCTCGTTAACAAAGTTAAGAGAAAGTGAAACAATTTAAAAGCTCTGACGATCTAAATGAACTCCGTCAAGACTGTCTCCTCCTCAAAGGAAACAGGCTGGAGGTTTAAAAACGTAAAAAACAAAACAACTCCTACTCCGTTCCCTTCCTGCCAGACGTTTCCTGGTCCTGAACTCTGCACTTTCTCTTCTCACCATGGAAACACACACACCGAGTGTGATAACACACACACACACTGATACAGTCGAATCAACTCTGTGCCGGGCGTTGTATTTAACTGTAGCTGAACGTGCTGAACAAGAAACATTTCAGTTAAGCTGTAGCATCATTAAAGGAGCTATGTGTAAGCTTTGCTGTTGCTACATGGCTAACTTTAGCATTAGCAGCTGGAAAAATTACCAGTTAGATGAGAAGAAACACTGTGAGCTCAGCCTCAAACTTTCGTCTTTCATTTGTTACCTCGTCTCTTTTTCTATTCAAGTTAGCATGCTAACCAGCTAGCCTCGGCTCAGCACAGCCTGCTAATCAGCAAATCTTAGCAAGCTAAGAAGCTAGTTAGTAAACATTAGCTTAACAAGGGTGTGTTAAAACTGTCAAATAGCAGTGTTTTAGCTAGCTGGCAGCAGGCTCAGTCTGTGGATCAATGACTTTGATGATTAATTGATTATCACAACTGTTGATTAATTCATTCATTTCACTGTGATTTTCACACATTTGCTTGTTTTTTCTTTCATATCATTCATGATTCTTATTTCACCTGGATGGAAAATTCCTGCAGCATTTTTCTGCTTTGACACAGCAAACACTGAGTTTTACCCTAACTTTTATCAATATCAACACAACATGATTATTATTATTGATTATCGGTCGTTATTATCATCTTTTGCATTATCCTTTTCCACTGTTTACACTTTTTCTTTGCTGGTTTTTCGATCTCCAGCACCTCGATGTCATTTTCTCAGGTTTCTATCTGAATGCAGCGACACTTGAACTCAGTGTACAGTACATTATTGTATGTTACTGTACTGTGGTGCTGACTGCACAGCAGAGTGTGAACTGACTCGAGGGCCTTCCTTTGGCCCCGGGGCCCGGCCGACTGGCTGTCTAATGCTCTTTACTGAGCTCCCTGAGCTGTGAGAGTCCAGCTGAGACATCCTTTCACATCTCTGAGAGGCAGAAGAAGAGGAAGAAGAGGAGGAGGATGGAGGACGGAGGAGGAGGAGAGGTTACGTAACCCTGAGAGAAGAGCTCCGTCTCTGGGAATCTGACAGGGGAAGGAGAGATGACAAAGGAGGACGGAAGTCGCCTCCAGCAGCTCTGTGGCCAAAAAATCGCGCCCACAACCCGCCGAGAAAAATAAAATAAAATCAGCACAAGTGGCCTCGATGGTACAGCAGCAGTAGGAGATGCTGTTTATCTTGTTTGTGTAATAAACAGCTGCCAGGGTATTAGCAGTGTGTGCAGGGAGGGATGCGTGGGTCTCCATCAGCTGTGGTTTCCCTGCTCGCTTTGTCAGCCGCTTGGAAACAGGACAGAAACAGAATCGGCGGGGAAGACTGGAGGCTTCCTCAGCCACGAGACGCCAACAGGTGGGAGCAAATAGAATAGCTATCTGACGAATAAAAAAAATAAAAAAAACAATAAATTCACATTTCCATCACTGGAAACTTTCACTTTGTAGATTTCACAGTGTAAACATGAATGAGACGAGCCTGGAGGCTGCAGCTCTGAGGAGGTTCAGGTCTTCAGAGGCGCTGCAGGTCGGCCAGGTCGACGGCTGCTGCAGCGGTAAAAACAATCGTCCGACAGACTCAGACTGAGCTGTGAAGTCTCTGAGTCAAGGTAGAGGTGGTGTTGATGTTAAACCCTTTGAAGCTTCAGGGCTGCCGTCCAGCTGTGCCGCACATCAGCCAAAAACCTGCTGCAGGACTGAAAAAAAAAGCCTTCACACTGCAGAAACACTGCCGCCTCCACACGAGGGGCAGGAAGCTGCCGACACTCAGAGTTGGATGGATTTCGTCGTTGCCTCTTAGAGGGGAATTATTAAAGGGATAGTTCAACATTTTGGCAAATTGGCCCATTGCCATAATCGCTATAGTCATAGCAGTAGGTTCGTTACCTTTAATTGTCGGTGCAATCTATTTTTAGAACGGCGGAGCAGAGCCGTGAGCTGCTCAGAGATACGCTACGGAGGCTCATGGGATTTCTTGGTTTCCCTCATCAAACTCATCAAATACACAATCCAACAACTCCACAACGCTCTGGTGGACAAGTTGTGACCTGCACATTCACCACGCTATGAGATAATAAACGTTACGAAACGGAGCCGTTTTCGAGGTAAATACAGAGACTGTTTGCTGAAAAACTGTCCCTGAATGCAACGCGCATCAGCAGTTTATCATGAATTTCCCTCTAAAACAACTCTGTCTGGTAACGTTGTGTTATTATCTCATAGCGTGGTGAATGTGCAGGTCACAACTTGTCCACCAGAGCGTTGTGGAGTTGTTGGATTGTGTATTTGATGAGTTTGATGAGGAAAAACCAAGAAATCCCATGAGCCTCTGTAGCGTAGCTCTGAACAGCTCACGGCTCTGCTCCGCCGTTCTAAAAACAGCTTGCACCGACAATTAAAGGTAACGAACCTACTGCTATGACTATAGGGATTATGGCAATGGGCCAATTTGCCAAAATGTTGAACTATCCCTTTAAGAAGAAATGAAATCATATCGACGTTTTCCTCTTCACAACCTGAGAGTAAATTATTCATGAGAATTAAGAAACAAGCCACACTGAGCTCTTTGGGAAATAAACATCCTTTATTTTCATCTGCTCGGCCTTGGGTGAAACCTGGCGCGCTTCCTCCCTCATTCACCTCATGTTTAATCGGCTCCTGGAAGATTTCATCGACGCCGCTCAGTCGCCTTTTTCAGATTTCACAAAAAACACGAGTGAGAAAAGCCGTCGACACAGACACAAAACAGAATATTCTGTTCTTCTACGGCTTTTATTGTTATGTTTCTGATCTCATACATCTGGAGACGAGCTGAGCTGAGCGTTAAAACCTGAGACAGAGCTCAGGAAGACAAAAAAAAAAAGACAAGACAAGATACAAGAGACAAGATAGAAGGAGCCGACAGGAAGTAACCGGCTCGTACTCGGGCCAATCAAACTATGTAAACAAGGAAGGAGGAGGATGTTGCACAGCTGGTTTCTCTGCTTCACATTCTCGTCAACACCCCCCCCCCCCGAGCCGTCACTGTCACACTCAGTCTGATCCTGTCACTGAACCTGTTCACGTCTCAACTTTAAAAACATGACGGGATGGAAACATGAAGCTGCAGCCGAGGAGACGAGACGTCGTGACCGGAGAAGAGATCTGAGGGCAGTTATGTTATCACTAGTACCATTTTCAAGATTGAAGATTTTGAGCTTTATCACATCATCTTATCTCTGCCAGACAGGCTCCATCTGATTGGCTACTTCAACGTTAAATGATCAATCACCCAACTGACTGAGACATTGATGATTCTGTTGATGTGAGTTTGAGCCATATAACACTTAAAAAAACACAGATATGATGGTTGAGTTTAGGAAACAAGATCACACGTCCTCCATTCTATAAATACCACACCACTTAAAACTGAACTTTTAACAAAAAAAAGGGGCACAAACTTCCTAAACTTCCTAAATCCATGAAGAACTTATTTTATTGAGTCAATTTGATTATTTCATTGGTCTAGAAGTCTCTATGCAAAAACAATAACTACAACAGTGGATATCTAAATCTATTTTAAAAGACAAGCTGCATCATTAGCACAGTGAGTTTCAGCCGGTCGGTTGTGTAGTTCAGCAGTTTTAATTGGTATTTATTGGTTTTTAATGCACATTTAGCACTGGAGAAACTTTTATCCTTTTATCTCTTGTCTTATTATCATGTTTTATCCCGAGTGGTGTCTGAACTGAAGCCATCTAGTACTCCCAAACTGCAAACCAACTCTACCTTAGAGACAAATAAAGTTAGCTGAACTGATGATTGACAGGTTGTGTCACCTGGACAAAGTCAGACGAGATGTTTCCAGTCTGACGTTCCTGTCAAACCTCATTCAAACAATAAGATTCCCCTGAATATCAAAGAAAGTCATCACCACACAGTTAGATTTTGCCTCCAGCACCGACGTAACCCCAACATCCACAGTCCAGGAGCTGTCAGTCACTGTTTTAGCTCTTTAACCACTTTCCCTAATCACCTCAGGGTTGATTACGGAGGTTCAATCAGCTGCTAGAGTCTGGAAATGAGGAAACTTCGTCCAAACAAGTTTAAATTGAGTTTTAAAGTTCAGTCCTGACCTCAGAGAAAACAGCTGGGAGACTGCAGGTCCATTCAGAAGCTGGTGGAGACTTCAGGTCCGTGTTTACCCCAAAGTTCCTGATCAGACATTAATCAGACTCTGAAGACAAATCGATGTCCTGGTTGTTTTTCCTCAGCAGTAAAGAAAACAACAGGATTATAATTAATACAAACCATTGATCTGTTGTTTCCATGTTTTTCAGCAAACACATAAAAACATCCAACGGCTCCGTTAATGTGTTTATTCCTGGGAGGTGAGACCCCGAGGTCGGAACGCCACGGAGAACCACAGCCAACACGCCGAGGGCAGCGAGTGCAGCGTGGGCCGGCGCTAAGCATCATGGGCCGACGCTAAGCATCATGGGCTCGCACCATTACCTCCACTACAGAGACACCAGCTGGAAACTGACGGGTTCAAGTTCCTCTCAGGAGTTACTATCAGTCTGTCTTCTGTTTGTTCATCTATCTATCTATCTATCTATCTATCTATCTATCTATCTATCTATCTATCTATCTATCTATCTATCTATGACAACAAAGAATGGATGTCTACGACCCTGAACGCATCACCAAAGCTTCAACCCTACCAGTGGTCAATTGATAAGGGTTTCTCAACGGCTGAGGACGATGTTGAGACAGAAGGGCAGCTGACTGCTAATATAATCTTTTTCTATTTTTGAATCTGTTGAAATACAAGACTTTAGTGATGATCAAAAAAAATTGTAGACTTGCACCAATAAAAACGAGGTAATCTCAGTGTTGTGTAAGAATCTGGCGATACAATACGTAATCCTGAAGGGGGGTGACGAAATGATACGGTGCAATATACCAGGATCTCTGGGCAACAAACTGAACAAAGTTAGCAACACATCGGTCTGACTAGTCTCCACTAGTTTGACGAGGACTAGTCGGATCGATGCGTTACGACCTGATGAAGCCCCTTGGAGAAGAGGTGAAACATCTTCCTGGACAAATACAAGTCCAGTTACCTTCTATTCAATCTGTTGCTCAGAGATACCGACGACCTGGATGAATGAGAATATCTACTAGGATACAGTAAACAAGGACATATACTGTGATTTTTTTCAATAAAGACTCTGATAGAATAAAGAACACACATCAGATCAATCAAGTCAAAGCCTCAGATACAACAGACAAAAGCTCTGTCACCAGGTAAACTGTTGATAAGTATCAATACAGCGCTTTAACAAATCGATACTCAGTTCTTGAGCTGCAGGTTGTAAAGCAGCAAACAAAGTTTCTGATCCTACGATACTGTTACTGCACCAAACTGACTTCTCTGATCTCATTGGGGTAAATGTACATTATATTGACAGTCAACCTTGTTTAGAGCAGCAAATATTAACTATATTGAGCTTTGAACGCTACAAAGTCAAGTCTGACAGATTGGTTCAAACATCTTTCCACAGCAACGTTTACTAGGACAAGGACTAGGACGGTGATCTACGGTGGCCCAGAGAGGTCAACTTAAGTCTGCAACTCAACAAAACTCATGCAAAGACACGAAATTCAGAAAACAACTTCATCAACTTGACATAACGCATGAGCTACAAAAACTGACAACAACACAACAGAAGTGTCTCTAAGGACACAACAAAGAGACTGATCTGTTGTGCTGCGTTCAGGGTCACAGAGCGCTGACGGTAAACACAATGTTTAACAAGAGCAGCCTTCTCCACAACCACTGCTCTCCATCAGGGGTTAATAAATACGATAAGACAAAGACAGAACAACTCTCCATGACAACAGGGTCGAGTCAAACCATCAGAGCTTCTATAAAACCTCTATTAAAGGTAAGATTCTCCCTCAGACATGAAGCTCAACCATTCATAATGGATGAAGGTGACGGTGGAGAGTCAAGTCTTCAGGTCTGAGGACGGAGCTTCATGTTTTAACAAAGACCTCACGTCACTTTGACGCTCCAACGTTTTTCAGTCAGAACTAAGATCTGAAAAAGGTTGAAGTGTTTCTACAGAGATCTTTACAGCACCAGTCACATCCAGACAGCGCCGGTCAGGGATCAAACCACCGATCTCCTGATTCCTGTTCGACCTGCTGAAACATGGACACCTCAACAACCACTATGTAATTAACATCACCAGACTTTTAGGAAGAATTTGGAGATGAGGCAGTTTAACAACGACAGAAACCAACAGTTTGTTGTGGTTTCAGTTTAACTAGTTCATCTAGATACAGATCCCCTGGGAGGAAACACAGCTATAGACTTAGCTGACTGGATGTGGACCCATAGTGGATTTTTAGAGGCTGATTTAATAACAAGCAGGAAAAAGTCGATAAACCAAACAAGAAAAACTCCATTTGTTGGTGAACGACTCCCATTGAGACCGACTGTGACTGTAGAAAACTCAGTTTGTTTAGTTTGTCCTTGGTGGTGAATGAGTCCTGTTTAAATCTGAACTATCTCAGCTACATGATGCTGCTACCATAGATATGAAGACAACGCTGCTGCTCAATGACACAGCCGCCATCTTGGCTCGGTCCACTCGCTCCCTCAGTGACTTAAACCTCTAAAATAACCACAACTTGCTCAGTTTCTGACCGGTTTTGAAACAGTTTGGTTTGTTATGAACGTCAGAAATGCAGTTATGATATATGGCCTAAATTGAAATTACACTTAGAGGGTCATGAGTTCACCTTTGGTTTGGAGGAGTTTTCTAAATAAACTGTATTTATGGCAGAGTCTGGTTTGTCTTTTATTTTGTGTTTCTGTAATTTGGAGAAACCTGGCACAAGGAATTAATAAAAGGATTAATAAAGCTTTGTGTTTTCCATCTTATTGAGCTGGATGTCCAATAAAGAACCAGAACCAGAACCAGGCGTAAACAGTGACTAATACTCATTGACTCTCATACATAAATGCAGCAGAAAAAGAAGAAACACCATGTGGTCCGGTCACGTCTGTTCCATACCAGAGCTACTAGACCGACTCGGTGAACCAGCGACTGGTCTCAGGTCTGTTTCACATTAACATTCACACTTGATCAGTTTTCCCTCCGGGGGTTTTAGCAGCAGCAGCAGCAGCAGCAGCAGCAGCACTTATTCTGCTGCAGATTAATACAGATCCTTCCTGGGTCTGTGTGTGTGTGTGTGTGTGTGTGTGTGTGTGTGTGTGTGTGTGTGTGTGTGTGTGTGTGTGTGTGTGTGTGTGTGTGTGTGTGTGTGTTACTGGTTTCCCTCTCAGACTGACTGAAGTCCTGAAGATGAGTGTTAATGTGGAGGAACAGGAGGACAGATCAAAGTCTCTGGAGAGTGACCGGTCCAAACATGAACCTCCAGACTCACAGTAAGAGACCAGATAAAAACCTCAAGTGTGTGTGACGTCACAGAAGAGGAAATGTGTGTGTGTCCACTGATCAATGTGATGTGAATAAAAACATGTTTGTGTTTGCAGAGGTCAGAACCACAGACTGAGAGCAGAGTCTCCAGGATCCATCTGTCTGTCCATGAAGATTGACCGGTCCATGGGAAAACCTGCAAACTTCAGTCTTGGACCTGGACCTCCAGAGTCACAGTAAGAGTGTGTGTGTTTCATCGATTCCTCAGCACCGTCTGCAGTGACCCGGAGCCGTGTGCAGGGCCGGAGCCACGGGAATCGAACCGGCAAACACCTGCACCCTGCTACAGCAGCAGAGGGCTGGTTACATCCTCCTAAGGTTGCAAAGGGGCGGAAAATTCCCAGTAAATATCTGGTAAATTTCCAGAAACTTTCCATGGGAAGTTAAGCTGGGGAATTTGGGAAATATTCCAAATTGGAAACTTCCCATGGGAATTATGGGAATTATTGGTCATTTATGGGAATTAACTGTAAATTGGGGGTAATTAAAATTTTTTTATCATATCCAAACGTAAATATTTTGTTTTGTCAGAAGCATTGTGACATCCATGCAAAATAATACAATTAAAAAACATGACATTTCCACAGATTTATTTGTAAGTAGAACTTTATCAAGTTTTAATTCTTGTATGAACAATTAATTATTTTACTGAACAACAAAAACATGAATGTTGAGTAAAATATTACCCCCCCCAAATAAAAAAAGTAAGCAGTGTGCTGTGTGCATGTGATTGAGAAATAGCAGAGATATTCAAGTGTACTTGCATTAAATCTGGTTGTTTTAGCCAAGATTATGATACAATATATTTTCCCCAACTATATTTAAGTTCTCTGTTAGGTAAATTTTGGATTTGTTCCCGTTTATTCCCTTATATTTCCGTTAATTCCAAAGGAAAGTTTCCACATTCCCAGAGTTTTGCTACCCTCCATCCTCCAGACAGTTTAAAACATTCACACTCTGGTGTTTGTGAACCGGCAGCAGGACGACGTCTCTGCTTCCTCCTAAAACTTTGAATCTCATTAACGTGACACTGATTTAATATTCTGAACTTACAAATAAAACTCCCACGTCCGCCTTCTGTCAAGAGCAGGTTCATCACTCAAACACACACACACACACACACACACACATATTCAGACACACACGCGTGCTGAACGACGACGCCTCCTCTCCGCATATTGAAATTAAACAGCACGAGGAGGCAGCGACTCATTAAGCAGCTTCACAGCAGGACGGAGAACATGGGAGGTGGTGAGGAGGGGGAAGTGATGGTGCTGATGGGGTGTGTGTGTGTGTGTGTGTGTGTGTGTGTGTGTGTGTGTGTGTGTGTGTGTGTGTGTGTGTGTGTGTGTGTGTGTGTGTGTGTGTGTGTGTGGAGCTGCTGGGTCCAGGCTGCCCTCCAGCTCCAGCTCAGCTCTGATGCATTCATGTGCACAGAAACGCAGGCAGCAGCCTATTCACCAAATCAGCTGAATGGATGTTGAATGTGTCGCAGCCAAGGACGACACTTCAGTTCATCACACACACACACACACACACACACTCTGTCTCACACACACATATAATAATAATAAGACCAAACTAAAAGCAGTGCCAGCCACATCCTTATTCCAACATTCATGTGCAATGCAGTGATTCTCAACCAGTATTTGTATCTTGGAGGCAAGAGTCAGTTTGAATGTGTTATATTGATATAAATAAACCAATAAGCTCATTATATTGAGTTTGAATTTCTAATGGTATTGATATTTGAGGCCAGTTTCTGATGGGTTCAAAGCTGCATGAATGGATCCACTGGTTTTAAATGTGTTAGTCTCAACACTGGTTGTTTTACAGGTGAACTGAACTAAAATAAAATAAAATAGAAAATGCAGAAAGCACAATTTCTAAAACAACAACAAACAAAGTGCTCAGTCTGCAGGAACCACCAGACTCCCTCTGGATTCAGCACCATTTAAGCTTCACCTCTGCAGAAACACACAAACACAGCAGCAGCACCAACAACTAGAAGAGACAACAGGACTGTGTGTCAAAATCTGCATTGTTCTTAAATATACCAATAAGCAAATTATATTGAGCTTGAATTTCTAATGGTATTGATATTTGAAGCCAGTTTCTGGTTGGTTCAAAGCTGCATGAATGGATCCACTGGTTTTAAATGTGTCATTCTCAGCACTGGTTGTTTTACAGGTGAATTAAACAAAGAAAAGAAAAGAAAAAATGCAGGAAGCACACAACAACAAACTAACTAACAAAGCGCTCAGCCTGCAGGAACCAGAATCCCTTTGGATTCAGCACCATTTAAGCTTCACCTCTGCAGAAACACACAAAAACACAACAGCACCAACAACCAGAAGAGACAACAACACACAACACAGGTGTGTCATGAAATCTGCATTGCGTTAAAAACAAACTCTGCATTGAAAGAAATATCATGATTGTGCACATGGATAACCACCCAGTCTGCTGCCGGGGCTCAACAACGTGGATGCAACAGTGAAATACAGTTTGTTTTGTTATAATGAGTGAACAATGTTGGATTTAACCCTCCCGTCGTCCTTCTGGGTCAAATTGACCCAATCTGTTCCCTTCCTCCATCCTTCCTACTTTCCTTCCTTCCTTTCTCCCTTCCTTCTTTCCACAATCCTTTTCCCCTTCCTTCCTTCCCTTCATACTTACTTTCTCTTTTGATCCAATTGACCATCTGTTCTCTCCCTCCATCTTTCTATCCTTAACTTTCCCCTTCCTTCTTTCCCTCCCTTCTTTCCACAATCCTTTCCCCCTTCCTTTCTTCTCTTCATCCTTACTTTTTGACCCAATCTGTTCCCTCCCTCCTTCTATCATTCCTTCCTTTTTCCCCTTCCTTCTTCCACAATCCTTTTCCCCTTCCTTCGTCCTTACTTCTTCCTCACTTTTGACCAAATCTGTTCCCTCCCTCACCTCCTTCTATCTTCCCTTCCTTTTTCCCCTTCCTTCTCTCCTCACATCTTCCCCTTCGTCCTTCCTTTCTTCCTTCCTTGACCCAAAAGGACAACAGGTGGGTTAATTAATAAAAGCCGAATTAACCAATAGTTTCTTCTGCTTCTAATAAGTGGTCAAGTTTAAAGTTTGTCTGATATTTTGTGCATATGAAACACATTTCGGTGGGCTACACTAGTGCATGTTGGTTCCTCCGGAGCGGACAACAGGTGTGTGCAGCGCGGTGCTCGGACTCGGACTCACCTTCTGCTGCCGCCGCGCCATGTCGGTGGGCTGCTTGGCGTTGAACGGGTAGGCGATGCACCGCAGCACGAACACGTAAATCTGTAGTTTAATCTTCCTCTCCTCTTCCTCCTTCTGGAGCCGCTCCCGCTCCCTCCTCTCCTCCTCCTCTTCACCTGTAGCACCTGTAGCACTTCCACCAGCACCACCACCGCTGTCTTTGGCACCTTTCCCTCCGCCTCTAGGAGCACCAGCAGCGGCGGCGGCGGCGGTGGACTGTCGCTGCCGCTGCCGCTGTCCGCCGCCCGAGCGCCCGCTGCTGCTGCCGCTGCTGCCGCTGCCGCTGCCGCCGCTCACCCGGTTGTTGTCCGGTTGTTTCCTCGGAGCCTCCAGGACAACTTCAACTTCTGGGTCCGATTCCCCGCCGCTGTCCTCGCTGGAGGACGGGTCCAGCATGTTTGGTGGTGGTGTGTTTGATCCAACAGCGGAGAGAGGAGGAGAAACACAAACAGTTGGAGTTTTGTTTGTTTTAGGCGACGTGGCGTTAACGGCTGCACTTTCAAAATCCAACGGCTGCACTTGTTTCAAAAACCAACGGCTGCACTTGTTTCAAAAACCAACGGCTGCACTTGTTTCAAAAACCAACGGCTGCACTTTCAAAAACCAACCGACGCTGCTGCTGCTGCGGTGGTACGGACGGAGGTGTGTTGGAGAGGCGGGCGGGGTTAGAGGAGCAGTTTTAGCGGAGTGAGTGAGTGAGTGGAGGTGGAGGTCTGATATCATGACTCCTCCGCTCCGTCTCTCTCTCTCTCTCTCCGGGGAGAAGAAGCAGAAGCAGAGCAGCGCTGTCTGTCTGTGTCGGAATGGCAGCGCGCTCCCGACGCTTGCTGCTGCGCGCTCCCGCCGCCTGCCGGCTGCACAGGTGAGCAACCTGTGGCTGCTGCTGTGTGTGACCAACCAGAGAGAGAGAGATAGGGGGAGGAGACGAGCTCTCACTCCGTCTGTGTTTCAGAGCACGAAACACTAACTGCGAAGCTTCTTCACAGTTCATCTAATAAACATTGATTGATTTTTCCGGTTAAAGCAGATAAGAAGTAAGAGGAATGTTTGTGTTAATATAAGTCTTAAAGGGACAACGAGGAGTTTTGGAAAAGCAAAGTGTTTTCTCACTACATTTATGAGCCTCCGCGCACCGTGAAATTCTTTGACCGGCGCAAGACAGACTCATGTTTTCATTCATCAAGAATTAAAGTCAGAGGTTGGAAGACGATCAGATACCGTCGTAGTTCCCACCATAAACGGAGATTCGGCGGCGTTATTCTCATGACTCCCCACGAAACCGAAAGTAAAGAAACGCTGGTCGGCTCGACCAGCATTCCCACCACCACTAATAATAACAAAATAACCATAGAGACAAAACCATAGATTTATCGGAAATGGGCCCATTAACAAGTGGTAACGTAGATTCATCCACATTAATATGAGACTTTTTTTTTATAACAAAATAGAAACTCCTCGTTGTCCCTTTAAATAGTTGTATCTTCCGACAGCAATCACTTCTATAGAGTGTTTGGTCTGAAACACGGGTCTGTCAGTCACTCTGCTCTGCTGTAAGCCGAGGAGAAAACTTTCCTTGTATCCTACAACCTTTATCCAATGAGGAGAGAGAACGGCATAAAGGGGCGGTCCTCTCTGTGTGTGCAGTAGAGGCTGACATTTTATCGGGATTCCCGCGGGAGTCAATTTATTTTGAATCACGTGATCGGGACGTGACGGGAAAAAACACTCCCGTGTCAGCCTCCACTGTGCAGCCAAGGGATGCGCGTGAATGTGGTGACGTAGGGACGAGGGCGGGGACTGCTAACTCCATCGGCTGACAGGAAGTTAGACAAAACCACCGGATCGCTTACTTCTGCTTTAATTTAAATAACAAAATAACGATATATTTATCGAAAATGGAGCCATTAACAAGTGTGGGTAGCGTAGATTCATCCACATTAACATGAGACTTTTTTTATGACCAAATAGAAACTCCTCATTGTCCCTTTAAACATTGTACATCAAAATTTTGGCAGGAATTGATTGCAAAGCTGAATACGTGACGAGAGGGCAGCAATTACATTAAAACACAGAATTTAAAGATCAGGTTAAAAAAAAACTAAAAAAACAACAACAACTTTATTATCTAACAAAATATAAAAGCAGTTTAATCAAAATATATTATTTAAAAGAAAATTAAAGAAAAAGACAAATTCATTCATTCATATAGAAAATAAAAAGATGTTTAGAGAGTTCATATAAATATATTTTGTCCTGCAGGTGTGTGTGTGTGTGTGTGTGTGTGTGTGTGTGTGTGTGTGTGTGTGTGTGTGTGTGTGTGTGTGTGTGTGTGTGTGTGTGGCCACTAGAGGTCAGTGTTTCTCTGGTGCGTTTTACCACCATCAGTCAACCAGTGTGTGTTGTGTTCATGCCATAGACTGTATAGAAAGGTTCATGCATTCATTTCTATTCAAACTTTATTTACAAAGTGAAGAAGACAAGACACAACGACAAGGAACAAAGTCTCTGAATAAATCCAAAGAAAAACAACAAAAGCAAACGGGTTGTGACCGTTTCAAACGATAAGATCTTAACTCAAGTTAGCATTTTATCAGAAAAGATGTTAATAATCATGTTCTATAATAAATATACAGTATATACTTATATATAAATACAAGAGTTTCCAGATCAGGGTGCTGTGGAGTTAAAACCCGGGAGCACCGGGGCCCAGTCAGGATACGTGTCCAGAGAGAAAAGAGGAACTCCCCACGTGGCCACGGCCAATAGGACGGTGAGGACGCCGATCACGTTGACGCCAAGCCCCGCCTTCACCTGCAGCATCATCATCATCATCACACAAGGATTTAAAGTTATTATTGATTTAAAGGCACAGTTCAACATTTAGTCAGATCCTCCTCTCACCATAATCCCTATAGTCGTAGCAGTAGGTTCATCACCTTTAATTATCGGTGCATGTTGTTTTGAGATCGGCGGGGCAGAGACGTGAGCTGCTCAGTGAACACAGTGGAGGTGAACGGTACAGATCCCCTGTCCCTCATCATCAAACTCATCAAATACACAATCCAACAACTCCACAACGCTCTGGTGGACAAGTTGTGACCTGCACATTCACCACGCTATGAGATAATAACACAACGTTACCAGACAGAGTTGTTTTAGAGGGAAATTCATGCAAAACAGCTGATGCACGTTGCCTTCAGGGACAGTTTTTCATCAAGCAGTCTCTGTATTTCCCTCTAAAACAACTCTGTCTGGTAACGTTGTGTTATTATCTCATAGCGTGGTGAATGTGCAGCTCACAACTTGTCCACCAGAGCGTTGTGGAGTTGTTGGATTGTGTATTTGATGAGTTTGATGAGGGAAACCAAGAAATCCCATGAGCCTCCGTAGCGTAGCTCTGAGCAGCTCACGGCTCTGCTCCGCTGTTCTAAAAACAGCTTGCACCGACAATTAAAGGTAACGAACCTACTGCTATGACTATAGGGATTATGGCAATGGGCCAATTTGCCAAACTATCCCTTAAAGACACCTGGGAACTATTTTAATTTGCTTAAAGGAGCAGAACATGTCTCCTTTAAACATCTGAACCCTGAGTGTTTCTCACCATGTCCATGATGCTGATGTGTCCGTAGGCGAAGACGACGGCGTTGGGCGGGTTGGACACCGGCAGAAGGAAGGAGAAGGACGTGCACAGGGTGGCGGGGATGAGGATGTACAGCGGGTTGACGTGGACGGCCTCGGCCTGGACACACACACACACACACCATAAAACATCTGGTTTGGTTTTATTGACGACATTAAAGGGATAGTTCACCCAAAATTGAAATTTCACTCATTATCTCCTCCCCCTCATGTGGACTAAGGGCTGGGAGAAGTTTCAGAGTCCTCCGTGGCTTCTCTGAGTTACAGGGGGTCTCGGCGTAGCAGTGCATGTCCATATGACGGTTGCAAATGGATACCAACTGTCTTCGTAACAAAAAGACACACCAAAAAACATCCAAATACCTCCATACTGCTCGTCTGTAATGTCCGTCTTGTATTGAAGCCCCGAAATGCAAAATTGTCCCGAAAAAAATTAAATAAGTCTATATTTCAAGCTTGTTTTGTAGCGGAAGCTCCTCTTCCTGGTTTGTAAAATTTGGACGAACCAGGGTCTGTCCTCTTCCCAGTTCGTCCAAATATGACGAACAATTTCTCATGTCGGGGCTTCAATACAAGACGGACATTACATACGAGCAGTATGGAGGTATTTGGATGTTTTTTGGTGTGTCTTTTTGTTACGAAGACAGTTGGTATCCATTTGCAACCGTCATATGGACATGCACTGCTACGCCGAGACCCCCTGTAACTCAGAGAAGCCACGGATAACAAGATAGATAATGAGTGAAATTTGAATTTTGGGTGAACTATCCCTTTAACATCTAAAACATCTGTATGTAAGTGTGTCTACAGTGTGTGTTTAAGTTTGTATATGTGTGTGTGTGTGTGACCCACCAGAGGAGAGAGGATGGGGAGGAAGACGGTGATCGTGGCGGCGTTGCTGGCCACCTCTGTTACCGTGGTGACGATGATGCAGGCGACGGCGACCGTGGCCAAGACGGGCAGATCGCCCAGAGGTGTGAGCAGCTCGGCCACCCACAGGGACAGGCCCGACTCCTAGACACACACACACACAGAAACACACACACACTTCATAATAAGTGATGAAACAGGTTTTGATCTCTGGATTTTCTTTGATCTGACGTCAACTTCATCTTTGATTCCTGCGTCTCTCTGCTGTGAGACTGAAAACCGACATTAAAGATCCTCTGATTATGATCAATAACGAGTCATTGATAATGAGAGTGATTGATAATCATTATAGATTATTATAAGAGTTTATTCTGACCACAGATCAGAGGACATGAAAAGACTTCCTGTCAATATCAAACGTGCTTTGTTCTGTTTCCCTTTCATTTATGTCGTCCTGGTTTTTATGAAGTTTATTAAAGGCAAAAATAAACTGTAAAACATGAGGAAGTGCTGAGAAAAAAATACTTTTGTCCCTCCAGATCAATAACTGACCTGATCTGTGTGACTGCTTCGTAACACATTAAGTATAAAATCAATACTTAATAAATGTTTTCAGTTCACTTTTACACAATTTTCTTTTCATGGTTACTGTAATAAAGTTTATTTATATAAAATATACCTCGGTTTCGAGAGAGGATATTATTTCCGCTGTGGGACAAATGTCACCACAGATGCTGCAGATATGATTGAACCACTGATCAGTGTAGTGAGGAAACATGAGGCCTGAAATAAAACTGTACTTCTGATATAAAAACATTTGACATTTGGTCAAATTTCCCCTGAAGACAAGAAGGTTAAACATGTATGACAATATTTCATTGTTAACTAGGTGGAGGCATCTAATAAGCTCCTTGAGTTTTCACCTCTTCCAGCACTGTAAATTATCAAATTGTTCCTTTTACTTGTGTCTTTTATGTAAACTGTGCAAAATAAATCTAAATCTAAACAGACATAAGGTGTTAGCCTTTGTGCTAAGCTAAGTTAGCACCTGTGTCCCTTCAGCGAGGGCGAAGCCTCCTCCGACCAACAGAGCCACCGTCCACGGCATCGAGGCCTGAAACTCTGTCCAGGAGATCATGGACTCTGGAGGAGAGGAGAGGAGGAGAGGAGGGGAGAGGAGAGGAGAGGAGAGGAGAGGAGAGGAGGGGAGAGGAGGGGATTGAAGAGGAGGGGAGGGGAGGAGGGGAGAGGAGAGGAGAGGAGAGGAGAGGAGAGGAGAGGAGAGGAGAGGAGAGGAGAGGAGAGGAGGGGAGGGGAGAGGAGGGGAGGGAAGGAGATGAGAGGAGAGGAGGGAAGGAGAGGAGAGGGGAGAAGAGGAGGGGGGAGAAGAGGAGGGGGGAGAAGAGGAGAGGAGAGGAGAGGAGAGAAGAGGAGAGGAGAGGGGAGGAGAGGAGGGGAGGGGAGGGGAGGAGAGAGGAGAGGAGAGGAAGATGAGAGGAGAGAAGAGGGGAAGAGAAAAGGAAATCATCCTCTCACAACATGAACGTGTGAATCTGGATCTAGATGAAAACTAACTTTCATGTTGTTACCGTATTTCCTGGACGGGCCGTGAGCCGGGACGATGAAGAAGAGGAGGCCGAGCAGCAGAGCGACGGAGGCGTCAGTGATGAAGGACTGACTGTTGGAGACCAGACAAAACTACAGTGAGATGAATGAATGAATGGATGAATGAATGAATGAGTGAGTGAATGTGACTGACTGAGGGAAGAGAGACGCCCAGCCCGGCATGAACCCTGGAGCTCTGGTCAACCACAACAAGACCATGACCAGGAAAACCACCGCAGTGAAGATCTCCTGAGCACTGGAGGGATGAATGAATGAGTGAGTGAGTGAATGAATGAATGTTTAAACATGACTGTCTGACTGCCAGAAATGAGTGAATACATGAATGAATGTATTGATTCAATTAATGTAGAGATACAATAACTGAATGAATAAACATATTACTTTAAATGAATGAATGAACATATGAACTAATTATGAATGAGTGAATAAATAGATGGATGACGTAATGATTGAATGGGTGAGTGTAACTGCCTCGCTGCAACAATGACATGATCAGGAAACTAAAGAATGAATGAACATATGACTGAATGAATATATCACAGAAATGAATGTAAGCATGAATGAATGAGTGAATGAATAAATGAACACAATATGATGGATTAATATATGAATGGAAATGGTTGCTGACTATGTAACTGCATGATAATGAAGGCATGAATGAATGAGTACATGACATGAATGGAGGGGCAAACAGTATAACTAATTATGGTGAATGGATGAACATATAAATGAATGCATGAATACATACTGACAGACAGGATGACTGAATGAATGAATGTGAGTTATTATCAATATCCATGGATTAATATCAGTCTGGAACAATAAATTAATTCAGAGGAAGATGGACATGAATGAATGAATGAATGGATGAATGGATGAGTGATCGCTCACCTCATTGGTCCCAGTGACTTGTACTCGTCTTCTATCACTTTTCCCGCCGCCTTCTCTCTCTCTGATCGCTCTCCTCCACGTCGCCATAGGAACCTGAAGCTGTGTGTGTGTGTGACAGATTATATTAATTATTGATGGGCGACAGGGAAAAAGCTCCCAGTGAAACTAAACGATTGACTGTGATTGGTTAAAAGCCACGCTGAGCAGCTAACGAGGAGATTAACTGAGCATGTGCGGCGGCGGTGGTGGCGGTGAAGCTCATCATTAACCTTTCTGACACCATCACAGCTCTAATACTAACATTAGTGTTACACTCATGTCTCCTCCACCTCGGATGACTCATATCATATATCATATTCACAGTGTTTTTTATTTTACTTCTTTTTTTGCTGGGTTTTAATAGTTTATATTGTTATATTTATATTATTTATATATATATATATGTTATAGTTTATTTAAAACTCTATATTATTATTAATATACAGTTCCCATTAAAACGGAGGTCCAGCACTCACTCTGAGCCGATGAAGAGCCAGTAGAGCCACATCCACGTCAGCAGCAGCATGACCACGCTGATGGGCAGACACAGCAGGAGCCAGTTCCCAAAGTTAATGCAGTTGCATTCTGGGTAAATCCTGGATGCGGAGACAAGTGTGTTAGAGTCTGTTTTGTGTCTCACTTTACAACCCCTTTTATTTTTATTACATTGTCTTTCTATTTGTGAGTCAAGTCCAAGACCATTACTGTATTCAGTACCAGTCCTCATAATAACCATGTGGCTTGATAAATTAAAAATCATACAATTTAAAGGTGTACAGAAAAGAAAATAGAATTTAAGCCCACTCTGGGTCATAAAATGAGTGTAATAACTCATCTATCAGACGATGTAGGCCAAAGTAAATCCAGGATGAAAGTGTGTATTTTTTTTTTCGCATTGGATAATGCAGGCGCACGGATTATATGTCAGCCTGTACACGATTCACCAGCCACTGATATTGGATCCGTAATCCGTCATTCAAATGTCTGAGACACGCACACACACACAGAGCTCGGTCTCGCCCCAAGCTTTGAATATCCCGCCCGCTCAATAACGACCAATCAAATTCGTTTTCCTTACTCAGCTAAACTCGTGTTGCAGCTCGTGATAACTCGGCGCGACCGGCGCAACAAACAGGAGAAACGGCCATTTCTGTACACCTTTAAAAGAAAAGATGATTCGATGTAAAATCTAAACCATATTTAATGTGAACAAAGTTTGGATTGAACAGAGGAACACAGCACAGAACCTGCTGAAGTCTCCTCACACTGTTCACACTGGTGGTGACACCAAGTTGTTCACATAGTTACACAAGCAGATACTTTAGTACAACTATTTGAATTATCTTAAAGTTATTGAATTAATTTACATAAACCAAAGTGAGCGAGTGACAGAGATTTGTGGTAAAAAAAAAAGATGTCACTGCAGCTGTGGGCTTGACTGGTCTGAAGAAAAATATCCCAAGACCGAGACTTTTAAAATGTGGCTTTAGCTAACCAGTCTCTAGTACCACAATAGTTAATTCTGTCACCCACTGGTTGAGGTACTCGGAGAAGATGAGGTTGGGCGAGGTTCCCGGCAGCGTGGTGATGCCGCCGATGTTGGAGGAGTAGGCTATGGCGATGCACATGGCTTTACACAGCATGACGTCATGGTTACTGCTGCTGGGAGCTGCAGGTTGACACACTGCAGCCTGCAAGACAACACAGAGGGAGAAACAACCCAAATGTTGTAGTAGTACTGGTAGTATACTAGAATTTAGGTTGTTTTGGAGGGACGTGACTCTTTGAAAAAGCCCAGTGAAACATTTATCATCAACCTCATCATGCCGATAGCAAAATTTCATATTCATAAATGTAAGTTTACACAAAGAAAACCCTCTTTTGTTGCTTTTTTACAATGAGCTCAGGCAGTACATTGATTTCATGTAAGTGATCAACACTGTTAATATCTGTGAACGATTTTCGATTTAATATACTACTGTAAACTCTTTCCCCCCTGGCGTATGATGTATGTGAAATGCCTATGTTTGTTGAAGCTCTGAAAACTGTAAGCTTACTATGTGAAAAAGTTCTAATGAAGGTTAATAAATAAATAAAAAAGTAAAAGAAGAAAAATAGCCAGCGCTAGCGTTTGCGAAAGCTCATGTTCAATTCTACCATTGGAGTTAATAGACTCAAGACCTGCTGCTGCTGCTGGCCTCCTAAAGGGGGCGGAGTCATGGTCTGGTGGTCTCCTAAAGGGGGCGGAGTCATGGTCTGTTGGTCTCCTAAAGGGGGCGGAGTCATTGTCTTCTGGTCTCCTAAAGGGGGCGGAGTCACAGTCTGCTGGTCTCCTAAAGGGGGCGGAGTCATGGTCTGCAGGTCTCCTAAAAGGGGTGGAGTCATGGTCTGCTGGTCTCCTAAAGGGGGCGGAGTCATGGTCTGCTGGTCTCCTAAAGGGGGCGGAGTCACGGTCTGCTGGTCCACTAAAGGGGGCGGAGTCACGGTCTGCAGGTCTTCTAAAAGGGGGCGGAGTCATGGTCTGCTGGCCTCCTAAAGGGGGCGGAGTCCTTGTCTGCTGGTCTCCTAAAGGGGGCGGAGTCACGGTCTGCTGGTCTCCTAAAGGGGGCGGAGTCACGGTCTACTGGTCTCCTAAAGGGGGCGGAGTCATTGTCTGCTGGTCTCCTAAAGGGGGCGGAGTCATGGGACACAGTGACAGGAAACTGACTCGTAGTGAGCATCTTGTTTGTTGATTCCACCGTAGCAGTATCAACAGTAGTAGTAGCAGTAGTAAAGTCTGTAGTATCAGTATTGGGTGTTTTTATTTGCGCCGTCGTATTTATTTATTTTGTACCTGAGCTGCAGGAGGCCCCGACAGCGGCTGCACCTGAACACAGGTGGTGAAGGTTTCTTCAGGAACTTCTAGATGTTTCTTGTCACTGAGAAACAGACAAATGTAGTGTTACTGTGTCCTGTTTGTTTGTTTGTTTGTTGCTGTGTAATCACAGACAGAAACACACAGAAAACCCAAAAACCCGGAGGGACAGTGAAGGCAACAGTGCAGAACAGTCTGCATCTGTTTCATACCTCACAATTTCTTTCATGTTTTCAAAGTGGCCGTCCAATTCTGCAGAAATAACAGACTGTGGTTAAACAAAGGGAATTGCCTGATTAGTAAACACGATTATGAATCTGAAGAGACTTTCAAGGTCGCTTTAAAGGTAATAAAAAAACACCAACAACAGTTGAGGCACAAATGATCTGACTGGGTCTATAAATGTTGTGTAAACCCAGGTACCGTCCAGCTGCAGGTTGGGGTTGTCTTCACCGACACATCCTCCCTCCTCCTCTTCCTTCTCCTCCTCCTCGGCCTTCAGGATCTGCTGGAGAACGGCCTCCACGATGGGCATCACCATCATAACAGCCGAGGTGTTCTGGACCCACATGGAGAGGAAGGCACAGCCGGACATGAAGCCCAACATCAACCTGGAGACGAGGACGAGGACGACATGGAGGTTCAGAACAGGAAGGAACGTCCACATAGTCATGAACATTTAACACCTGCTTTGTTAACCAATCCAAATATAATAACTTTTACAATGTGTAACGTGTAATGAGCGATTGATAAAGGATTCCCAGTATTTAATTACATATAGAGAGCCTAGGCGGAAGCAGGAAGTAACGGTCGCCATGGGACCTTAACTCGGAAAAAGTCTCCATGTAAGTGAACGGGAGTCAAAGTTTTATTTCGTGATCTGATTGAACTGTGTCATGAGAAAAAAATATGACCTCTACCTGTTTAAAACATCACGTTTCATGCCAGAAAATCAGCAGTTTATCGTGAAACAGCAACAGAAGAATTGTATTTAGTGTGAAGACGCTCTACGGACTACAGATCTGGCATCCCACAAAAAATACGTCACCAACTGACACGGGAAAGGGCGCAATTTGGTGTGTGTGACGTCACCTACGCGACCTGTAGTCTTTCTGGTTACGGATTCTTCTGGATTTTATTTTACAATAGTTTTACAACAAACTGCTGATTTCTCTGCATGAAACGTGATGTTTTAAACAGGTAGAGGTCATATTTTTCTCTCATGGCACAATTCAATCGGATCACGAAATAAAACTTTGACTCCCGTTCACTTACATGGAGACTTTTTCCGAGTTAAGGTCCCATGGCGACCGTTACTTCCTGCTTCCGCTTAGGCTCTCTATGGTAGCCTGTATTAAAACTCCAGTGTGTAATATGGTGGGAAAACCATGACATCCAGTGTTCAGATTCTAGATTGCAGCACAGTATATTCAGATTTGGCCGATAAACCTCGCCAATTATTACACACTGGACCTTTAAATCCTAAAGTGGAGGGGGGGGTGGGGGGGGGGTTCTCACCATGCAGGGTTGACCCCCACCATGGTGACGAGCCTCAGGGCGATCCTGCGGTGGAGACCCCACTTCTCGACGGAGGTAGCCAGGCAGATGACGCCCACCAACAGGAAGTGGAAGTCCTTAAAGTACTCCTTCGCCACCTGGAGGACAGACGGTGTAATGACACCACAGTTTCAACTGTAGCACAGTAACATCTTTTTCTAACAGTAAACTATTTTATGAACCTGCTACACTATTACTCAGGTAGCTTGGATGAGGAAACATTAACATTAATCTGGAGACAGATTTGTGAGCACCTGTCGTCTTATTGAAAAATATTGATTATAGCTTCTTTATCCTGATGAAGGTTAAACTTGACTCACGGCCGAGGACTTCATGATGCCGAACATGGGGAAGAGGACAGCGGGGATCATGGCGGTCATGGAGAGAGGGATGGCCTCCGTCACCCAGTAGGTCGCCATCAGCAGCAGCACAAACGCACATTCTGCCTCCTAAATAACATAACGTGATTTGATGTAATGAAACATGACAGAACAACGTTAATGTAACGTAACAGAATGTAACATAACACGACAACATAACAATGTAATGTAAGGCAACAGAACGTAACAAAGCACAGCATAACATAATGTAATGTGATGTTACGTAACATAACACGACAACGTAACAAAATAGCATAATGTAACGTAACATAGCAACGTAATATAACGTAACGAAACGTAACGTAACGTAACATAACGTAACATGACATAACATAAGATAACTTAACATAACATAACTTAACATAACATAACTTAACGTAACATAACATAACGTAACGTACCATAACGTACGTACCATAACATAACGTACCATAACATAACGTAACGTAACGTACCATAACATAACATAACATAACATAACATAACATAACATAACATAACGTAACATAACATAAAGTAACATAACAAAGTAATATAACATAACGTAACATAACGTAACATAACGTAACAAAGCATAAAGTAACATAACATAAAGTAATATAACATAACGTAACATAATGTAACAAAGCATAAAGTAACATAACATAAAGTAACATAACATAAAGTAATATAACATAACGTAACATAATGTACCTTAACATAACGTAACATAACGTAACAAAGCATAAAGTAACAAAACATAAAGTAACATAACATAAAGTAACATAACATAACGTAACATAACGTAACGTAACGTAACAACTTAATGCATCGTAACGTATCATCACATAACACGACATCTAGCCAATCAGTAGCTCCACAGCTAAGAAAAAGTCAGTCATGTCTGTAGATGCAGTTCCTTCAATGTCCACCAGATGTCGCTGTGAGGAGATCGACAGGGAAAACCACACATTTCTCTCTGTTAAAGTTACATATCAGTCTTTATCTATACATTTTTTCTTTTTCAGAGGGCTTCCTGTCTGGTAATATATACTTTTGTTGCAATTAATGATGAACAAACAGTTTTCCAGGAGCCTGTTTCATCTACATTTTTTAATTTGTGCATAAAAACTTAAGTGGCCGGTACAAAATGTTCTCTATTTGCGAAATCTAAATGTTACTAACTGCCTTTTTTTTTTACTTCAGAAACTTGCTCTTCACTCAGATGGAAACCTGAGTCATGTCTGTGTGGAGCTTGTTGAGTAGTGCTGAGTGGATTTACCTAATTCGTTTGCTGTTGCTTGACAAACCCATAAAGTAAATAAAGAGCTAAAAGAGTTCTAGACACTCTCATCTCTCAGTTTGATAGTAAAACATGTTTTATTCTCACAGCTTTAACATCCCACACAGACACACACAACAGCAGCTGTCACAGTCTCCTCACCTCCATTCATGAAACTTGCAGACACTGTTTCATTATAAATATTGTTGTTGTGCCTGTAGACTCACCTTGGTCCCGACAACGAGGGGAAGAGGCAGCAGCAGCAGCGGCGTGAGGACGACCAGGACGATGCCGTGGTAGTTCCTCAGTCCTTCACTCAGCCTCTGCAGCTTCTCTGTCATGTCGAGTCTCTGCAATACATAAATAAAAAAATAAAAAAATAAATGAACATTAATAACAACGAGAGTGTGGAAAGTCTCCTGAGATTCCTCCTGTTTGACTTGATACAACAGATGACAAACTGTGGAAGGTCAGAGGTCATGTGTCTCATGTGTCTGCAGTGGTTTTATTATGGAGTTAGAGACACCAGACTAATCGCTGGTTATCTCTGCCCCAACACAAACGTGAGATAGTAAAGTGACACAGCCTTTAATTTATGGCACTTCAAAAGGGCAGCATCAGTGGGTTATTTCACTCTTTAATTCAGGTTGGAGGTTTGAAGTTTGAATTTGAAAAGAATATACAAGAAAATACATCTATTCCTCAGAAAGAACTAGAACAGCTGCCATATCCACTTACTGGGACAATTACCACTTTTTTCCTGTAAATTTACTGCTTTTTCCTCATAAACA
Source organism: Trachurus trachurus (assembly GCF_905171665.1). Taxonomy (NCBI): domain Eukaryota; kingdom Metazoa; phylum Chordata; class Actinopteri; order Carangiformes; family Carangidae; genus Trachurus; species Trachurus trachurus. Next base: position 32,748,252 of record NC_139897.1, read on the forward strand.
TGCCACTTTATTCTTGAAATTACGATTTTATGTATTTTTGTAGGTTATGTATGTCATTTTATTTTTACTCTTATATTTTTATTATTATTATTATTGTTTATTTATTTTATATTTTATTTTATTTTATTTTATTATCATCAATACTTTTACTGTGTTCTTTTCCAATGACCCGTTCCTACGTCTTGGGCCAACTGTCTTTCTTAGAGAATCCATCCTTATAATATTGTATCCTCTGGAATAGTTCTGTTGCACTTAATGAAAATGAAAATAAAAATTTGTTTTCGAATAAAATAAAAACATGTCATGTCGATTGGAAAATATTAATGGTTTTATGGAGTTTTTCACCAGACTAATCGCTGGTTATCTCTGCACCGACACAAACTGTGAGATAATAAAGTGGCACAGCCTTTAATTTATGGCACTTCAAAAGGGCAGCATCAGTGGGTTCTTTCACACATTAATCTGGGTTCACACTTCACTATCAGTGTGTTCATTATGCTTCAGGTTAAATGTGAAAGATTTTACATTTTCATGGGAACTTTCTGGGCTATTTCCCCCTGCTATCCTATATATCTTTGTTTATTTTATTTTTTTGTGCTAAACTAGTAAAGGTTAAAGTCTCATACTAGTGTTTTTCTTTTAATTAATATTTTTAGCCTGTTTTTGGTTTAATAAATACAGTACGATACAAATTACTGTATTAATCCCCAAAGGGAAATTCATTCAAATGACAAAGGGAACAACAGTATAAATAGTCCAGTAATTTTAAGCCAAAAAAGGGGGTCAACGTTGAACAAATTGCAACAGAAGCAAACTCAACTGATTTTGTATCCTCAACATGTCCTGAGTGAGGGGAAAAAGCCCAGAAGAATCCCATTAGGGGAAGTTTAGAAAAAGACCCAAATATAGCCCATTTATACGCCTATTAATTAGTTTTCTCACGTGAATAGGGTAACATTTTTAACCTCTAGATATCTCCATGAAAATGACTGAGTTGATTACTTACATTAAGACAAACAAAAAATGTATTACACGTTTTTTGAAATTCTTTGTTAACATGAAGAAATTTTGCATAAATTTGCATAAAATCCACCATTCACTAAAACGGTCTGAAAATGAAGATAAAGTGAAGAAACATATCTACTACTTCCAATAAGCAGAAGTCTGTCTCTAAGAATGAGTCATCATCAGTTCATGGTAAAATGTTATGTTTGCACAAAACATTGTAAAACTTCAAACAGTCATATATTTAGTTGTGCATTTTGTGTTTAAGACAAAGAGATAAATGTCGTCTGAAGACACTATAGGGATTTAAAACAGGTCGGAGTCAGTTTGTCATTATTACTGTGATATTTGCTCTGAAGATGGAAGGTGTCAGTAATGTAAAATGTCACGTGCAGCGAGAAAGAGAAAGAAACCAGACGTCACTGCTCACTGAGGAGTTCACTGAGTTCAGCTGAGAGCATCAGGTAAATTACACCTGAGGAAACTAAATCAGCAGCAGCTAAAAAATACAAAATAAAATAAAAGCCTGTGTGAATAAATCAGTATAAATAAACTAAAAGCATGATATGAAGATGAGCAGACAGTGATGGATCTCACCTCTCTGCCGTCTCAGGATGTGGAGGAAACATCTGCGTTCATCACTGTTATTAAACGCTGCTTGGAGGAGTTCGTCTCTTCCTCTTGAAGCAGCGAACACATGAATCTCTTCCTTCAGCCTCTGCCGTTGTGTCTTTACCTCCTTATCTTAAAGAAGCCGTTAAACAGTTGCCAACTCTACACGTGACCTTTGATCCAGAGCTAATACCTCCAAAACATTTATTATTCTGACTGAAAGGAGCTGGAGATTATTACACCGACAGATAAAAGCCATCGGAAATGTAAAACAATGTGACATTTCAAAATAAAAGCACCCAGAAGATGAATGTATGAGTTAAAAGAGAGAGACTTTTATTTTGAAGTGTCAGGAACAGTTTTTTATAAGGAAACAGGTGTTTTTTGTTTCTGCAGCTCACGGCATCAGGCCCGCGTGGTGTCGGCGGCGTGTCTGGCTGTCATGGCGACGGGCTTGGAGACGAGCTGGTTGCCGAGGGTTGCAGCAGCAGGGGCATGCTGGGAGTTCATGCAGGCGGCGATGGTGGGGATCTGACTGAAGTGACGTCGGGCCAGCGTGTGTTTGTGTTCGATCCTGCGGAGGATGGTCGCCTCGTAGGACTGAACCAGCACACACACACACACACACACACACACACACACACACACACACAGTCGGAGTTAAACAAACGTCATCAGCTGCTTTTACAGTTTGACCAGACAAACAGACAAAGACAGAGGTCCAGGTCCTGTTTGTGTTTCTCTTTGGACGAAGCTGTGAACTAACAAAACTAAAAAATCCAAACAACCAAATTCAACGGAGTACGACGGCGTATTAGAGCCACTTTGAGAAAATAAAAGTTCAACAAACTTCAAGAATAAAGTCATAGTTTTACGAGAAAAAGTCATAATATTTTAACCTGTTGTTTTAAAGGAGGAAAGTTGTTAAAATGAGGCCGTGGAGCGTTTCGTGAAGTTGTTCTTCAGTATCAGTTTCACAAACACGGAGATACTTCATCTTTTGGCACATTGTCATCAGGAATTTGAAAAGAATATGCAAGGAAATGCATCTTTTCCTCAGAAAGAACCAGAACAGCTTCCATATCCACTTACTTGTACAATTACCACTTTTTTCCCCGTAAATGTACTACTTTTTCTTCCTAAAATTGCCACTTTAATCTGAAAAAATTATGATTTTATTTTCGTAAAACTATGGCTTTATTCTAAAAGTCCACCTGTGTGACAGTAGCCATGTTTTTACATGGTCACAAACAATCAAAATCAAACAGGAATAAATGCCGAATAATCCGAATAAAACACGTCATGTCGATTGGAAAATATAAATCTGAACGGGCTCATTCAGAAAAATACAAATGTCTTTCCAATCAAGACGGCTGGTTTTTATGCCGGTGGATTTTCAGATCTAGATCCATGTAAAGGGTTAATCTGATCAGAGTCTTATTATTATTATTAATGTTTGTAGCACACGTTATAGATCCATGTTGATGAGAAGAGGCAACAGGCAAATAGAGAGATAATACTTGATGCAGGTACACGCACGTTATTTTGCGTCCATGTGAACAGAGAAGTTAGAACGATTATAATCAGATTGTAGAAAACAAAGCACGTGTTGCCGTGGCAGCACCTTGTGGACGTCCTGCACCTCCAGGTGAGCCTCGGTCTCCTGGTTGGACAGCAGGATGCAGTTCCAGGGGCTCCAGTCCTTCCGGGGCTCCCAGCGCACCAACAGCAGACTGTAGAGGTCGCTGCTGGCGTTGAGGGCGGAGCGCGACGCCCACACCTCCTCCACCAGGTACTTCACGTCCTCCACCTGACCACAACAGGACACACGGGAGACTGAGGCACTACCTTTACATCACAGTTGAAAAAAACTAATTATTGCCTTAATCCGACTATAACTGGACAACTGAGTGCATGTAAACACGTTAGTCCGATTAATATCGGAGTTCTCCAACTCCAATTAAGACACCCAGATAATGTGATTGGAAATCGATTTTCTTCATGTATTCGCCTTAAAGGGATAGTAGCATTTTTTTTTAAAGTGGGGATGTTTGATCTCCAAATAGCCCCTAACTTTAATTGCAGTAGAAGACTCTCTGCACTCCTCCCGTTAGCAACACCAGCCCATAATAGCCCTGCCCAGAGATTTACAACATACAGTGTTGTGAATGGACCCAAAGTAACGGCCTATTTTCACGGCCTAAAAGAGGTTTTACCTGAAAAAAAATACACAGTTCCATTGTTCACTATAATATAATTTTTTCCAGCCCCTCAAAGTGCAGGAAAAACACAGTTTTTATTTGGACCTAACCAACTCACGTATCCCTCCGCCCAGGGTTAGCGCCCGCCGATCAGCAGTTGGTTAGGTCCAAATAAAAACTGTGTTTTTCCTGCACTTTGAAGGGCTGGAAACATTTTTATTATAGTGAACAATGGATCTGTGTATTTTTTTTCAGGTAAAACCTCTTTTAGGCCGTGAAAATAGGCCGTTTCTTTGGGTCTGTTCACAACACTGTATGTTGTAAATCTCTGGGCAGGGCTATTATGGGCTGGCGTTGCTAACGGGAGGAGTGCAGAGAGTCTTCTACTGCAATTAAAGTACTTAGGGGCTATTTGGAGATCATACAGCCCCACTTTTAAAAAATGCTACTATCCCTTTAATCGGACTGAAACTGGACAATGCATGTGCGCACGCTCCACAACAGTAGAGACGGCACCAAGTGGAGCAGAGAAGCAGCCTGAACCCGGCAAAGTGAAGAAAAATAAACAAAACAGCATCAGTGCCGACACAGTGCGACCAGCCAGAGGAGGTGTTTTATTAAAAAAAGAGAGAGAAAGAGAGAGAGAGACAGGAAGCCCATGGACAGACTGGTGCGTCTGGTCGGGGAATGTAGTTGAGAATTTATAGAGGGTATGCGTTTACGTCACGTTGCCCTCGGCAACGCCCCGTTCGATCGGACTGAGTGGCAAAACAAGCGTCCCTCAACATGCTGGCGGATAGCGGTGGACTCATAAACTGTTATATCAAAACAAATTGATGGCCCTAAAAGGCCTTAAAAAGTATTAAATTTATTAGAAAATTCTAAGATGGTCTTAAATATATAATACACAGCATCATAAAATATGTATGCACTTAAACTTTTATATGAAATAACAGGGTAGGCCTATGCGCGCGGGGTCTTAAAAAGTCTAAAATGTGAAAATCTAAATTTTAGGTCTTAAAATGTCTTAAATTTGTTGAATTATTGTGTTCAAGTCTTAAATAATTTTAGACAGGTCTTACATTTTCTTATGCCCACCATGGGCGAGCATTTCACTCGCATTTGCCCCTAAAAAAAACAAACATGTGTGAACCGGAAAAATCACAAAAAGAAAGAGCACACGATTGGTCAAAAACTACAAATCCCACAATTCTCTGCTCTCAACAATAACAGTAGTTGTGTAAGTAAGGGAGAGTGGAGCTGTAGGTGAAAAGAGGAAACAACGCCACGTCTGGTCCTGTTCTATGTTGTTCGTTCACACCGTCACCGTTTATTCGTTACGTCCGCGGTGGAGAAGGCCGTGACGCAAAAACGCGATTAGGCGCGAGACGCGGTAGACGCGACTTTTTTTTTTTTTGCGACGCAATACACCCGATTCTTTTATGGCGACGGGACCTTCGCGTCTTCGTCCTTTTCATCGTGTTTGGTGGGAAGACCCGACGAGGAACGCTTTTTTTTCGCTCGAGTTTATGCGCGCGACCAAACGCGAGATACGCGAGAAATGCGATTTATCGCTCGTTTTGACTTTGTGTAAATTCGCGTCTTCACGAGCCCGCCCATTTTCACTACAACAACAACATTTCTGCTCTCACCAACCATGGTTGAGGGCACAACGCTGCTGTAGCTGCTCTGGAAGAGTTCCAGCTGATGAGCTACAGAGACTTTAGAGTCAAGAGGAGCAGTGCGTCGCTGTGTCGGACTGTTTGGATTTAATGAAGAAGCTGCACAGAGTCAGGTGAGCAGAAGCTCAGGACAAACACTTCGCTCCGGGACATAATGTAGCTACACCTCACATGTTCTTGTCTTTTACCTCAGGGAGATTAAAGTAGTGTCTGTTTCCACTTTCCCTCCGATCTCGGCAGCTTCCCTCTGCTAGTCTGTGTGTGTGAGGCTAAACTGCGTGCGTGTGTGGTTTGTGTACAAACTGAACTGCCTCTGATTGGCTTAGCATGAAACCTTACTCTGCCTCAACCAATCATCATCACTTATGCGGTTGTCTCGTCCCTCCCTCCTCCCCCCTCCCCTCACCAAAGGAGAGGAGGAAAAAACAACAACAGTTTAGCAGCTTGTCATCTGTGAGATGAGATGAGCCAAGTCGGAGGACAATGGCTTCAAGGTAAGGCAAGGCATCTTTATTTATATAGCGCATTTCATACCAAGGCAACTCAATGTGCTTTACATAAAGACAAAACATTAAAAAAGAAGAAGCATAAGACAGAATAAAAACAAACAAAACACTAAAAACAGAGTTAAAAGCATGAACAAATAAAAGTAAAAGAAAAAAAAATCGATAAAGTTTTAAGTTCTCAGCTATAAGCATGTGAAAAGAGAAATGTTTTTAACCTGGATTTAAAAGTGCTTACAGTTGGGGCTGATCTCAGTTCTGCTGGTAGTTTGTTCCACTTGTGTGCAGCATCACAGCTAAATGCTGCTTCACCATGTCTGGTCTGAACTCTGAGCTCCACTATCTGACCTGAGTCAGTAGATCTCAGAGCTCTACTGGGTTTATACTCTACCAACATGTCATTCATGTATTCTGGACCTAAACCATTCAGTGATTTGTAGACCAGTAGCAGAACTTTAAAATCTATTCTGTAGCTGACTGGGAGCCAGTGTAAGGTCTTAAGAACCGGGGTGATGTAGTTTGTAACGTTTGTAAAGTAGTTTGTAACGCGCCTCATTTAATTGTCGGTAACGGTAACGGTGGAAATAGTAATTAGTTAGATTACTCGTTACTGAAAAAGATAACGCCGTTAGTAACGCCGTTTATTTTAACGCCGTTATTCCCATCACTGCCTGTAACACGCAGTGTGACCGCGGTACCTGCAGAGTGGCTGACAGGCTCACTGTTACTGTGCAGAGGGACGAGATTACAGCTGTTAGGCTACTGTCGTCCTGACAGTGACTCCCGACACTAAAACACGAGCTGCTTTTATTCTGAAAAACTCTGACCAGTCAAACTGTAGGATGTGTTAGAGGACTAATTTATCTGTCTAGCCATGACACCTGAAACTGTAAACACAGCTGATCGATCGAAAAAAATGACCGCTCCAGTGAATTTACTTTCCGTCATTGAGAACAGGTTCTTGAATGTAACTCGGTCAAAGTGAGACGTATCCTCAAGATTTTTAGCAGCTCTGTTAGGTCATGCATGCTTTAGATGCTGGCAAAGCTAGACGTGTCAGACTTGTGTGGGCTCGGAGAAAATCGCTTCGTTACTTGCTCGTTTTTTAACTGTGGCGGCTCTGCCACTCGTCTTTTTGCCACTCAGTGGACGTTCCACAGTGACTTCCGAGTACCGTGACGTCATGTGCATACCCTCTATTAAGCTTATTAAATTGTTTATATTCAGTTTTTAACTCGGTGACAGAAAAATCAACAGGACGGGGCCGTATGAACTCGCTGAAATGACGCATATCGCTGCCTGAGGAGGAGACACCGTCAGTTATTCGAATTTCTCTGTTGCATGTAAACTGGGACAAGGACTGAAGTCTGATTAGACGCCAAAATCGAAATTTTGAGCATAACTGGGTTAAGCTGTGATTGATTGATTATGTGTGAGCAGTGAACAGTGAAATCAAAACAAAACCAAACTAACTAACTATCCATAATCAGAAAAAATAAAAAGAATATATATTAAGAAAAAGGAAAAACAAAATTTACTACTAAATAAAATAAAGTTAAACATGTTCAAAAAGGAGTAGGAAGAAGTAAAAACTTATTGACTCCTACCCCCACTCTCTATTTCCTTATGATCCTGTACGATATCAATTATTAGTTCATGTGAATATCTGTATAAAACTAATGATAATAATAATAATATAAATATATATAACAATAAGATGCTAACTGATAATAATACTAAGGTAACTGGTGGACTGGCTGACCTGCAGCAGGAAGGGGATCTTGGCGTCGGGGTTGAGCTGCTGCTCGTCGGCCCTCAGCCTCTTCAGGATGTTCTTGTAGCGGGAGAAGTCGTCACGGGAACGGGCGATGTTGTCGAGGCTGACGCAGTCCTGACACTGGCCGCCGGCGGCGGAGCGCACGTTGCGGCGACAGCTGCGACACAGGAACATGACGCTCTTCAGCTTGGACGGGTTCTGAGGCACCTGGAGGAGGAAGTTCACATCACAGGGTTAGGGGTTGTTTATAATTTTTTTTCTCAGTTGATAAGTCACATTTCTTGAAACTTTCCATCCTTTTCTCTGAACTGTAAACACAAAAAGTTGGGTTTTGTGTTTTACAAAACCTCTGACTCTTCCTGCAAAACCAAACTATGCTAACCGAGTCAATCAAAATGAAAAACACCACCAAACAGTCTCATTACACACAACAGGAAACACAATGATCAGATCATAAAGCTGTAGAAATAATCTTAACGTTCACAATAGGAAAATGCATTTTGCAAAACAGAACAATAATCCTATCTAGCACTTCTAGTAAAAAATAAAAATATACAGAATGTTTGGTTTTGGGCACAGTTTGAACTGTTTTGAGGCAACAATTTGGTTTTGCAGGAGGAGTCAGAGGTTTTGTGAATGTAGTTAGAACAGGGTTTATACAGGAACCTTGAAGTTAATTCTAATACCATTTTAAGACATTTTCAAGACCTTCTCAATATTTCTTAAAGGTGTACAGAAATGGCTGTTTGTCCTGTTTGTCGCGCCGAGTTGTCACGAGCTGCAACACGAGTTTACCCGAGTAAGGAAAACGAATTTGATTGGTCGTTATCGAGCGGGCGGGATATTCAAAGCTTGGGGCGAGACCGAGCTCCGTGTGTGTGTGTGTGTCTCAGACGTTTGAATGACGGATGACGGATCCAATATCAGTGGCTGGTGAATCGTGTACAGGCTGACGTATAATCCGTGCGCCTGCATCATCCAATGCGAAAAAAAAAATACACACTTTCAAAAATAGAATTTTGCACAAAGTTTGGCCTACAACGTCTGAAAGATGAGTTATTACACTAATTTTATGACCCAGAGTGGGCTTAAATTCAATTTTCTTTTCTGTACACCTTTAATACCTCACCGGCACTTCAAGCTTTAACCATTTACATCAGTGACAGTTTTAGTTTGTGATAAAGACTATAGACCACTATGATACAACAGAATTCAAAATAGGCTGGGATAATAAATCAAAGGCAAAGTTTAACAAAAAAAAAAAAACCCAAAAAAACATTTCTCCACTCTCAAAAAACAAAAACAACAATCTTCTTTTCTTTGTTATGTACCAGTTCATCTTTGTTTTTTAATAAAATGAATAAATTCACATATTTTACAATGTTTTTTAGGACTCAAAACTCTTGGACAGCTAATTCAGAAAAAATACCTTCAAAATTTAAGACCTTATAAAGTTGTGAAAGGACTTTTTAATACTTTTTAAAGGTCTTAATTTTCCCAAAATTGATTTATCACCTTTTATAGTTATACTTTTCAAGACCCCACGGATACCCTGTAGAAAAGTGGGTTTTGTGTTTACAGTTAAGAGAAGAGGATGGAAGGTTTCAAGAAATGTGTGAGAAAGACAGTAGATTTAGACTCGGTGTGTGGTCACCTTGAGCAGCTTGGCCACCTCGGGGTTGAAGGCCGGCGTCTTGATGTACTGCAGCAGCAGCGTGCAGATCCTCCGCCTCAGCCCCTGCAGACTGGAGGCGTCCAGACCGCGGGTCAGCAGGTCCGCCTCCCGGTCGATCAGGGCCACGATGTCCAGGGTCAGAGGACACTGGTGCTCCTGCACGAGACAGACAGGAAGTTAACCCTTTAACACCTATAATATTAAAGGGATAGTTCACCCAAGATTGAAATTTCACTCATTATCTCCTCCCCCTCATGTGGACTAAGGGCTGGGAGAAGTTTCAGAGTCCTCCGTGGCTTCTCTGAGTTACAGGGGTTCTCGGCGTAGCAGTGCATGTCCATATAACGGTTGCAAATGGATACCAACTGTCTTCATAACAAAAAGACACACCAAAAAACATCCAAATACCTCCATGCTGCTCGTATGTAATGTCCCTCTTGTAGAAACATGACATGAGAAAACAAGTTCTGCCGGTCAGTGCAAATCACGCGAGATTTGCACTGACACAGGAAGAGCAGTGAACTGAGACACTGGGAGCTTCCGCTACAAACAAGCTTAAAATATAGACTTATTTTCGGAACAATTTCTCATGTTGGGGCTTCAATACAAGAGGGACATTACAGACGAGCACTATGGAGGTATTTGGATGTTTTTTGGACGTAGAAAGTTGGTATCCATTGACAACCATTAGGGCCCGACCGATATGGATTTTTTGGGGCCGATGCCGATTACGATTATTAGGGGGGAAAAAACCCGATAACCGATTAATCGGCCGATTATTATTATTTTTTTAATTAAGTTTTAAAATTGTATTACTATAATAATATATCTATATATATTATATAATATATAAATTAGGGCTGCCTGGTCGACCAAAAAATCATTAGCCGACTAAAATTTCATTGGTCGATTGGTTGCATGAAAAAAAAAAAAACATTTGAAGCCCTGTCTTGTCAAAATGAAGTCAAAATCAATATGGGCTTTTATTTTGAAGGGCCAAATACAGGAAGTCATGACACGTGATACTTTTTTGTTGTTGTTTTTTTTACACGGCACGGCGTCTCTCTCTCCCTCTCTCTCTCTCTTTTCAATTAAAAGCGATCAGCTGTTGCTGCCGTGCCCGGCACCGTGTCAAAGCGCTCACCGGCGGTCAGTCTCACAGCAGTGTCACGGAGCAGAGACATGATAGTCCCCGCTGCAGTCAGAGTCCCGCATCGCTCCACGCCGCGGACCCCCGCCCCACCCGTCACACAGCCTCAGCTCAGTCACTCCCTCCCTCATCTACTGTGTTTATTGGTGATAAATGAGCATACTGCCGTGCCGGTATATAACGGTAAAACCCGACCCCGACCGGCTTGTTGAATCTCGGACCCAACACGGCCGGAGACGAGCATTAATTAATTAATTCACAACCCGACCGCGGTAAAAAAAAAAAAAAAAAAAAAAAAAAGGGAAACAGAAAGCCAGTGGCAACACTGGTTTTGAGACAGATCAGTCACTCTGCTGTGTGCTGTGACTGAGGTGGTAGTGGATGGAGTTTGTCATGAGGTCGGCGCCGGTGCGGGGGAATCTTTTCAAAGTAAAACCAAGTTTTATTCCCTGCATTTTATTCCTGAAAATATCGGCGACAATCGCCGAGTTTTGGCCGATTACCTATTAGTTTCAAACGGGCTATAATCGGCCGATTTAAAGGGCAACTTCGGTTTTTTTCAACCTGGGTCCTGTTTTCATATGTTTTTCTGTATATGTGAGTGATGGATAATACTTTTATTGAGGTGGCTCCAGTATTGAGCCCGGCAAGCAGCCTACAGCCCAGCTAACGCTCTTACATGGGGCAAGTGGCTCCCGTCAAAGTTCGCGGTATAAACAGGCATTTTTTTCAAACTGACAGGCCCAGATAGTTACAATGAATGTCCGACAACATACCAGACCCTGTGGTCGGCACGGCCTTGCTGAAATTGTCAGCCCCCGCGCTGGAATCTTGATTGAAACTCAATGTAGGCTACGGCAGTGATTCTTAACCATAGGGCCGCGGCCCAAACTTGGGCCGCCAGCGCCCCCTAGAGGGCCGCGAAAAACTTTCAGTTTTGCACCTGTGGGCCCCAAGGGCCGCGGGACTTTGTAGATTATCAAGTGAAGACAGAGATATGTTATGCATGAGACGCTCAGTAACTTACAATGCCGTTTTCGACCACGCGGTGGCGGTAATGCATCACGCAGTTGTTTAACAAGCGCCAATACACAGAGAAGAAGAGTCTTCTTCGCTCGCTGCGGCAAATATGGATAAGTTTTTAAAAAGAAAACATGACGACGAACATCCTGACCCCCCCACCCAAAAGACAAAGTTTTTGCGGAAATACAATGTCGACTTCATTAAATACGGTTTCGTAAATGGAGGAACAGAGGCAGTGCCAAAAGCCCAGTGTGTGGAGTGTGGGCTAATGCTGTCCAACGAAGCCCTCAAGCCCTCAAAGCTACAGCGGCATCTAGAGACCAAGCACCCGATGCTCGTGGGAAAGCCGGTGGATTATTTTAAGAGGAAGGAGAGTGGACTGCAGATGCAGAAAAGGTCTGTCGTGTCACTGACGAGCAACTCTAAATGTGCATTGAAAGCGAGCTACCTCGTAGCCAGACGTGTTGCACAGACTAAGAAGGCATTCACCATAGCGGAGGAGTTGGTTCTGCCTGCCGCTGTTGATATGTGCCGTGAGATGATCGGAGAAGCCGCTGCAAAAAAGCTGCTGACCATCCCACTCTCAAACGACACTGTGAGTCACCGTATCGCAGACATGGCCTCAGACATACAGCATCAACTTATAGAAAGAATAAAAAGTAGCCCTTTTTTTTCTTTGCAACTAGACGAGTCCACGGATGTCACGAATGCTGCACTGCTGCTAGTTTTTGTTCGCTATCGCTGGGACAGTAGTTTGCACGAAGACATACTGTTTTGTGGAGAGCTACCAACACGCACCACGGCTCAGGAATGTTTCCGCTGCATGGATGAATACTTTACTGAGAACGGCCTGGACTGGCAGAACTGCGTCGGGGTGTGCAGCGACGGTGCAGCATCAATGACTGGCAGGCATCATGGTGTCATTAGACAGATCCTTGATCGTGCACCAGAAGCTAAATGGACACACTGTTTTCTCCACCGCGAAAGCCTTGCAGCAAAAAAGATGTCACCAGATCTCCACCAGGTGATGGATGTAAGTGTGAAAACCATAAACTTTATTAAAAACAATGCAGTGAACTCCAGATGTTTTGCTAAGCTTTGTGAGGACATAGAAGCAGATCATGTCCAGCTGCTATATCACAGTGAAGTGAGATGGCTCTCAAGGGGACTGGTCCTCAATCGTTTGTTTGAACTGAGGAATGAGGTCTTCTCTTTTCTCACTGAGAAAAAATCTCATCTTGCACATTACTATGCTGACACAATGTTCACAGCAAAACTTGCCTACCTCTGTGACATTTTTTCACTACTGAACCAACTGAACACCTCACTTCAAGGAAGAAACAGCAACATATTTTTTGTTGCAGACAAAGTTGAAGCTTTCAAGAGGAAACTTGCTTTGTGGACCAAGAGGGCCCAGGAAAAGAGGATGGACATGTTTCCACTTTTGTCTGACATTTTGGAAAACTCCCCTCATGTGAATATCAGTGACTCCGTCTCCCAGCACCTCTCACAACTGGCAGAGAAATTTGGTGACTACTTTCCTGAGGATCCCAGAGAGGGAAACATGTGGATTTTGGACCCATTTTCAGTGGATCCCACTGCAAGTGATGTTGCTTTGCCCTCACACCTGGAATCCCAGCTTCTGGAAGTTTCCACTGACAGCACTTTAAAGCTGCAGCGGGGCAAACTGGACTTGGGCTCCTTCTGGATTGCAGTCTCAAAGGAGTACCCATGTCTTGCACTGAGGGCTGTGAAACTCCTGCTCCCATTCACAACTACGTACCTGTGTGAATCAGGGTTCTCCATTGTGGCCACAACTAAGACCAAAGCCCGAAACAGACTCAGAGCAACACTGGAGGCTACTCTGAGAGTGAGCCTTTCTCCCATTCCGCCCAGACTGGATCTGATTATGTCTCAGAGGCAGGCCCAAGTGTCTCATTAAGAGGTGAAGATAAAAAGGGAGTTGTTGTTCATTGTTGTTATTATTTGTGTCATTGTTCATTTGTCACAGATATAAAGATTCTTCTGTCATGAAAAAATGGAGACTGCTGAAGCAATTTTCAAATGGCTTTGCAGATTATAAGGCTATAGTTTCATTTGCACTTTATTTCAATTTTATTTACAGTTTATTTATTTAATTTAAAAATAGATTTATATTATTTGAATGCATTTATTTTACCACCCCCTTTTTTATTGATTTTTTAAAATGTTTTTATTAATTTAAAGTAAAATCCTAATATTGGTCATTTTTTAGAATTATTATTAAAAAGCCTGACTTGATTCTTGAAAATGTTCTTGTCACAGCCTGATTTGGTCCAGGAATTATCAGCCTGTTCAGTGTCATGATACAGTATGTGTTACATACACATGTTTAATAAAAGTCTTTGTGATAATCCCATTTTATCTTTTCATTTCATTTTACAAGGTTTTTGCTTGTTAAACAGTAAGTGGATTTGGTTTATTATTGAATACAAATTAAACAGAGAGTGAGGTCAGTTAAACCTATACAGTGTTAATATTTAGTGGGCCCCGGGCCACTTTGTACTTTAAAAATTGGGCCTCAAGGTCACAAAGGTTAAGAACCCCTGGGCTACGGTATGGAAGCTCAGCGGCGCTGTTTTCAACTGGTTCAACTCGACCGCAGCAGGAGGGGTGTGTTTGATTTCAGCTCCGGGCCAGACCGTTGCGCGGCTTGCTTGTGTGCCTGCGGGGGCGGGGCTCATTGGGGCTCATAGACTCCGCTCCGGTCAAACCTGGTGCTGAGTGTAAACACACCCCACCGGCACAGAGCGTAGAGAGAGAAGGAGACGGAGGGCTGCAGCTACTGTAGCGAGCCGGGCTCTCCTGTAGCCTACTACAAAGGTGGCTGTTTAACCCGGCTTTATGTTTACGTTATGTTCAGAGTTTCATCCTAAAATCGGCTGTAAAAGCGCGGATGTTACAAGCTGGCGGCACCTTTACTTTGCAGTGGATGTGGATCAGGACGGGGCGTTTGACCGGAGGGAGAGATACGTATCCCCGCGGCCGCCTCAACCCAAATTTTGGCCAGAAAAAACCCTGAATACGTTAATTTCTCCTTTCTAGTATGTTGTCGGACATTCATTGTAACTATCTGAGCCTGTCAGTTTGAAAAAAATGCTCGTTTTCGGCGAACATTGACGGGAGCCACTTGCCCCATGCAAGAGCGTCAGCTGGGCTGCAGGCTGCCTGCCGGGCTCAATACTGGAGCCACCTCGAAAAAAATATTATCCATCACTCACATATACAGAAAAACATATGAAAACAGGGCCCAGGTTGAAAAAAACCGAAGTTGCCCTTTAATCGGCTCGCCGATAAATCGGTCGGGCCCTACATTATATGGACAAATACTGCTGTGTGGACCCCCCCCCCCCCCCCGTAACTCAGAGAAGCCACGGAGGACTCTGAAAATTCTCACAGCTCTTAGTTGACATGAGGGTGAGTAGATAATGAGTGAAATTTGGGTGAACTATCCCTTTAACCTACAAACAGAGCATCATAAATCCCTCTTAGACTTTTATTTTGAAAGGCACTGTGTCGTTTGTGTGTGTGTGTGTTACCATGACGGTGTGTTTGAGTGTCATCAGGACGTGCAGCCGCCGCTCCTGGCTGACTTCAGACTGGCTGACGTTGTTGTACAGGTCTCGGAGCTCCTGGGCTCTGATGGTGTGTTCAGTGTCCATCTGGAGCGGTCGGCCGTCCGCCGCTCGCCAGCGGTGAGGAGCTGCAGACTGGACCCACACAGGACAACAACCGGTTAATGTGTACTGTAGCTTTGTTTAAAGGGATAATTCAACATTTTGTCAAATTGGCCCATTGCCATAATCCCTATAGTCATAGCAGTAGGTTTGTTACCTTTAAATGTCGGTGCAAGCTGTTTTTAGAACGGTGGAGCAGAGCCGTGAGCTGCTCAGAGCTACACTACGGAGGCTCATTATGGGATTTCTTGGTTTCCCTCATCAAACTCATCAAATACACAATCCAACAACTCCACAACGCTCTGGTGGACAAGTTGTGAGCTGCACATTCACCACGCTATGAGATAATAACACAACGTTACCACACAGAGTTGTTTTAGAGGGAAATTCATGATAAACTGCTGATGCACGTTGCCTTCAGGGGCAGTTTTTCGGCATGCAGTCTCTGCATTTGACTCGAAAACAACTCCCATCCCATGAGCCTCCGTAGCGTGGTGGTGATTTCTACTACACTCATCCTGATACAGTGACTTCTAGTACTACTAAAGTTCTTACCACTACTAGTTCTCCCACTTCACTACACTGACAGATGTTGAACTGCTCCTGGTTCCACTTCAAAAACAGCTGCTACTACTGCTGCTGTCATTTCTAATACGTTCATCCTGCTACAGTTTCTCCTAACTGAACATACCACAGCCAAACCAGGAGTTAGTGTCTGTCTGGTCTGAAGGACTGTCAGACTCTCTTGCACTGGAAAAAATCACTTAAATATCCCATCTTTGACAGAATGTGGAGATGTTTTATGGTTTTCTTAGAACCATCAACAAATGAGTGTTGCTTTATATTCAGTACTATGTATGTCTGTTTGTTTTGGTTTTGTTTTATTTAAAGTGCTTTTCTCTTTGGGTTATCTAAGTTCACTTTTGGACCAGTGACTCTTCAGGATGACTTGACCAAATATCACCTTCTACTGCCCTGTCATGTTTACCTTTTTTGAAGATGAGCCTGTGATAGTTTTCTCTGAGAACTATCTCACTTGTTGAAAAAGAGAAAAAGAAAAGAAGTGTTTTTGGTGTTGGAGGAGAATTGGGGGATGTGGAGGGGGGACAGTACGACCTCTGACCTTGTCCAGGAAGTTCCTGATGGTCTTGTCGTAGTTGTTGTTGTGGACGGCGATGCGGTGGCGGCCGATGGCAGCGATGAGCTGCGTCTCCTGCTCCAGCAGCGAGCAGAGAGCGGCCTTCCTCTCGGCTCCACGCAGGGACGAGTTGATCTGCTGCTCCTCCTCACAGCGCCACTCTGACACACACACACACACACACACACACACACACACACACACACACACACACACACACACACACACACACACACACACACACACACACACACACACAACCAATCACATTACACTCCTAGTTGTCTGTCCCCGCCCACCATTGCTGCCATCCATCTTTATCACGGAGATACACGGCGGCCATTACAGACTTCAGAAGGGCTAAAAGTTTCCTAAAGTGTTGTGCGTGCATGAAAACTGTAAGTAGTCAGCTTTGGATATTTGTGTGCAATATGATTGCAGCTTTATGTTATGTAAATTTAAGTTTAGCTGTTATCAGTAATAGTCACGTTTTTGCTAGCTTAATTGCTATGTTTACTTTATGGTAGCCTAATCATGCATCCACATGCGCAGTTCATGTTAAAGATTAGGGGGATTAAGGGCTCCTATGTCATTTCATTGCACTGTTAATTTTGTTTATTGCAATGTTTATTGTATTTCAGAACCACACAAATCAATGCACCGTGGAAACTGCCCTACATAAAAATTCTGAAACTCAACTCCAATTGTCTCTGTCTTTCACTGGACAACCGCCAGCGTGTCTGAGCTCGGCAATAACCAGCATTAAAGGGATAGTATCATTTTTTTTAAAGTGGGGTTGTATGATCTACAAATAGCCCCTAAGTACTTTAATTGCAGTAGAAGACTCTCTGCACTCCTCCCGTTAGCAACGCCAGCCCATAGCCCTGCCCAGAGATTTACAACATACATTGTTGTGAATGGACCCAAAGAGGTTTTACCTGAAAAAAAAAAACACAGTTCCATTGTTCGCTATAATATAATTTTTTCCAGCCCTTCAAAGTGCAGGAGAAACGCAGTTTTTATTTGGACCTAACCAACTCACGTATCCCTCCGCCCAGGGTTAGCGCCCGCCGATCAGCAGTTGGTTAGGTCCAAATAAAAACTGTGTTTTTCCTGTACTTTGAGGGGCTGGAAAAAATTATATTATAGTGAACAATGGAACTGTGTATTTTTTTTTCACGTAAAACCTCGTTTAGGCCGTGAAAATAGGCCGTTTCTTTGGGTCTGTTCACAACACTGTATGTTGTAAATCTCTGGGCAGGGCTATTATGGGCTGGCGTTGCTAACGGGAGGAGTGCAGAGAGTCTTCTACTGCAATTAAAGTACTTAGGGGCTATTTGTAGATCATACAACCCCACTTGAAAAAAAAATGCTACTATCCCTTTAAGTAACGGGTGAGGGCTACAAAAGGCTAACCGTATTTTTCACACACAGTTTGAACATGTCCATCACTGACAGCTGACAGCCATCACCCCTCGCCCCCTCGCCCCCTGCTCCTACTCTCCAGGGCGTGGAACAGCAGGTTGAAGTCCTCCCTCCTCTGGGGGCTCAGCCAGCGCTGGCGCCGGTCTCTCAGCTGCTCCTCCCTCTCCTCCCTCCTCCTCCTCTCCTGCAGCTCCATCCAGGCCAGACGCCGGCCGCGCTCCCTCTTCATCAGCTGCACCTCCTGCTGGGCGAGCCAGCGCCGCGCGAACGACTGCAGGCAGATCACCTGGGAGGGAAGAACACTGTAAATACACAAATTCTACTATTTATTCTTCTTACAGCTACAATCTGTTCAGGATTTGTGTTGTTCGACTCTAACAAGAAACTTCACCACCTCATATTATTAGTTAGTGACTGTTGTGAATCAGGTTTGACAAAAAAAAAAGAAAGAAAGTCTGATTTATTTTCCACAGACAGTTCAATATAAAGTGTCAGACTGTTGAGACTCTGCGTTTATTCACATAAAATTCAATGAGAAGCTGTGAAGTCACTTTAATGTGAAGTTACTGCTGGTTGAGAGTGTTTAGACAACAAATAATCAAAATTCATGGAAGAATCATCGATTAAAAATGAAAACATGTGTAAATTTAGCTTTATTTATATTAATAGTCATCAGTTTATGGTAACTCTTTAATTTACAGACAAGAAATAGCCAAGAAAAAACAACTAATTGCATAGTAATGTCAAGAAATAGCCGAGAAAAAACAATAAATTGCGTAGTAATGTCTAAAAATAGCCAAGAAAAAAACAATCAATTGCGTAGTAATGTCAAGAAATAGCCAAGAAAAAAACAATCAATTGCATAGTAATGTCTAAAAATAGCCGAGAAAAAACAATTAATTGCGTAGTAATGTCAAGAAATAGCCAAGAAAAAAACAATCAATTGCATAGTAATGTCTAAAAATAGCCGAGAAAAAACAATTAATTGCGTAGTAATGTCAAGAAATAGCCAAGAAAAAAACAATCAATTGCATAGTAATGTCTAAAAATAGCCGAGAAAAAACGGTCAATTTCATAGTAAAGTCATGTTTTTCATAAAGGCAAAAGATTACACATGCTTTTCATGCTTTGAATTTTTTGGGAAAGGGAATTTTTCTCCACCAAGTCCTTGCAACTGTCAAGTACAATCAATCTTTATTTATTGGCTACAGTATATTTCATGACATTACAATGAAATCGACCGTTGTTTCCCGGCTATTTCTAGACATTACAACGTAATAAATTGTCATTTCTTGGCTATTTCTTGACATTATGACATAATTAGCGGCCTGTGAATTAAAGAGTTACCTAGTTTGTTTGTAAGTGTAATTGTAAAGTTGCTGCATCACCAACAACAACAACTTAACTTTTCTTTTGACCATTATATCTATCTATCTATCTATATATCATAATAAGATGTTGTTCTGTTCACCCACAGCTTTCAGCCTCCTGTCGTGGTACTGCTTGGCGGTGACGTAGTTGCCGGGGGCGACCAGCTTGTCGTCGGAGCAGGACACGTAGCAGCCGATGGCGGTCATCTGGGTGGAGACGTCGACGGGGCACTGCTGGACCTGAGACCTCAGCTGCACCGTCTGACACAGAGAGAGAGAGAGACAGGAAGTATGAAATATAATGAACACATGAAGAAAACTGGTCACGTAGTCGATGTCTCATCTATCATCCATCCATCTATTCCTTAACCCATCTATCATTCATCCACCCATCCATCCATCTAGCCATCATCCATCAAGGTGAGTTACTGTAAATGAAAGAAAGAAAGAAAGAAAGAAAGAAAGAAAGAAAGAAAGAAAGAAAGAAAGAAAGAAAGAAAGAAAGTAAAGGAGAAAGAAAGAAATAGAAAGAAAAGGAGAAAGAAAGAAATAAAGAAAGAAAGAAAGAAAGAAAGAAAGAAAGAAAGAAAGAAAGAAAGTAAGGGAGAAAGAAAGAAATAGAAAGAAAAGGAGAAAGAAAGAAAGAAAGAAAGTAAAGGAGAAAGAAAGAAATAGAAAGAAAGAAAGAAAGAAAGAAAGAAAGAAAGAAAGAAAGAAAGAAAGAAAGAAAGAAAGAAATAGAAAGAAAAGGAGAAAGAAAGAAAGAAAGTAAGTAAGGGAGAAAGAAAGAAATAGAAAGAAAATGAGAAAGAAAGAAAGAAATACAGTAAAGGAGAAAGAAAGAAAGAAAGAAAGAAAGAAAGAAAGAAAGAAAGAAAGAAAGAAAGAAAGAAAGAAAGGGAGAAAGAAAGAAATAGAAAGAAAAGGAGAAAGAAAGAAAGAAAGAAAGAAAGAAAGTAAGGGAGAAAGAAAGAAATAGAAAGAAAGAAAGAAAGAAAGAAAGTAAGTAAGTAAGGGAGAAAGAAAGAAATAGAAAGAAAATGAGAAAGAAAGAAAGAAATACAGTAAAGGAGAAAGAAAGAAAGAAAGAAAGAAAGAAAGAAAGAAAGAAAGAAAGAAAGAAAGAAAGAAAGAAAGAAAGAAATACAGTAAAGGAGAAAGAAAGAAAGAAAGAAAGAAAGAAAAGGAGAAAGAAAGAAAGAAAGAAAGAAAGAAAGAAATACAGTAAAGAAAGAAAGAAAGAAAGAAAGAAAGAAATAAAGAAAGAAAGAGAAAGAAAGAAAGAAAGAAAGAAAGAAAGAAAGAAAGAAAGAAAGAAAGAAAGAAAGGAAGAAAGAAAGAAAGAAAGAAAAGGAGAAAGAAAGAAAGAAAGAAAGAAAGAAATACAGTAAAGAAAGAAAGAAAGAAAGAAAGAAATAAAGAAAGAAAGAAAGAAGAAAGAAAGAAATACAGTAAAGGAGAAAGAAAGAAAGAAAGGAAGAAAGAAAGAAAGAAAGAAAGAAAGAAAGGAAGAAAGAAAGAAAGAAAGAAAGAAAGAAAGAAAGAAAGAAAGAAAGAAAGAAAGAAAGAGGAGGATGACGAGGGTGAGATGCTGCTGATCCGTGATGTGTAAACAGTCTTTACTGAGGTGACGGGTCAACACACACACACACACACACACACACACACACACACACACACACACACACACACACACACACACACACACCGGTCTCATTACTGCAGCCGTGTGTGTGTGTGTGTGTGTTGATGTATGTACAACAGCAGGAATGAGCCTCATTACAGAGAGAGAGAGAGTGAATGACACGTACAGGGGGAAGGTGTGTGAGTCATATGTTTCCTCCGTCACACATCAAACCAGAGGAAACAAACCAACACACACACACACACCCTCCTGTGTGATTTCAGCACATCCATCATTATATATATATATATACACATACATACATAGCCTATATATATATTAAATCTTCATTTTCCTGTGTGTTGGTTTTAAATCAGAACTTTGTGTCTCTGAGCTGCAACAAGCATCTGATTGACCTTCTGATCTCACCTGACAGCAGTCAGAGGGTTAAATGACGGAGGATGAACTTATCGACAGACTTACACACACACCTTATGTAATGATCTGGTAACTCTGAGCTAAAAATAACAATAACAACTGTTCTTCCTTATTATGAAATCCAGCTGAAATAAAATAAATAATAAATAAAAACAAAAAAAGACAAGCCACGTCAGTCCGAGTGAACAGACACTCACACGAGCAAGAGAAGAGCAAACCTGTGACAGAAAAGAGCAACGTTTCTCATCACATTGTGACTTTAAACTCTGTGGTTTCAATCTGACCTGCACCGCATTGTTGTTGTTGTAGAGCTGAAACTCAACAGGCTTTAAAAAGCACTTTGTAAAGTTCAGGATCTTTGTGTGTGTGTGTGTGTGTGTGTGTGTGTGTGTGTGTGTGTGTGTGTGTGTGTGTGTGTATGTGTCCTCTTGTATGTCTCATTTCATTTCATTTCATTTCAAACCTTTATTTATTATTAGTATGTGAGTTCAGGATGTAATCAGACCGACCACTGTTTGATCAAAGAGTCGTTTCCAACTCGACTGAGGAGGAAATTGTGTTTTTCAGACTTTTAGAGAAATTAGTGGTTTATTCAGAAAAAGTATAAAAAATTTCGATGAGTCATTGTGACAATTTTGGGATGAAGCTGACCAAACTCTGGAGAAATAAGGATTTTAAAACATACAAAGAGATAAAGGGATAGTTCAACATTTTGGCAACCCATTGCCATAACCCCTATAGCCATAGCAGTAGGTTCGTTACCTTTAATTGTCGGTGCAAGCTGCTTTTAGAACGGCGGAGCAGAGCCGTGAGCTGCTCAGAGCTACGCTACGGAGGCTCATTATGGGATTTCTTGGTTTCCCTCATCAAACTCATCAAATACACAATCCAACAACTCCACAACGCTCTGGTCGACAAGTTGTGAGCTGCACATTCACCACGCTATGAGATAATAACACAACGTTACCACACAGCGTTGTTTTAGAGGGAAATTCATGTAAAACTGCTCAAATCCATCAAGCAGTCTCTGCATTTGAAAACAACAGTGGCCTTTCTCCACCCTGCAGTGAGGTTTGAACTCCTCCAGCCTGTGGTTGTCGGTCGTGTACCTGTGCGTCCCGGCTGAACACCTCCACCCCTCTGTCCGGCCTCCTCTTGGGCAGCGTCTGGACGGCGGCGTGGTGGAACTCCACGCCCGTCAGCCGGTGTCTGAACCCGCCCACGAAGGCCTTCTGCTGCCGGGGACGCTCCACCTCCACCACCACCTCCTGGAAGCCCCCGTCCTCTGGAGGACACACAGACAGAGAGAGTTAATTAATTAACTGTGGTCAGTAGGGGTGGGAGAAAAAAATCGATTCACATAAGTATCGCAATATTTTTTTTGAAAAAAATGTTTTTTAATGTGCATTTCTTCGCCTTTTTTACATAAAGAGAGTCCAGCTTTTGAAAAGGGTTTAAGTTCACTTTATAATGGAGTATGTTCATTTATAGGCTCCTACAGTATTTGTGTGCAGATAAAATGTCAAAGGGACAACGAGGAGTTTCTCCATCGGCAGAACGAAAAATTCCGTGACAATAAAAAAGTCTCACATTAATGTGGATGAATCTACGTTACCACTTGTTAATGGGCCCATTTTCTATAAATATATGGTTTTGTCTCTATGGTTATTTTGTTATTATTAGTGGTGGTGGAAATGCTGGCTGCCAAATCGCCGTTTATGGTCGGAACTACAATGTGATCGTCTTTGAACCTCTGACTTTAACTCTTGATGAATGAAAACATGAGTCTGTCTTGCGCCTGTCAAAGAATTTCACGGTGCGGAGGCTCATAAATGTAGTGTGAAAACGCTTCGCTTTTCCAAAACTCCTCGTTGTCCCTTTAAAATGTAGCCGTTTAGCTCAGTCTATATCTCATTTTGTCAGAAAGGTTTCAGAAGCCTGTTTTTTCTATACTCTTTTATTTTGGCCTCTTTTATGCAGTCCAGGCTTTTGAAAAGAGAGTAAACATATATATTGCTGCTGAATAAATCTTAAAAACTGACTTACATGTGATGTGTATTTTGGGGGGAAATATGGTTCCTGGAATAGTCTGTAGACAATCATAATCATTCAACTGTTTCACTGCTGTTAAAAATGCCTTGACTAAAAATCGAGAAATTCGGCAATATCATAGAATCGCAATATAAATCGAATCGACATCCAAAAAATCGTAGAAGAATCTAATCGGGAGAAAAGCGTATCGTCCCAGCCCTAGTGGTTTAGGTATTTGCAGCAGGGGCCCAGGTTCGAGTCCAACCTGTGGCCCAGTGTTTTATAATAAAAGTCCTGCTCACCTCTCTGGACTCGGACAGTGATCACGTCCGGCATGACGTCCTGCTCCGAGGGCGGCAGCGGGCACAGCGGGTGGACGCTGGGATCCGTGGAGCTCATCTCCAGCCGGGTGGAGCCGTGAGGCCGCACGCCGAGCTCCATCAGGCTCTGCCTCTCCTCCACCACCCGGCCTGCACATAACATACACACACACACTTAAATCAACAACATCCCAACCCAACAATACCGTGCAATTTAAGTTATTATTTATTTGCGACGTATTTATTCACACTGCAAACAAGTGCTAATTTTACACTTCCTGTGGTTGTCCCATTCTGAGAGGAGCTGGAAACCTGAAAATCTTTTTAGCTTTTATTTAGTGAAAAGTCCTGTGGTTCGTAGTTACCAAGTTATTATTGTCTGTATTTGTTGTATTTTATTGTTCTTCTCTACTATTGAATCTTGAATCTTTGCATATTTTTGGGTGAGGTATTTTGTATAAGCTCATGTGGGGGTTTCAACCTCTCCTGCACTTAATATTCTTGT
Organism: Trachurus trachurus; assembly: GCF_905171665.1. Lineage (NCBI taxonomy): Eukaryota > Metazoa > Chordata > Actinopteri > Carangiformes > Carangidae > Trachurus > Trachurus trachurus. The sequence goes on from NC_139897.1 coordinate 32,772,447, forward strand.
TTCATTTCTGTTTTTGTAATTGTCCTTGATTTTTATGGTACAGATAAATAAATAAATAAAATAAAATATTCTTGATCTTGTCTCTTTCATGTGTTACTTATGTATTTGTTTGTTTTTATTCCTTTTATTGTCTTCTCACTAATTATTTCTATTTTTATTCTCGATCCTTTATGTGAATCAGTCTCCAAATCCTCTTGGTTTTACCTCTTATGTTATCGTTGTTTTCATCTATCAAACTATAAATCACTTTGATTTGCTCTCGACTGACTTGAAAGGTGATATATAAATAAAATGTTATTGATCCTTAACCTTATTTAACCACATGTTGGTGTGTGAGGACCAACTGTGTCTGTTTTGATGAGTGTGTGTGTGTGTGTGAAAAATGTTTGAGGTTTAGTTCAGTTTAATGCAGTGTTTTGAATTTCATTGTGAATTTTTTATGCAATGACAATTAAGTGATCTTGAACCAGTCGATTAGAGACATCACACCGGTGATTAAATACATGTGAGGTTGTGAAGACTGAGTTTTAATGAGCTGAGCTGTAGGATTATTAACATCAAGCTAAAAGATAATAACTAACTACTGTTTTAAACTGCAGTTCATTCATTAAACTGGTTCATTCATCAGTCACATCAGTTGTTTCCTGCTCATGCTGTTGACCACAGTTTACTCGTCGCCCTCTCAGCACTTCAAACACTGACACGTCGTCTCTGTGAGTGTTTCTGTGGCGGAGGAGCAGACGCACCGTCCAGGGAGATCTGCAGCACCTCAGCAGGAACTCTGAGCTCGGCGGCGAGGTGACGCTTCAGATCCTGGATGCTCAGACCGATGGCGAACGCCACCGTCATCACGTGACCGCCCGGCGCCAGCACCACCTTCACTGCAGACACAGTCACAGCCCGTGTTAGATATATATATACGTATACAGTATATAAATGACTTTTTATTCATTTAAAGATGATTTTACAATGGAAATAATTTAAATTCAGCCCAGTTTTTTTCATTTCAACTCAGATCATTAACAATAATGAGACAATGAGAGAGTTCCTCCACACATTATCTCCACACTGTTCATCCACTTGTTAGAGCTACAGTGAGATATAGATCGCGTGGTGAATGAGTCCTGTGTGAGGTTACCTAGAAACAGCACAAACACACGTGAGCCACTTGGCTGCCTACGCTTCATCTGCAAATAAATTAATTATTCACCAGGTCCAGATCACTTCAAGTAAAATGACAAAGGGAAGTGGTTGAGAACGAGGAAGAGGAGGAGGAGGAAGAAATAGTTGAGATGCCTTCACTGGGCGTGGGAACATCAAAGTCAAACATATGAAGAATGAATAACGTGGTTTGAAGCAGCACAGGACGTTTCTGTCTGAGTGAATTATCTGAATGTTCAACTAAAGCTTGTTTAGGTGACCTTTAAACTTCAAGGACACTTTACATTTACCTGTAATCAGTATGCCTTTATATTTATGTATCTGTAATAAAGGGATATAGTGTAAATAAATACTAATATATAGAAATCAATAGACTTTTAATTGGAAGATGGTTGGATGTTGTCAGGCAGCATCAGGTCTGATGTGATGATGAGTGTTTATAACAACAGAGACAGAAACGTGCTGCTTTGTTCTTCTTCTCTTTCTTCTTTTCCTCACATAGTATAATATTTCTGTTATTAGGCTTCATGATACTTGTTACCTTGACAGCAGCAGCTATTTATGGAGCCCATATGAAATCAGTAAGACGTTACAAATGCATTATGACACGTGTTTAATTTAAAACTGGTCACATTTACAGATTAAACTAAACATGAGTTTCTGTGTTTTGATGAGCTATTTCACACTCATGATATCCAAAAGAGTTTAAGTTCTATTTTTTGTTTTTATTATAGGAGCACCTACATTAATATGACTCACCTGTAGCTGTTGAGTTTCCAACGTTGTCATGCAGCTGTTTTGTGTCGTCGGGCAGATCAGCCTGAGTTTCAGCTTCCTCCACTGTCGTCAGCACATCTGGACAGGAACACATCAGGAGGATCACATGGGACAAATATGGATTTCAATAAAAAAAATGACACCTGTTGTTTTTTCTTTTCTTTTGTTTTATTTTAGTTTTCTTGTGAGCGTTTTGTTGTGTTTACTCTGTCGTTTGTCTTCTGTCTGTCTGTTTTTTGGTCAGTGTATTGTCGGTTTATACATTGTATATGCCTGTTCCCATTACAGTAAAAAGAAAAAAAAATGACACCTGTCAATCAGTAGATGTACAACAATACTATATCAGTTGAATAATGCTCAAATCCATAATTCATTTTGATCCACTGTCTGAATAAAAATGTAATATGTGTATATAAAATATGAGTCTCTTGGATAGATAGATAGATAGATAGATAGATAGATAGATAGATAGATAGATAGATAGATAGATAGATAGATAGATAGATAGATAGATAGATAGAGGTCAAAGGTGACTCACCAGGGGTCGACCTGTGAGACGGACCCTCCTCTCCCTCGTCTTCTGCACCTGCTTCTCCCTCCTCCCCCTCCTCCTCCTCCTCCTCCTCCTCCTCCATCACCCCCTGCTCTTCCTCTTCCTCCTCTCTCTGCTCCTCCTCCTCTTCTCTCTGCTCCGCCATGACAGTTTCTGAACGGACCGGCTAATGCTAACTCGTTAGCTTCGACCCACCAGGAGGCTCTTTAAACCGACCGGAGCGCGAGGTCACGGTGAACGGCGGTGACACGGTGAAGAACTGATCCACGGTCAGTCCTTTAAACTTCTCCTTTAATCCCGTCCGTGTGTTTATTCAACTTATTTATTGACTAGATGCAGAGCTAGCTGAGGGGCAGCTAACACTGTGCTCCGTATGTTACCTCGGTGTCCAGGCAACGGCCATGGCAACGGCAGAGTTTACACGTCGCTAGGGCAACCACAAACGTCTCCCTCAGTCACCCTTCACCGCGTTACAGGAGTTTAAAATTAACAATAATTGAAACAAAACTGTAAAATGTTCAATAAAGAAGCTGGATCATTACTGGTTTAGATACAAGGAGAACTCTGTGAAACTTATGTTTTTGTGCAAATTATGTTAAATATTCGGATTATCCTTCTTTTTGGGGGGGGTTTCAGCTCCACGTCAACAACCCCACTAGGCCCATACAACATCACTGAAGTTATACAGCAGAAAGTTAAAAGTTATTTGTGGGTGGGTCTCAAAATAGCTCCGTCCTTGTTTTAGGGGAGTTTTGAAATGCTGTTTGGTTGTTTTACGGTCTAGGGTTCATTCTCCATGAAATATAAAGCTCCTTTTAAAAACACAGTTTACAAAGTGACTGACAAAGAAAACAAAGACGTGAAAGTCAAAAACAAGGATAAGAAACACACTCACACACTTCTCTGATGTGTAGCCTATTCAGCTTAAATGAAAAAGATTGCGTCTTCTCAAAGAATCTAGCAGTGTAAAAAAAATATGGAAGTGCAATTTTTCAATTTCCTATGTTTTCTAAGTTTACCTTGACTGCCAGACAGGAGGAATGTAGCTACAGTACGGCTAGGTTGTACGGTATTCCTGTAGGCTTTCCTTTCTTTTCTTTTTCCTTTATTTGTTTGAGAGGGACAGTGTAGCCTACATTAATAAACATTTTAAAAAGATAAAATGTAAATGCACCCATATAGCCAATAGCCATGGTCGCCATGAAAGTAGACAAAGTCTGAATGCTGAACATCTTCCAGAACAGTGTGTTTAAGGTTAATAACACTTAATTTTGGAGGCACAGTATTATTTGTTCTAAAAAAATATAGAGCATGGATGAAGATGTTCTTTCCATAAGTTAAACAAAGACTTTTTTTTAAGTTAGAAGATGAAAACTTTAAAAGTTGTGTCATGGGTGAGAAGCGGTCTTATTTTAGTTGTGTGACACCCTCCTTGTGTGGACATTGACCCTATAGGAGCTTTACATTGAGCTGTATGCTGACTATTTCAGTCTGGGAGCCCGAGGAGCCGACACGGCGGCGACGGCCCCCGTAAAGCTCCACTAATCTGCTGCTGGACATCTGCTGGATCCTCAGGGATCACAGCACCGGCAGCAGGAGCAGAAAGGACCGGGCCCCCGGGTCAAACCTGTCATACACAGGTTTTCATTTAGCGGAGGCCCTCCTGTCGTGTTAGCGCTTTTTCAGGATCACAGTCAGACACTTTCTGTACACAGTGGGAGCTGACTGGTTAACACATCCATGCTCTTCGGTCCTGGTTTTACCTGGGGAGATGGTCCACGTGGGTTGATGTGCCCATCAGTGGACGTATAACAGTAAAATGGGAAATGGCAAAAGGTTTACTTCAGACATTCAGCTGCTGATGACTGAGCCAGAACAGAAGCAAACAAAACAATAGCCTAAATGAAAAAAAAACTTGCTAATTAGCTTTTTTAATGTGCTGTGGAAGGTCATCCAGGGTTTACAGTCTTATTCTGTGTTTGATTGAGTTTCCAACGTGGACTAAGAGTTCTGGAGATGTTTGAGTTTGAGTCAGAACAGCTTATACCATATGAAAGAAACTGTCAGTCAAACAGTGATTCACAGTTTAAATCCACACTGACTGCTGCTGTGCTGCCTGAGGAGTTTTGAAATAGTGAACTCAGAACTAAGAAATACATCTAACCAACTTTAACCAACCAACTGACGGATCATCCAACAAACAGACCAACAAATAAACCAACAAAGCAACTAAACATTCAGCTAAATCACTAAACAACCAACTAACTAACAAACAAACCAAGCTACCTAACAACCATTCATTCATACATTTTCTATACCGCTTATCCTTATCCAATTTAAAAAAACCTACATACCAATCAATCAACTGATCATCTACCCTTCTAACCAACCAACCATTCAGCTACATAACCAAATAACCAAACTACCTACCAACCAACCAATCTACATACCAATCAGTCAGCTAACCAACTGATCCTCCAGTCAAACAAAGGACCAGAAACTTGCAACCAAGTGACCAACTGACTGACTGACCGACCAACCAACCAACCAACCAACCAACCAATAATTCAACCAACCAACCAACCAACCAACCAACCAATAATTCAACAAACCAACCAACCAACCAATAATTCAACCAACCAACCAATAATTCAACCAACCAAACAACCAACAATTCAACCAACCAACCAACCAACCAACCAACCAATAATTCAACCAACCAACCAACCAACCAACCAATAATTCAATCAGCCAACCAACCAATCACACTACACTAATGCTGCTATGTTAATAAGTCTGTTTCTAGATAATTCAGCACATGGGACTGACAGATGAAAACTGATGTTTTACTGTGAAACAGACACTCTTCCTACCTTTTTAAAAATGTTTGTAAAACATAGCCTATAATTAAAACTGTGTGTGGCTGCATCAGAGCCGCTGTATTCATTTGAAGACGTGTCTCTCCTATTTCTTGGATTTCTTTCTACATCAGAATATCAGACTTCAGAAACAATTCTTTAAAGCGTCAGACAAAGTCTCACATTCAGACTCTTTTCAATCTCTGGAGAATTTCTATGAGTTTTAGTTCAAATAGGAAAGTGATTGTGCATGAAATAATTCTACCAATGTGCGAATATGATATCTCATGTTGTTTTTGTGTGTTGATATCTGTTCCTTTTAAATGTCCAACACTTTGGTTTTTAGCTGCTTTTTAATATACCGACACTGGTCTGTTTACTCCAGATATTAAAAGGTGTTATGCACATATTATAAAAAGGTTAATTAAAATATTATTGAGCATTGAAAAAAACTATTTTCCTGGTGAATCAAAACTGAGATAATAAAACCATTTTAAAACTATTTGAACCAGGTGGAGATGAAAGTCATTAAAAGGCACTATGCCAAACAGCAGAAAATGTGACCGCAGCATTAAAAAACATCACAACAGGAAACAATTACAAAACTGTTTCCTCGTAAAAGAAGATTTAAAGCCTGGCACAGACCGGTGCCGTCACCTGGTTGCCCAGTTTTCCTGCAGCAAACGTTTTATGAGACCATCAGCTCATATTTCTTGGATAAAGCAGCAGCGGTGGAGGAAAAAATAGACCCCATTGATTTTTGCCTTGCACGAAACAATGGTCGACGTGACCCCCGTTGGCTGCATGAGTCCACGGTCCAAAGCCACAGATACTTATGGGATCTTGAATGCGAGATTCCCGCCAAACACGCCAAAGACCTGGCTTAGCTCACACAATAGCACACGTAACCCGGCTATATTTAAGAGCAGCAGGCCAGGTGTCGCCCTACACGCCCCCCTCAGCCGGCCGGACCGCCAGGCATCTGAAAGTAGGGCACCACCTAAATATAAAAACTCTGAGAGCTGTTAGCAAAGGTTGAACCCATCAGCGAGGACTGCTCACATACCTCACAGGTGAGAAGTTCTGACAATCAAGACAATCAGGTATTTGATTTATTAGACTAAGATCTGGACGGGAGCTGGAGTCAGAAACTGGATTTTTGTGGCTGCTGATGTGAATTTGTGTGTTGAGGATTTGTGCATTTTTTTGTCTTTGTCTGGAAGGTGGGTCGACACAATAACATGAACACAACAACAGAGTCTGCAGTGTAATGCTTGTTTTGTTTCTCATCCACCATCCTCACTGTTTGCATGTTTTAGTTTTGCACTGGCATGTGATTTACAGCATGTTTTAGTGAATCAAACCTTCAATTTATTATCAACCTGTGGAATAATTTAGTTTCCTGCAAAGTTTTAACCCAAGAAAAAGTTTATGTATTATTTATTAGTAGCTGCAAACTAGGAGAAATTTAAAATTTCACATTGTTTGGATGCTCCGATGATTCGCTGTGCTGCTACTGTATACTCTCTGGGCTGCAGAGAGCTTTTTAGTCATTTGTTTCTGTTGGCGTCTCAGCTCAATGCAGAGCTGGAAAATCTTTTAAAAATAATATATTTGAATCTTTTAGGTGTGAAATTTTGAACGCTGTTTTTTATTTAGATCTAGTGAATTCTCTGACTAGTAGGCCTAACCAGTGTATATCAATATATATATTAATGTGGTGTTAATGTGATATGCAGAGAGACAGTATGGTGCAGTTTGCTTGTTTACTTGTCCTCATGTATAATTTTAGAAAACACCATAAAAAGATAATGGAAAGTTTTACAGCTACAGAATGAGATGATTTTCCAGAGTGATTGGGATCGAAGTGGGCTCGAATTCCTGCAGCTGTTTGCCAACATGTTTGCTAGTTATGTAAATGTTACGATCTCTGCTGCCCCCAAGTGGCCAAAGCTAATGTAACTTTCGGTGTCGATGATAAATGTGCTTAAAATTGCATGACCGCTGGTTTGGATTTTAAAATTCAAAAATAAGATTTATAATTGTGTTTCCAACTAACTGGAATCGTGTGTCTAATCGTGTGTCTCGTTGCTGCAGAGTGATGAACACTTATGATGAATACGGTGAAGAGGAGCTGAATGACTACATCATCCAGCTGGGCATCCACGACTCCTGCCAGGATGCCTTTCTAAAATCTGCAGCCAGGTATTTGAGTCACATCCAAACTCAACATCATCCTCACGCAAGGAAAAATAGAAAAGAAAAAAGGAGTTGACCCTCTCCTCCTGTGTGTTTTCTCTGCTCCTGGCTTTTTCAGTTTAACAGCTGTGACGGATGAAAACCTGAGAGTCCTGGCTGCCATCGAGCAAGGTAGGTATCGAAGGCCAGACAGAAAAATACCTTCACCATCCCCACAGAGACCGTCTCTAGCTTTTCGGTCTGTTGGCCACTACTTTACTTGAGTATTAGATTTCTTTGGTACTTATTACTCTTACTTGAATACATTTCCAAGACAAATATTTTTACTTTTACTCAAGTTCATTTCTAGGAAGGCTGAAAAGTACTCGTTACTTTCAGGTCTGCTTTTTTTTTTTTTTTCTAAAATCCTATTGGACACAAGCTGTGTTTGTCAAAGAAGGAAACCCTAACCCCTAAAAGCAGCACATCAGTGCAGCTGCTTTCAAAGAGTTAAAGCAGAAGTAAGCGATCCGGTCGTTTTGGCTAATGCTGCGTTCGAGGCAGGCTTTTGAAACCGTAAATTACAGCTTCAAGTCACAACTTACGACTTTGTAGCGTTCCAGGCAACCCACTCGTGTTTTTCCGACCTGTTTTACCTGTTAAAGTCACTATAACGGCCACTCGTAACTTCCGACCTGTGAACTCGTACCAGATCGAACTGGTACGACTTCACAGGTCAGAAAAACATGAGTTAAAGGCTGCCCTGAACGCACCATAACGTCTTGTCACCGATGGAGTTAGCAGCCCCCGCCCTCGTCATGGATCTATTGGTCCTCGTCCCTACGTCGCCACATTCACAGCGTCCCTTGGCTGCACACACAGAGAGGACTGCCCCTTTATGCCGTTCTCTCTCCTCATTGGATAAAGGTTGTAGGATACGAGAAATGTTTTCTCCTCGGCTCAGAGCAGAGCAGAGTGATTGACAGACCCGTGTTTCGGTCCAAACACTCTATGTAAGTGATTGCTGTCGGAAGATAGAACTATTTAAGACTTATATTAACACAAAAATATTGCTTACTTCTCCTTTAAGTACCTTTAAAAGCAAATATTTTTTTACTCTTACTGGAGTAACATGTCGACTGAGCTACTTTTACTTGTAACAGAGTAAATTTTGACCAGTAGTATTTGTACTCTTATTCAAGTACTGGGGGTCGAGTACTCTGTCCATCTCTGCTGTTGGCTCATCTCCGAGGCCAGCGGGCGGCCAAAGTCACACGGTCAGCAGCTGTAGGCGAGGACTGCCAAGCATCCGGAGGCGCAGCGTGGCGCGGCGCGGCGACCGGCCCAGAGAGATAAATAAACACTGAGCCGGGGGAGGGAAGGGAAGGGAGGAAGGGAAGAGAGAGCTGCAGGCTGGTGGTGGGAGACAGGTGGAGGAAAAAGCAACAAGTCTGTGACCCCTGATGCCGTCTTTCCTGTGTCTTTCTTGTCTTTCTCCCTGGACCGTTGTCTTGTTTCCATGGTAACCAGGTGAGGTGCTGCTGCTCAAGGAGATGCTGAGTCACACCTTCGCCTTCAGGGAGTCGGACAGCCGCGGCTGGCTGCCCCTCCACCGAGCCGCATCCCAGCCGGTCCTGGAGGTTCTGGAGACCGTCCTGAGATGTGAGTAGGCTACACGACGTAGAGTATACATACCTGTCAAACAATCAAATCAATGTAAAATAAAATATAATGTTGAACCTTTGCATTGTCTTCCTGTTGAGCTTTCAGGGTTTGTCTTCCCTGGTCAAAACTAATGTTATCTGTTAAAACGTGAAATATAAAATTAATATATTACATCTTTTCAGTCAACTTTTATACTGTATTCTTGGAATTTTATGGTCAATATAGCCCAATTACATGACACTACGTATACCTAGTTTTGTTTTTTTAGTCACAGTTTAGTCAGGATACTGTTTTGAAGTCATGACAAAAGTGTGTCACTGTTGAAACCAGGTCAACGTTGATGACAGATGTTATACATTTGAAAAAAAAAAACACAAAACATGGTAACATGGAAGGTTAACAGAATATTGTTAGTGCTTTATGATCTTATGGATGCAAGCAAAAATATTCTACGCTTACGGTAATTTTTGTATTTTAACTGTGACAATCATCAGGGCAAACAGCAGGGGGCAGCAGAACGAGTAGTTTGTTTGCAGGAAACAGCTGCTGGAGACACTGACACATAAACCAGACGGTAAATGTCCAATAAAACCTGAAGCTTGAAGCGTCAGCAGCAGCCAGTGAGACTCTACCACACAGACCTTAAAGGGATAGTTCACCCAAAATTCAAATTTCACTCACCCTCATGTCAACTACTGTAAGAGCTGTGAGAAGTTTCAGAGTCCTCCGTGGCTTCTCTGAGTTATGGGGGGGTCCGCACAGCAGTATTTGTCCATATAATGGTTGTCAATGGATACCAACTTTCTTTGTCCAAAAAGACACACAAAAAAACATCCAAATACCTCCATAATGCTCGTCTGTAATGTCCCTCTTGTATTGAAGCACTGACATGAGAAATTGTTCTGAGAAAAATTAAATAAGTCTATATTTTAAGCTTGTTTGTAGCGGAAGCTTCCAGTGTCTTGGTTCACTGCTCTTCCTGTGTCAATGACCGGCGGAACAATTTCTCATGTTGGGGCTTCACTACTTCAATAAGAGGGACATTACAGACGAGCACTATGGAGGTATTTAGATGTTTTTTGGTGTGTCTTTTTGGACAAAGAAAGTTGGTATCCATTAACAACCATTATATGGACAAATACTGCTGCGCGGACCCCCCTGTAACTCAGAGAAGGAATGGAGGACTCTGAAACTTCTCACAGCTCTTAGTCGACATGAGGGTGAGTAGATAATGAGTGAACTATCCCTTTAAATATCACAATCAAATATCTGATTCAAAAGCAGCTTTGTGCAGCGTTTAAACATAAAGTCACCATTAAATGTGCAGTTGAGTGGAGCCTGTTCTCATTCAGCCGCAGCAATCAAGTCCAATCAATAACGAGGCCACTGTTCCTCCCTGTGGGGAGGGACGTATCACCAATTCCGGGAACTTTCTCAAATGTTCATTCACACCCACTTCACTCTCTGATTGGTGCATTTTTCAATCACGGCGGGAATTGCACAGCAGTCAGGACATTAACTTCTCCTCTCTCATTCTGGGAACAATCATTTCAGTCACTTTTCAATGTGAATGCGACTCAGTGAATGTCTCCCTGGAGAGACTTTATGAAAAAGTTGTCACGTCACCCTCCACTCCATTACCGCCGCCTTCATAAACGCTTCTGATGGTAAATGGCATGCACTGTACTTATGTACTCAGCTTTTCTACTCCTCACATTCACACACTGACGGCTGCAAAAGCCTCCACGCTGAGGGTTCAGTGTCGTAGTCAAGGATACTTCAACATGTGGATAGATAGGCGGAGTGCTGGACTGAACCGCCAACCTCATAATTAGCGGACAGACAGACGGCGGCTCTAACTGCAGAGCTGCAGCCGATTGTTGACGTGGTCCGACAACACGTAGACTAGAGGAGTCTCGGTCCTGACCTTAGACCAGAGCTTTGTCAGTCAGGTGCTAAGTGGCACAGCAACAAACGTCCTCCTACTTTACCCAGCCGAGGTGACACCAATAAATAAGTAAAGATGACAAGTAAAGATGAATCACAGCAGGTCGTGTCAGGGCTGTGGCAGCATCAAAACATTGGCTGCCTGAAATAACATTAATCCACAGAGTACTTGCTGCCTGCCTGACAGCTGATGTCAACGCCTCTTCATCTATAATAACCTGTGATGTTGTTGTTTGGTTATTTCTCATGGAGGTCATCCAGCAGTTAGGTTAGCATAGTTGTCAAACCTTCTATCAACTCCAGCAATGTGAGCCTAATAAACGTCGACGACGCCCTCTGTCTGTTTGTGTTAGTGGTGGCTCAAGGCCTCAGTCTGGAGGAGAGGACGACCGTGGGCGGAGAGACGCCGCTGACCCTGGCCGTTAAAGCCGGACTGGTGGAGAACGTGAAGAGCCTGCTGGAGCACGGAGCGACGCCCAACAACACCAACAGCAAGGACGAGTCGCCGCTGCTGCTGGGTAATTCTGTCGAGCAGGGAGTTGGCAAACAGATGGATGGATGAAACATGGTTATACTGCTACCGCACTGCAAAAACTCAAAATCTTACCAAGAATATTTGTCTTATTTCTAGTCAAAATGTAATTTCTAGTCAAAACAAATCATCTCATTCTACTTAAAATAAGACTCATCACATACAAAGTAGCTTGTTTTTAGACACTTTTTAATTCTTTAAAGCAGATTTTCACTTGAAATAAGTAGAAAAATCTGACAGTGGATCAAGTTTTTCTTTCTTATTACAAGTGTAACGGATGTGCACTCACTCCACCCATAAAAGACGTGCTAACCACCCCGCCAAGTGGTTGTCAACCTCTTGGCGAAGAGGTTAGCATCGTCGCCTCCAGTGCGGGAGGTTGTGGGATCGAACCCCACCTAGGGCAGGCCGTGAGAAACACAACGCAGAGGGCCAGATATGACATCGGCTACACAAGCACAAAAAACTTGCTTTCACCGGTAGATTTTTCTACTTATTTCAAGTGAAAATTAGTTTGAAACAAATGAAAATTATCTTAACACAAGTTCATTGTTAGGTGATGAATCTTAAAGTGAAAAGAGTTTAGTTTTGACTAGAAATGTGACAAATATTCTTGGAAAGATATTGAGTTTTTGCAGTGCGGTGTTGAGCTCAGAGTTGGACTTCAGCGGATTCATTAGGACTAAAGTTTACCTGGACTGTCAAACTTTCCAAAAGTCCCAAACTTAGGGACTTAGGGAATTAGGGACAGTTCTTCAAAGATTTGTCGTAATCAATAAGTCTTTTCATGTTCTTGACTATATTAATCATAACCTCTTTGAAGTCATTGCTGTTTGAACCAAACTTTCGCTGTTTGAAATAGGGGTGTACAGCCAGTGCACTGTTTGTATTCGCATTCGGGCTTTTAAAAAAAACTTTTTTTTTAAAATTCGGATTCGGGAAGAAACTGGAAGTGGATGTACTGACTTCAGCCGAGCTAGTGCTACGCCGAGCTAGCTGGCTAACTTCTGCTTTAGCTCTGGGAATAAAATAATTTAATCATGTGGCTCCTCTAGACTTTTCAAACGTAATCGGACTGAATGGATCAAATTCTGGTAGTGGAACGAGTCGTTTCGCGGGGGTTGTGACTCTCAAAAAAATTATCCACCGTTTTATAGCCGCTTCTTTTCCCATTATCGTCTATGAGAAAATGCTTAGTTGTTGAACGTGACCCTGGAAGTATCGGTGAGCATTAGCGCCACCTACTGTGTTGGAGTGTGAACCAGAATCACCTGGTTATGTGCTGTTGCTGATCCAAACGTTTCTTTTTCTTTAGAAATTTGGGATAAAAGCATTATTCCGAGTACGTTTCGGGTTCGGGTACACCCCTAGTTTGAACCAAACTCTCTCTCCTTACAGCGGTGAGGGCCAACTCTTTTGAGATGACACGTGCTCTGGTGGCTTACGGCGCCTGGGTGGACCAGGTTTGCCAGAAGAGTTGGACGGCCATGCACGAGGCCGCCAAAGTCGGCAACATGGACGTCGTGATGCTGCTGCTGAGGAACGGCGGCCGTGTGAACGAGAAGGACGTGACGGGGGTGACGCCGCTCGCCGTGGCTGCAGAGAACGGACACTGCAACATCGCTGAGGTCTTGGTGAACTGTGGTCAGTCCAAAGTTCAGTTTTGACTCACAAACTTTGCTTTTGGGGGGTTATCACAACAGCAGTGGTCTTTGGGCCAGATCTACTAAAGGTTTGCGTGTATTAAAACGTGTGCAAACGTGATTGCACGCACAAACACATGGTGAAGCTGATCTACTAAACGGGCGCACCGAGGATTGCGTCTCTCAACGGGCAAAATAGCACGTGCGATCCATTTAGCGTGTTTGCCTTGATGAATATGTAAATATGGGGGTTTCTGCCAGAACGTGCTGAATACTGGGAGGAGTAGATGCAAATAGATTTATTTGGCGCGTGCAATGTGATTTACCAAACCAGGAAGAGATTGCGGTGGCTGTTTTTGCGTCTTTATTTACCACGTCTGAAAACCATGTACTAATTGATACAACTTTGTGAAAACGCAATATTTTAGGGGGCGCAAACAATTTAGCGCCCGCTATCTGAGATCTTAGTAGATCAGGCCCTTAGTGTTGAGTCGGGACTTGTTGGGATGCCGCTGCTGACCTGTATCCATTGTTTCCTGCTCAGGAAGCAGAGTGAACTCTCAGGCCTTGAACGGGGAAAGTGTGTTGCTGGATGCAGCCGGTTCAGGAAACATTGAGTGCATCCAGCTGCTGCTGAACAACGGAGCCAACCCCAACCTCGCCAGCATCTCCGGACACCTGCCCATTCACAAGGCAGCGTACGCCGGACACTATGAGTGAGTTCCTCCAGTTAAGGCTAACATGGTAACAAGATAGGAGGAGTACTGGCAGTCATAAATCTTTGTATAACGTTAAAGGGACAACGAGGAGTTTTGGAAAAGCGAAGTGTTTCCACACTACATTTATGAGCCTCCGCGCACCGTGAAATTCTTTGACCGGCACAAGACAGACTCATGTTTTCATTCATCAAGAATTAAAGTCAGAGGTTGGAAGACGATCACATACCGTCGTAGTTCCGACCATAAACGGCAATTCGGCGGCGTTATTCTCATGACTCATGACTCCGCAAAACCGAAAGTAAGGAAGCGCTGGTCGGCTCGACCAGCGTTTCCGCCACCACTAATAATAACAAAATAACGATAGAGACAAAACGATATATTTATAGAAAATGGGCCCATTAACAAGTGTGGGTAACATAGATTCATCCACATTAATATGAGACTTTTTTATTGTCGCGGAATTTTTCGTTCTGCCGACGGAGAAACTCCTCGTTGTCCCTTTAAATAGTGCAAGTCTTTGGTGGTACAAAACCGTTGATAGCTACCTCAAGTTTGGACTGATTCCTGCATAGGTCAGCACCATCAAGATGGTTTGCTACTGGTCAGAAGCAAAGTTCACCAAACCTAATAAAGTTGGTAGATTTCATCGGGTCCATGCCTATGTTCCCACAGCCCTATGTTCAGACAGTTATAAGGTTTTTCTCAAAATGAGGACCTATGTTCCCACTGGACTCTCTCTACCTATCTGGACTCTATCTCTCTGGCCTGTCTAGCCTCTACCGGGTCTTTTTACTAAACTTAACCAACTCTTTTCTTCATTGCCTAAACCCAACCAATGGTGGGACCAAAGGGCTGTGGGAACATAGGGCCTAATTTTCAGTGACAACAAAAGTTAGAAATGTGGGAACATAAGGCTGTGGGAACATAGGAATGACCCCCATTTCATTCATCTCTCTGCTCGTATTTATTGTTTCAGTGTGTGTTTTCTTTTGCCACAGTGCAGTGAAGATGCTGATACCTCTGACCGATAGGAAGGCCATCAAGGAGGCCGGCCAGAGCCCGGTGCACTCTGCAGCCGAGGGAAGTCAGTGCCGCTGCCTGCAGCTGTTGCTCGGCTGCGGCTTTGACGTCAACTCCCGCATGAAAACCAGAAACTCAGAAAACTACCGGGACATGAGGAGGAGCGCCTTGTACTTCGCCGTCTCCAACGGGGACGTGGACTGCACCAAAGTCCTGTTGGCGGCCGGAGCGAAGACGGACCAGGACCCGCTGTGCTGCTTCCTGGTGGCGGTCCGGTCGGGATGTTATGACATTGTGAAGCTGCTGCTGGCGGCCAGAGCGGACGTGAACTGTTACTTCACGGTGGTGAGCGACACGGTGTTCCCCACGGCGCTGCAGTACTGCCTGAAGGACGAGGTGATGATGAGGCTGCTGCTCAACAGCGGCTACGAGGTGGAGAGTTGCTTCCACTGTCACCACGACAGACCTTTAAACGCTTCGGACAACGTGGACGGAAAAATCCCAGTGAGAGTTTTTCTTGTTTTGTTTTTGCTAAATCAGGAGTTTGACATTTTAGGAAATGGGGATGTTAGATGGAAAGATTAAAGTGATAGTTCACCCAAGATTGAAATTTCACTCATTATCTCCTCCCCCTCATGTGGACTAAGGGCTGGGAGAAGTTTCAGAGTCGTCCGTGGCTTCTCTGAGTTACAGGGGGTCTCGGCGTAGCAGTGCATGTCCATATAACGGTTGCAAATGGATACCAACTGTCTTCGTAACAAAAAGACACACCAAAAAACATCCAAATACCTCCATGCTGCTCTTATGTAATGTCCGTCTTGTATGAAGCCCCGAAATGCGAAATTGTTCCGAAAAAAATTAAATAAGTCTATATTTCAAGCTTGTTTTGTAGCGGAAGCTTCTCTAAGCTCCTCTTCCCGGTTCGTCATATCTGGACGAACTGGGAAGAGAACAGACCCTGGTTTGTCCAAATATGACGAACTGGTAAGAGGAGCTTTGAGAAGCTATAAACAAGCTGGAAAAATGGGCTTCAATACAAGATGGACATTACATACAAGCAGCATGGAGGTATTTGGATGTTTTTTGGTGTGTCTTTTTGTTACGAAGACAGTTGGTATCCATTTGCAACCGTTATGCACTGCTACGCCGAGACCCCCTAGAGAAGCCACGGAGGACTCTGAAACTTCTCCCAGCCCTTAGTCCACATGAGGGGGAGAAGATAATAAGTGCAATTTCAATTTTGGGTGAACTATCCCTTTAACAACACTCTGGTAGTTTTGCTACATAGCTAGCAGGTAAAGTTACTTGCCATTCTAGAAGAAACGTTAAAAGTTCAGAATCAAACTTTATCACTTTACTTTAGCTCCGGAAAGTGAGCTGCTCCTGTTTGGAGAGTTAGCATGCTAACAAGCTAGCCACAGCCTGGTCGGACTGTCCTGTCACTTTTTTCTAATACTGAGTCACTGTAGCATCAAGTCCAACACAACATAACCTCTTTGTCTAGTAAAAATAACAATGACTGAAGCTCCTGCCAAGACTAGTAAATAAAAAGCAACTAATGCTAACATTAGCTGTGTAGCAAAAGCAAAACATACTAGCTAGTTAGCCTAGCTTACTACAAAGATATGTTCTGGTCTGGAAATACTGTTAATTTACAGTTTGACCTACTCTGACTGAAATCTGAAGGATTATAACCACAGTGTCCAAAATAATTTACGTTTTTAATAATATTTTTTTCATCCTTTTAATTGTTTATTCTGTTAAAATGGCCCTCTCCTTGATGGGTGTTATAAAATCAGTTTAGATGAACCTCTTAGCAGAGAAAGCAACTGAATTGTTACTGACTCCATCAGTGAAACATCAGTTGACAGATGGAAAAAGCAAACATCAAATTATCTCAGATTCAGTCATTGTATTACTCACCTCATTTAGCAGCTGCAGGGTGGAAAATGTGTTTTTATCATAGATTAAAAAATAGATTTCAGGCCAAAGGGAAGAAGAAATTTATTTACTTTAACTTTTCCAGTTGTTCCTTTCATATGCATAGAAAAAAATACAAAACGTCCTCTGTCTTGTCTCAGTTCTGTGAGTTCATGAGTCTCTGCTGCCTCATGCATCTGTCCGGGGGCGTGGTCCGGACTCTGCTGGACTACGTCGACCACGTCCACATCTGCTCCAAACTCAGACTCATCCTGGAGAAACAGAGCGAGTGGCCGGAAATCTGTGAGATCCTCAGTGAGTTTGAATCTTTATTATTTATCACTCATATTATAAAAATCAGAGTAGACGAATTACATCACAGATCTTTAAAGGGATAGTTTACCCAAAATTCAAATTTCCTTTAGGACACATTAAGCTCCCAGTGAAATGAGACACTGGGAGCTTCCGCTACAAACAAGCTTAAAACATAGACTTATTAAAATTTTTTAAAACAATTTCTCATGTTGGGGCTTCAATACAAGAGGGACATTACAGACGAGCACTATGGAGGTATTTGGATGTTTTTTAGTGTGTCTTTTTGGACGAAGAAAAGTGAGCTCCATTCGCTCCGTTCGTTCTCTGAAACTTCTCCCAGCCCTTAGTCCACATGAGGGTGAGTAGATAATGAGTAAAGGAAATTTGAATTTTGGGTGAACTATCCCTTTAATGACATCATGAGGTTTCTCTGTAGAAAAATTCACGTTAGCTTCAAGTCGTCATCATCGTGTTGTTCTGCAGCTCTAACCAACACACGGTGCCCAGTGGGAAGTCGTGATGTTCGAGTGTTATTCTGTTATTCTCTTTCATCCTCTCGCTCGTGTACCTATATGAATTAATAAAAGAAATAATAACGATTTTTCTGAACCCTGATCTCCAGGCAGTCCTCGCTCCCTCAGGCACCTCTGCAGGCTGGAGATCCGCCGGCGTCTGACCCTGAAGAGACTCAACAACCCCGACATCATGAACTTGCGCTTGTTCCCTCCCAGACTGAAGAACTTCATCCTGTACCGGGAGCTCGACCTCTACGGCCAGGACCCTGAACGCATCATGTGAAGAGATCGTCCTGCTTGTTTTTAAAGGATGTACTGCTGTAATATCTATTTTTTCTTTAACACATCAGTATAATGATTAAATGTACTATTTATAATAGATTGTGATTCTGTGTTTTTACAGAAAATGTAAATATTAAATACATAAAGGTGCTTTTTTTTTTTACATTTCAATCCATGTACTGCAGGACTGTAAACATTGATCCAAACCTTAAACATTGAACATCTACAGTGTATTAAAGCCTGATATAAAGTATTCCTCTGAGCTCCAGTGTTTTTCAAAAAAATATTTTAAAAACTGTGATTTATTCTGACTTTATTTCACACCCTCAGTCCTGCTGAAACAAATACTAACTCAACAGATGTGGATCAAATCATCCTGTCCTGTCTGAAAAACTACAGCCACTAACTGTTGTCGATGATGTTTTGTGTCGATAATGTTATTGTGTGATGCGACTGAATAAAGAATTTCAATCAATCAATCAATCAGAACTGTTGTGAAATTAAATAGTTTTAAAGAATTTAAAATATAAAATGTGAATTTCATTGAAAGGAACCAATGGGTGAGAAAAACTTTAGAGAAATCAAAAACTATTCAGACACAAAAGAACCCTTTGTTGATAACACTTAATGATAATTACACACTATTAATCAATAGTTAAACATGATTAATTATGTAATTTATCATGTGTAAAGTATTCTTCCTACATTACAGTTAGAAATGATGAATTAAGTAATGTTTAACTAATACCCAGGGGGCAAAATCCCAGTTTTTTGAAAAACGGACACGGAGCGTTGTAAAAGGTTTGACACCAGAAATGATATCTAGGAACTTCAAGGATTAAAACCTGGGTGGACAACCCGGTCAACTAGCTGCTGGAAAGATACAGGGGGCCAAAACCCCTTTCTTGGGTCATTTTGCTGGCGAAATGATGTAAATGCAAATATTTAGGTACTACAATGGCATAAATAGTCATACAACTATAAAATTTGGCAGAGAGTATCTTGACACATAGGGGGAGGCATGAAAAAAAGATTCTGGGGTTTGTTGCAACTCGATTTTAAGATATCACCCTCAACATCCCAAAAAAGACCAAAAAAAGTACTGTTCGCCTGACAAATTCTCATGGAAATTATTATTTTTCAGCACTTTATGGAGAATATCTATGCTTAACATGTATATGGAAAATTTCCTTAATTCATAAGCTTCCATTTGAGTCCAAGATAGCCTTTCTATCTCCAAAGCCCCACTTGCTGTGGCCAACGGTCTCTATCTATCTGTTCACTTTGGGGAGACCAGAAATAGAATGGTTTCTGATCATGTCAGTTAACATGTAGTTTTTCACAATAGGTGTTGCATTGTTTGGAGACAGCCTGTAGCTTTCCAGTAGCTAGTAGAAAGGCTATCTTGGACTCAAATGGAAGCTTATGAATTAAGGAAATTTTCCATATACATGTTAGGCATAGATATTCTCCATAAAGTGCTGAAAAATAATAATTTCCATGAGAATTTGTCAGGCGAACAGTACTTTTTTTGGTCTTTTTTGGGATGTTGAGGGTGATATCTTAAAATCGAGTTGCAACAAACCCCAGAATCTTTTTTTCATGCCTCCCCCTATGTGTCAAGATACTCTCTGCCAAATTTTATAGTTGTACGACTATTTATGCCATTGTAGTACCTAAATATTTTCATTTACATAATTTGTGCATAATTAATGCTTAAAAATGTGTAGCTATTATAAAAGAGTTATTGTCTTATTATTTTGCCTTTTTATGGGATGTATTGATGAATGTTGTTTTTCTCATTGTGTGTGAATGTTTCATTTGACATGATTGACGTCTGTCAGTGCTGGTTGTTATATTGATTGTTGATCATTTGATTAAAGCATTAAATCTGAATATTAAAGCTGAAGCTTCGGTCTGTTTCATGTGGAGACACGAGAAACGTCTCAGTTTGTTCATCAAGATGAAAACACGGAGGTCAGAGCTCAGAGCTGTGAATGTGTCACCAGTCCTTCTCTCTCTCCGGCCTCTCGCTTATTTAATCATCACAGTTCTTGTCGCCTGTCACCGCGGCGACCGGCGGTCTGTCTCCGTCTCTGTCTCTTGTGTTTTTTTGTTCTGATGAATCATAACGACGTGATAAATATTCATGGGAGCGTCCGGCTGGTTACTGTTTGTCATTAAAGCTGTGGAGAGTGTGAGCAGAGCCACATTACTCTGCATTAGGAGCAGAGGCCTGCATGTTAAACACACTGCAACAGGTGACACCTATAAATAGCCCTGTGGTGTGTGTGTGTGTGTGTGTAATGTGTGTGTGTGTGTGTGCAGGGCTGCAGCTGAGCTACAACACACACACTGATCTGCTGCTGCTGCTGCTGCTGCTGCTGCTGCTGCTTCGTCCTGTGACTTCAGCTCTGACTTTATTCTCCGGTGAGTTGGATTTAAATTCAGATTTCAGGTTTCAAGTTTTCAGATTCTCCTCAACTCAACAGGATGACGGTGTGAAGCTCAGACGTGTGTGTGTGTGTGAAGCTGCCGAGGCGTCAGTGTTGTGTTGTTGTATCTGAGTAAAGAGGTCAGAGGTCAAAGTGTCATGGAAACAGCTGATAGTAAAACTATTTGAGCTCAGGGAAGAGGAAGGAGGTCGCTTGGTGTGGGACTCTGTGTGAAACAGTGGAGAGCTTCGTCTGAGCTCGATGCTAAGTGCTAACCTGTCATGGAGTCACTGTGTGTTTACTGAGGTTCTTTATACTTTAAATTTAAGTTTTTCCATTTTCTGACACTGTCTACTTTCAGTCCATTCACAACATTTCAGAATAAATACTTCAGCTCCTTCAGAACAGCTGGATCAAAGCTGTTTACAGCTGTTTGACTAATGAGGTCACTCAGCTGGTTCAAGTCAAAGAGCTGAAACTGACTCACGTCGACACCAATGACCTCTGTTTGAGTTAATCACAGACTCTTTTATTGGGTTATTTATGAATTGAGTTATACAGAAAATTTATTTCTCATTTGTGAATCCAGGAAATCATTTGAGAAATATCAAATATTTTATGGCTCCAGTTTCTTTAACGTGAGAATTTCTTTGCTTTTTCATTTTGTTTTTAAGATGTTTTTGAAATGTGGACTCTTGGCTGGAAATGACTAAGTATTCTGGGCTGGTGACCTCAATGTTTCTTCTTTTTTTGACAATTAAATATCAAATTATTATTAAAGGGACAACAAGGAGTTTCTATTTGGTTATAAAAAAAAGTCTCATATTAATGTGGATGAATCTACGTTACCACTTGTTAATGGTCCATTTTAGATAAATATATCGTTTTGTCTCTATCATTATTTTGTTATTATTAGTGGTGGTGGAAATGCTGGTCGAGCCGACCAGCGTTTCTTTACTTTCGGTTTCGTGGCGAGTCATGAGAATAACGCCGCCGAATCTCCGTTTATGGTGGGAACTATGACGGTATGTGATCGTCTTCCAACCTCTGACTTTAATTCTTGATGAATGAAAACATGAGTCTGTCTTGCACCGGTCAAAGAATTTCACGGTGCGGAGGCTCATCAAAACTCCTCGTTGTCTCTTTAAATATTCAAGGAAATGATCAGAATGTCAGTTATATAGAATAGTTTAATTGGCATCAAACACTAATCTGCAAAACCAAAATGCTGCTTACACATTATGAGCAATAATGATTTCCATTTTTCATAGCTTTATTTAGGCTACATATTTTTACTCAAGTAACATTTTCATTTTTGAGGATTTTTGTTGTAATGAGGTGTCAGAAATAAACTTCTTGCATTTTTGAGAGGAAAATCTAAATCAATTCATTTTAGTGACTCAGTGTTGTTTGCAGCGGTGAAGTAAATCATCACAGAATCTACACAACTAGAGACAAACACATCTATCTATCTATCTATCTATCTATCTATCTATCTATCTATCTATCTATCTATCTATCTATCTATCTATCTATCTATCTATCTATCTATCTATCTATCTATCTATCTATCTATCTATCTATCTACCTACCTACCTACCTACCTACCTACCTACCTACCTACCTACCTACCTACCTACCTACCTACCTACCTATCTATCTATCTATCTATCTAACCAATCAGATGATGGAAGCAGCCGATGGGATGGATGAAGACGACCTCCTGGACCGAGATGTCCAGATGATGATAGAGGAGTCGTGTCAGCTGACGGGAGCAGAGAGGAGGTACCAACAGGAAGCAGCTTCTTCCTTCCATCCACCGGTCACATGACGTGTTTCCTTTCCTTCTAAAAACTAAACTGACCTTGATCTTCTGGTTTGTTTGTTCAGGACTGAAGCTGTGAAGGTCGTAGACGCCATCGAACGAGGTACAAGGTTTTTTTTTTTTTTTTTGCCCATATGCAACTCATACCATGCCACCATAAATAACAACTCCGCAGAGTCTCGGCATATCATTCAAAAAGTCCTGCACAGGGAATCATTTATTGTGCTTATACCTTTCTTGTGTATTTGTCCTAAACAGCCAACAGCCGTATCACTGCTGTTATAGTAGTAAATTATAATTTAAAGGGTCTCGGACATATAATATCTACTCACGTTCTTATCTTTCGCCCCCCACCGACCCTCCCAGATCCCCAGTTCTTCTCACCATCTCCCTTTTCTCCATGTGTATGTGTGTCCGTGTATGAAACTTTATGCATGATTAATCGATATGGATGAATATCAAAATATGAAGCCCTAAGATTGGGGGGGGGGTCGTTTTTTTTAAAGCCTGCTGATATCATCAGCGTCTAAGAAACTACCCATTCATTTGCATTAGATATACAGAACATCAATATTTAGTTTTTTTTGGAGATTATTAAACACATTTCATTGAAATATATAGGCTAAGCTTACTCATACAAACCCACTTTCTTTCCAACTGATTTGCTATAAACAATCAGTCATTCATGATACAAGATTGATATTTCAAGCATTAAATCTGGACTTTTCTCAATTTGATAAGATAATTGTGTTTTTATTTTCATTATTTTTGATGTTGGAGGAGACCAGAGATGGGATGTGGAATCAGAAATATTTTTGTCAAACTTTATTTGTTCCACCATTTCAATAATTTATTTTTAGATGTGAAGAATGTGAAGTCTGAAAATACATTTGTTAAATTTTGAATAGTTTGAGGTATTTTTATTGGGGGGGGGGCAAGTCATGTTTTTCAGAAATTGGGGGGGACATGTCCCCCCCAGTCCCCCCCGGGATCTGCACCCATGGTTGTCACATATAGTACATAATAATTATTAATATATTCAAATATGATATGATGATGAATTTTACAACCTGGCTCTTACAGTACTAAAATCTTCTCTGTCTCTGCAGGCGACATGTCGTCTCTGCAGCAGCTCTCAGATCTCCCAGCATCCTTCAGTGCGGTGGACGAGCGCGGCTGGTTCCCTCTGCACCGGGCGGCGGTGCAGCCTCAGGTGTCGGTGCTGGAGGCGGTGCTGTACGGTGGGTAAGAGGTCCAAACTTCATCTCATCATATGACCAAACACTAGATGGCAGCACAACAACAGCAGAGGCTGACGTCATGACGACTCAACTCAAATAGAACTCAGATAGAAACCAAGATAACCAGTTTGCTTCTGGATTTCAACTCATTATCAAAAGCCATTATATATAGGCTACAGAACACCAATATTTAGTTTTTTGGAGATTATTAAAAACATTTCATTGAAATATATAAGCTTATATTTACTCATACCCCTTCAAACCCACTTTTTCCCCCCAATTGATTCGCTATAAACAATTCTAATTCAGTCATTCATGCTAAAGGATTGATATTTCAAGCATTAAATCTGGATCTAAGATAATTGTGTTTTTATTTTCAATATTTTTGATGTTTTGTGGAAAAACAAACAGTTTGACAGTCAAAACGTTTGACTCCCTGATGAAGGCTTGATGCCGAAACGCGTCGTAGTCATTTTAAACATGTCATTGTGACAATGCCAGATTAATTAAAGGCATTTTTATTAACTCAAGAGAGTGCCTTGGAGGTTTTTCTTTGTTTTTCCACATCCCTGGGATCCCTCTCCAAAGACCACCTCTAGATTTGAGAAAGGAGTCCACGTAGCGCTCCTCGTTTTTTTTTTTTTTTTTTATTCAGTATGTAAATATTCTTTATATCTATACTTTTTTTTTTTTTTTTTTTTTTTTTAATAAATAAAATTACAAATTGCACACACAAACAAACAAACAAAACAAAAAACAAACAAACCCAAGAAAAAACAACAACAAAATAAACAATGATAAAAAAAATAAATAAAAAAAACCTGTATGCTGTTTCATATGGTACAACAGAAATAAGCTACTAATTCATCTTTAGACGCAAAAACCACAACAACAACAACAGCCAAAACACGCGCTCCTCGTTTTGAACATTTTATGATGTTTTGTTGCTCTGAGATCAACATTACACTCCTAATGAGAGGATCTTACCAACTTTTAGAGAAATCTTGAACAGTTTAAGTTTATAATATTGTATGTTGAGTTTCTCCATCAGGCTGTATTGTAAAACAGTTGTTCTTGGTGCAGAGGTTCAGTTTTGAGCCGAACTCGGTGAAATGAAGTGAAGGTTGTTTTGTGTGTTTCAGCCTCGTTCAGTCTGACTCTGGAGGAAACGACTCCCGAGGGTGAAACCTTCCTCACCTTGGCCGTAAACGCCGGTTTGGAGGAGAACGTGAAGATGCTGCTGGACCACGGAGCTTCTCCTCACACCACCAACACCAAGAACGAGTCTCCGCTGCTTCTAGGTCAGAACACATCTGTTCCTACTGTCAGTGGCATGCACAGACATTTTGAAGGGCAGGGGCGAAAAGGAAAAAAAAAGGCACATAGCACGTCCTCTTCGGTGGCGAGGACGCGTTTTGGCACTTTAGCACATGTTTTGGCTCCTATAGGGCACTTTAGCACATGTTTTGGCTCCTAGAGGGCACTTTAGCACATGTTTTGGCTCCTAGAGGGCACTTTAGCACATGTTTTGGTTGCCATGAGGGCACTTTAGCACATGTTTTGGCTCCTAGAGGGCACTTTAGCACATGTTTTGGCTCCTAGAGGGCACTTTAGCACATGTTTTGGCTCCTAGAGGGCACTTTAGCACACGTTTTGGCTCCTAGAGGGCACTTTAGCACATGTTTTGGCTCCTAGAGGGCACTTTAGCACATGTTTTGGTTGCCATGAGGGCACTTTAGCACATGTTTTGGTTGCCATGAGGGCACTTTAGCACATGTTTTGGCTCCTAGAGGGCACTTTAGCACATGTTTTGGCTCCTAGAGGGCACTTTAGCACATGTTTTGGCTCCTAGAGAGCACTTTCGCATGTGTTTAGGCTCCCAGGGGACACTTTAGCACACGTTTTTCAACAATTGGGCCACAAGGGGGGGTGACCGCCCCCTCTGCCCCCCTCCTGTGCATGCCACTGCCTACTGTTCACCTGTTGGTCGTCTGTCCAGGTCTGTCCGTCCTCACCTGTCCGTCCTCACCTGTCCGTCCTCACCTGTCCGTCCTCCCTGCAGCGGTCAGAGCCGGATCAGGGCGGATGGTTTCCTGTCTGATGGCTGCAGGAGCGCGGGTGGAGCAGGTGTGTCTGAAGAAGTGGACGGCGGTGCACGAGGCCTCGCGGTGCGGCTGCGTCCGCGTCATGGAGCTGCTGCTTCAGAACGGAGGCCGAGTCTCCGAGGCCGACCAGTACGGAGTCACTCCTCTGGGCATCGCTGCAGAGTACAGCCACCCCGAGGTGCTGGAGCTGCTCATCAAACACGGTGAACCACCAACTCCTCACAACTCCTCACACTGCAAAAACTCAAAATCTTACCAAGAATATTTGTATTATTTCTAGTCAAAATGTCATTTCTAGTCAAAACTAATCTCATTATACTTAAAATAAGACTCATCACATAAAAAGTAGCTTGTTTTTAGACACTTTTTACTTCTTTCAAGCATATTTTCACTTGAAATAATCTGATAGTGGAGCAAGTTTTTCTTTCTTATTACAAGCACAAAAAACTTTTGATTTTTCTACTTATTTCAAGTGAAAATTTGTTTGAAACAAGTGAAAATGATCTAAAAACAAGTGAATTTTTAGGTGATGAGTCTTCTTTTAAGTGGAAAGAGTTTAGTTTTGACAAGTTGAGACATTAGTTGAGACATTTTGACTAGGAATAAGACAAATATTCTCGGAAAGATTTTGAGTTTTTGCAGTGCACAATTCCCCACAACACCTCTCAACTCCTCCTATGTCGATTGTTGTCCCATTCCCACTACCTCCATGTGAACAATGGATTTGATCATCATCAATTTGTTCTGAATACAAAATGATTCATAATTATGGTTTAATATCAGGACATTCCTGGAGTTTGGATCTCCAATCTTTCTAATTCCCCAGTCTTTTTAATCTCAGACCTGAAAAGAAGAGTTCTTCTGCAGCCTTTGTTGGTTGTACCAGATTTCCTCAGACCCTGTTCAGAAACTTAAAGAACAGATAAAAGAACAGACTTGGATCCTAAAAGTCCAACATTTCCTGTATCGTGACAGGATTGTACATCAGTGGTAACTGGGTGTCGTTAAACTGGACCATTGTATCTCTGAAATAATTGTGATTCAGCAAACTGGTTCCTAGAAGGATCATAAGCAGCTTTTGCTTCATCTTGGTGGATGAATGTTGTTCACCAGACGGGATTTTCAGCTGGACGAAGTGAAGAAAGATCCAGATCTGATCAACTGTTCTGCTTTCATGTTGAAGGTGCTGATGTAAACGCTCAGGCGCCCAACGGCGACAGCGTCCTGTACGACGCCGCGGGTTCTGGGAATCCAGACTGCATCGACATCCTGCTGCAGCACGGAGCGAATCCCAACATCCTCAACCTAAGCTCCCAGCTGCCCGTCCACCACGCCGCCTACGAGGGCCACTACCTGTGAGTCGGTCCATCAAACAAAGCTTTACCTGCTCAAATGTAGAACCACGTAATAAGACATAAGACTCTTTATTGATCCCACATGTGGGGAATTCTCTCAGCAGCAAAGAGTACAAGATGCGTGAAGAAAAAAGGAATAAAATATAAAGGAGAATATAAACAATATGTACTGTTATGTACAAAAAAATATTGAAGTAGAGAACTATATATACATGTTGTTTGGTCAAAGATATTGCACAGTGTGGGTGGTCATGAAGGACAAGTAAAAGTATGGCTTGTATGAGTGAGGAAGGTAAAAATACACAGGAATAAATTATGCAGAAAAGAAACAAACTTTAAAAGTACAACTGGGTGAGGTAACGGACTGTAATGGAGAAAGTGGCTT
Organism: Trachurus trachurus; assembly: GCF_905171665.1. NCBI lineage: Eukaryota > Metazoa > Chordata > Actinopteri > Carangiformes > Carangidae > Trachurus > Trachurus trachurus. Next base: position 32,799,878 of record NC_139897.1, read on the forward strand.
GTGCAAAAGTTGGCAGAATCGTAGTGCAATAATTTAAAGAATAAATAGAGTCCAGAGTGCAGGTTATTATGGGTCAGACTGGTGTTGTACAGTCTGATGGCAGCTGGAATGAATCACCTGCGATACCGTTGTTTCCTGCAGCGAGGGTAATGATCCAACACTCAGAGACTCTGGTGTTCAGAGGTTTCAGACTCTAACATTGAGCTTTGCCATGATTCTTCAGATTTTAGCATCTAGTTACAGTTTTATTTTCTTCAACCAAATGTCCATAAGAAAATTGATGGTTTTAACTCTTCAGATTCTAAGAGGTCAGTCCGTCATGACTTTATGTTGTTATCTCTCAACTTATTTTATTGGATACTTGTTTCTTTCTATGACTTTGAAACCATGTAGAGCTCTAATGGATTTAATGGAATATTGAATTAAAAGGTCGGTATTTATAAGCTAGATAGCTTCAGCCTACACCTTTTCCATCTATTTAAAGGGACAACGAGGAGTTTTAGAAAAGTGAAGTGTTTCCACACTACATTTATGAGCCTCCGCACCGTGAAATTCTTTGACCGGTGCAAGACAGACTCATGTTTTCATTCATCAAGAATTAAAGTCAGAGGTTGGAAGACGATCACATACCGTCGTAGTTCCCACCATAAACGGTGATTCGGCGGCGTTATTCTCATGACTCGCCACGAAACCGAAAGTAAAGAAACGCTGGTCGGCTCAACCAGCATTTCCACCACCACTAATAATAACAAAATAACCATAGAGACAAAACCATAGATTTATCTAAAATGGACCATTAACAAGTGGTAACGTAGATTCATCCACATTAATATGAGACTTTTTTTATTGTCGCGGAATTTTTCGTTCTGCCGACGGAGAAACTCCTCGTTGTCCCTTTAAGAACTAGTTGAATGAATGATGGTTTTATGGAAGGTTGACTGCCTGTGATTGATGCTCAACTGTAGACAATTTTGTGTAAAAAGATCGAATAAACTACTACTACTACTACTACTACTACTACTACTTTAGATCAGTTTTAGAAAAAATTACTTTAAAAAAGTCACATTCAAAACGTTGCACTCTGAAATGTTCAGACCGTCCAGTTTCGTTCATGTTTTGAGATGTTTTGCACAGTGAATTCCAGTTTCTTCCCTCTGGATGGAGGTTGTCAGTCCCATACTGCAGAACAAAACGTTATAAAAACAGCTTTGTTCCAGCTGCAGTTACACTGGTAAACATTAAGCTGTAGTTTGCACAAAAGCTGCACAAGTCACTTTTTCGGAGCCCTTTTTTATTTATCTCATTGCTTTTATTTATTTACATATTTACTCTCAACTTGTAGGAAATTTTGCTCTTGGTGTTTTTTAATTTTTCTTTTTTTAAAGTATTTCAATTATGTGTTTTTAGTTTCATGTTTTTTACATTTTATATTTATTTCATGAACTGCAGCACTTTCTGTCGAGCCCAATCTGTCTCTTGTTTTATGTGCATGTGTTCTTTTTAAATGTCCTGTTTCTGATTTGATTGTTCGTTTTCTGTTGCTTGACTTATCTCGACTTATCTCGACTGTAAAACTAGTTTACCCTTGGGTATCAATAAAGTAACCTGAACCTGAACCTGAACCTTCCTTCCCCAGAGCTCTGAGGATCTTGATCCCCATCACCACGCGCCGGGCGCTGCGTCTGTCCGGCCACAGCCCCGTCCACTCGGCGGCCGACGGAGGCCACGCCCACTGCCTGGAGCTGCTGCTGCAGAGAGGCTTCGACGTCGACGCGCTGCTGGCCGCTCACATCTCCGACAACTACGGGGACATGAGGAGAACCCCGCTGTACTTCGCCGTCTCCAACGGCGACGCCGCCTGCACCGAGATGCTGCTGAAGGGCGGAGCCAAACCCGACCTGGACCCCCTCTGCTGCCTCCTGGTGGCAGTGCGGTCCGGCCGCTACGAGATCGTGAAGCTGCTGCTGGCGGCCGGAGCGGACGTGAACTGTTACTTCACGGTGGTGAACGACACGGCGTTCCCCACGGCGCTGCAGTACTGCCTGAGGGACGAGGTGATGATGAGGCTGCTGCTCAACAACGGCTACGACGCCGCAAAGTGTTTCTGCTGTAACCACGACGACGACTGGGAGGAGCTCAGCGAGTGTGACTACGCAGAACATCGGGACGAAAAAGTAGCAGTGAGTTCTTTAAATCAAAGAGTGAAATTATGTTTCACAGCATCAATCAAAAAACGATAAAATACGATAAAAATTACTTTATTAATCCCCAAAGGTAAATTCGTAACGTAACGTATCATATTGTAACGCTTCGAATCACATTGTAACGTATCGTACCGTACTGTATCTTATCGTATTGTAACTTATCGTATCATACTGTATCGTATCGCATTGTAACGTATCGTATCGTATCTTACCCTATCGTATCATATCGTATCGTATGTAACGTAATGTATCGTATCGTTTTGTATCGCATCTTACCCTATTGTATCATACCATATCATACCGTATCATACTGTATCGTATCATAACGTATCATAGCGTATCGTATTGTATCGCATCAGTTTTCCAGAAAATAATGTTTGGATCTTGATGCAAAAGACAGAATAAATAATATTCATGGTGTTTACCATCCAGACCAGACTGACAGACTGATGCTCAGTAGAGAACATAGGGAGTTTTATTTGTCTCTAAGGTTATGAAAAATATACAGAACCTGTTTGTACCAAACTTGGTGGAGGGATGAGTCATGGATCAGCAATGAACTGAATACATTTTGCCGCAGTTGCAGCAACATTTAGAAGATTTGCTATGAATTTAAAGTCTGGTGTATGTTATTTGACGGTGGCCTCAATGGAGCTCCTCGCTTAACATTTAGCAAACCATCAATACCAAACATTCGGTGGATCTGCAGCTTTTTTTGGTCTTATATCACAATAAAAGGAATGTATTTAACCTGTGAACTGTGGGTCGGTCAGAATAAGACGTCTAAATAAGTCTCTCACTTTTTGAGATTGAGATTTTTCCCTTTCCAAATTAAATACTGGATTATAGTCAAACCTAAACTCCTGCTGGTGACGCCTAGAGGCTGCAGTGTTTATTACAGATAAAAGAGGATTCGAGTCAAGTTAAATAAATGGTTATCCTTTGTAAATTGCCTAAACGTATTAATTAATTACCTGTGTGTCTCATGAATCTCGTCCAGTTCTGTGACTTCGTCAGCGTCTCCTGGCTCGTGAACCTGGTGGGTCGAGTTGTGTCCGTGCTCCTGGAGTACGTTGGTCAGGTTTCTCTCTGTGGGAAACTGAGGAAGCTCCTGGAGAAGCACAAAGAGTGGCCTCACATCCACTGGACCACGGGTGAGTTCAACATCCAGCTGGTCAGTTTGATGCGTTCAATCAATGTCGCCTCCTCCTCTGCAAAAACTCAAAATCTCACCAAGAATATTTGTCTTATTCTAGTCAAAATGTCATTTCTAGTCCAAACAAATCTCATTCTACTTAAAATAAGACTCATCACATTAAAAAGTAGCTTGTTTTTAGACACTTTTTACTTATTTCAAGGATATTTTCACTTGAAATAAGTAGAAAAATCTGACAGTGGAGCAAGTTTTTCTTTCTTATTACAAGCACAAAAAACCTGCTTTCACTGGCAGATTTTTCTACTTTTCTCTCTTCAAGAGAAAATTAGTTTGAAACAAGTGAAAATGATCTAAAAACAAGTTAATTTTTAGGTGATGAGTCTTATTTTAAGTGGAGAGAGATTAGTTTTGACTAGAAATGAGACATTTTGACAAGAAATAAGATGAATATTCTTGGAAAGATTTTGAGTTTTTGCAGTGTCCTCGGTACGAACCAACCGTGTCCTCTGTGTCCTCTGTTTCCTAGGTAACCCTCGCTCTCTGTCCCACCTGAGCAGAGTGGTGATCCGTAAACACCTGAGCTGCTCCGGTCTGACGTCGGTCCACCTGCCCAACCGGCTGAGGGACTACCTGCTGTTCAAAGACAGCGACCTGTACGCCAAAGTCATCTGCAGGGAGGACTGACTGAGGGTTCGATTCCTCCTCATCCACTGAGTCTTAAACATTAGCAACCGGTTGTTTTTCTTTGATTCTTCTACATTTTTTTTTTTTTTTTACTTTTTATTTTTCATTTTTCCACAAAAACAAAACATTCACTGACATAGCTTTGCACCAAAGGGAATAACAGCAGTACAATATCAATCTTAGAGATGTATGACAGTCTTACAATAACCCATATTCCTCCATTAGTCCTCCAAATAGAGAGTAATACAGTTCCACCTTTGTTCAAAAGTGTCCATTTTCAGTTGTAGACTTGCAGTCATTCGCTCCATTGTGTCGACCCTTTTCAGTCTCTGTACCCACTGATTTATGGTCGGTGGTTTTGGATCTTTCCGATTCTTCTACATTTTTGACTTTTGTAAATATGTTTTTACTGTATTTTATTAAACCTTTATGTTATTACAATATATTTTTGTGCGAACCATCAATACTGAACCAAATGTGGAGGTATTTCACTGAATAAATGAAAACCATGGCCTTTTCTTTAGGTCAGAGAGTCAGTAAGGTCCCTGTAATTCCTCCTCTGGAGTGTCTGCATCAAATTAAAGTCTCCAAATAACATAATTAAACATGTGAAAATGGCATTCCTTACTAACTGAATGCCAGTCCAATTAACAGTGGAGAATTTCAGTCTGAACCAAAGTGTTGGTGATGGCGGGTCCTTTATCTCCATCTAGCGGCCGCTGGAGGAACTGCAACTACAACACAACACAACACTAGGACCATGTGAACACAGTGTGATCTGTGTCCTCTTGATGACCGACTAAATTTAACCTCCTGACCTGCAGAACAACAACAACAATGATACGGCTCTAGATTCTGGCAGGTCACCCAGGAACCTGACACCAGAGCAAGGTCACGGTGTTTTGAACGACTGTGGAAGTGAGAGCTAATGTGCTAAAACAAAGCACAGCGCACACACACACACACACACACACACACACACACACACACACACACACACACACACACACACACACACACACACACACACACACACACACATTAGAGCGAGACAATAAAACGAGGAATGTGTTACAACCACAGGATTCCTCAGTTGATTCAATGAGATTTAAATCTTCAGTTTCTTTCTGTTTCCTTTTCACACAAATATAAACCTGTTCTATCAGCTGACGTCTGCACATGCACCAGCTGCCACATCCTAACTGCAAAGGGTGGCAATTAATTAATGATTTTTAATTAATGATGATTATATTTATATACAGCCCTGGAAAAAATTAAGGGACCACTCCCAAAATGATCAGTTTCTCTGGTTTTACTATTTATAGGTATGTGGTTGAGTAAAATTAAATTATTATTTTTTTTGTTTTATTCTATCAACTACTTACAAAATTTCTCCCCCCCCCCAAAAAAAAATGTTGTCATTTAGAGCTTTTATTGGCTAATGACTAAACTAGTCTAAATAACAAAAATATCAAGTCTTTTTTTTTTTTTGCTTTTAAGAAACATTTTGTGAAAGTGCTCTCTTATTTTTTTCCTAAAAAATATAAGAGAGCACTTTCACAAAATGTGAAGCATCTCTACGTGTATGACAGTCATTCTTTTCTTTTCCTGAGTTAAAATATTCTTGCTGTGTTGTTTAGGAATAAATTTGAACATGTTTTCTTTGCATTATTATTATTATTCAAGGTCTGAAAAGTAGTAAACAAAATATTTTTGTTATTTAGACTAGTTTAGTCATTAGCCAATAAAAGCTCTAAATGACAATATTTTTTTTTTTAATTTTGGGAGAAATGTTGTTGGTAGTTGATAGAATAAAACAAAAAAAAAGTAATTTAATTTTACTCAAACACATACCTATAAATAGTAAAACCAGAGAAACTGATCATTTTGGGAGTGGTCTCTTCATTTTTTTTTCCAGAGCTGTATATTTAGAGTATAGTATATAAGAATTTCACTGTACTAGCTGTATATGTGACAAATAAAGTACCTTTACCTTTATATTGAGCAGTGTTAAGGACGGGAACAGCTGCATGGCAACAAACAGCACCGACACCAACAGATCGACCTTATTGATCACATCTGGCAGCAGCTGCTTTTCTCTGATGAGCTCCGTTAAGAGCACGCACGGCTGTAAAATGAGCACATGTGATTATAAATAGACGCCGACAACACTCCTGCCAACAAAAACTAGAGAGGAGATAATCTCCACCCTGCTTCAGCTCCTACACAGCTGAATAACTGAGATGTTTCACTACAACAACAGTTAGTAGTTTCATAGCTGGAGCTCAGAGAAGGAGAAGGAGGAGAAATGCACACTGTTTAATCAAGGTTATTTATATAAGATTATACATATAGCTCTGTCTTTTATGGAGCAGTTTATTTGAGTATAAACCATCCATGGGGTCACAGAGCTTATGAAAGAGTTCCCTCCATGTTGGACGCGTTGTTCCCTCCGAAGGTAAACACTGGGGAGATGGTTTGGCAGCTCGTCAGTGTCCTTAAGAGCTCTTGGTATTTTTTAATAATAATAAATAAGACACTTTTTGTGGATCGCACGTGCAAAGTGCTTCACTGCAGGGATACAAATGTGGAAAAAGGACAACAACAAAAACATAAATGTGAAAAATGCGTCACCAAAAAGAGCATAATCAGCCGAAAGTGAAACATCCTGAAAAAGCTGCAAAATGCAAAAGGAAAATAAAAAAGAATTGATAAAAGAGGAGGAGGAATAAAAACAGACTTTATATTCCCCACAACTTTAAAAAGGACAAACTACAAAAAAGTCCCAGATATCTTGCATCATTAATGCAAACAAAACATAAACATTATCGAATATAACTATATTATTTAACTATAATATAATGATGAATATAACTTAATGGGATAAAACCAAGCTATAAAAGGTATAAAAAAGCAAGCAAGTTATAAGAAAAACAAAGCTAATATGGAAGAAAACTGGAAGCTGCAGTTCCTCTCTCAACCACTAGAGTGGGTCTCCTAGTCAGGCACCACAGACTCCCATGTAAAAATATCCTTTAAAGGGATAGTTCAACATTTTGGCAAATTGGCCCATTGCCATAACCCCTACGGTCATAGCAGTAGGTTCGTTACCTTTAATTGTCGGTGCAAGATATTTTTAGAATGGCGGAGCAGAGCCGTGAGCTGCTCAGAGCTACGCTACGGAGGCTCATTATGGGATTTCTTGGTTTCCCTCATCAAACTCATCAAATACACAATCCAACAACTCCACAACGCTCTGGTGGACAAGTTGTGAGCTGCACATTCACCACGCTATGAGATAATAACACAACGTTACCACACAGAGTTGTTTTAGAGGGAAATTCAACAAAACCGCTGATGCGTTTTGCAGTTTTTCATCAAGCAGTCTCTGTATTTCCCTCTAAAACAACTCTGTGTGGTAACGTTGTGTTATTATCTCATAGCGTGGTGAATGTGCAGGTCACAACTTGCCCACCAGAGCGTTGTGGAGTTGTTGGATTGTGTATTTGATGAGTTTGATGGGGGAAAACAAGAAATCCCATGAGCCTCCATAGCGTAGCTCTGTGCTCTGTGCTCTGCCATTCTAAAAATAGCTTGCACCGACAATTAAAGGTAACGAACCTACTGCTATGATTATAGGGATTATGACAATGGGCCAATTTGCCAAAAATGTTGAACTTTCCCTTTAACTTCACAGCAGAACTAAACATGTTTACAGACGTCTCCGCTCCAAACGGACCCCTCCTCTTTGTCCATTTCAGGATCAGCTGGGAATTTGGGGGCGGAGTCAGATGCTTCAAACACTTGGACATGTTAAAGCCCATGCAGTTTGTGGTTAAAACATGCAGCTGATCAGCAGAGATCTGGAGGTCAAAGCTCAAATTTACAGCGGCTTTAGGATGAAGAGTGATGTCGTGTCACTCAGAGTCTTTTCACTTCACACGTGTAACAAGATACAGCTTGTTAAACACACTCAGGGATGGCTGCGTGTTGTCTTGGCAACCACACACACACACAACAAACCAGTCGCTGCTGATGAAGACGACGATTAGACGCTCCAGAGGAGACACTGTCTTTTTATCTGATTGGCACCAGGACAGTTTATTTTATCCGTGTATTAGTTGACATGATTGTGGAGATAAAAAACAAGTCACTGGTTTATTTTCTCTTCCATCAAACGTCCTTAAAGGGATAGTTCACCCAAAATTGAAATTTCACTCATTATCTACTCACCCTCATGTCGACTAAGGGCTGGGAGAAGTTTCAAGGTCCTCCGTGGCTTCTCTGAGTTACAGGGCTTCAATACAAGACGGACATTACATATAAGCAGCATGGAGGTATTTGGATGTTTTTTGGTGTGTCTTTTTGTTACGAAGACAGTTGGTATCCATTTGCAACCGTCATATGGACATGACCCCCTGCACTGCAAAAACTCAAAATCTTTTCAAGAATATTTGTCTTATTTCTTGTCAAAATGTCTCATTTCTAGTCAAAACTAATCTCTTTCCACTCAAAATAAGACTCATCACCTAAAAATCAACTTGTTTTTGGATCATTTTCACTTGTTTCAAACAAATTTTCATTTGAAATAAGTAGAAAAATCTGCCAGGGAAAGCAAGTTTTTTGTGCTTGGAATAAGAAAGAAAAACCTACTCCACTATCAGATTTCTCTACTAATTTCAAGTGAAAATCTGCTTGAAAGAAGTAAAAAGTGTCTAAAAACAAGCTACTTTTTAAATGTAATGAGTCTTATTTTAAGTAGAATGAGATTTGTTTTGACTAGAAATGACATTTTGACTAGAAATAAGACAAATATTCTTGGTAAGATTTTGAGTTTTTGCAGTGTGTAACTCAGAGAAGCCACGGAGGACTCTGAAACTTCTCCCACCCAGCCCTTAGTCCACATGAGGGAGAGTAGATAATGAGTGAAATTTCAATTTTGGGTGAACTGTCCCTTTAAGGACGTTGATGTCGATGGTTTTAACTCTCCAGATTCCTCCAGGTCGGTCCGTCCTGACTCGATGATGATGTTGTTTCATCCTGGTGTAAACACCGGTCGTCCTCGCTGCCAGCCAGAGCAGAGCTGCACTGCACTGAACATAATCCCATCATCCCCCCGGGGGAGAACAAGTGTTTTCCCGACAACAACACCCGACCCGACACAACCACGTTACATAACCACGTCTCCTGTGTCTCCCCACAGAGTTTTGTTCCCTTCCCTTCCTTTCTTTCGATGCACGAGTCTCTGGTGATGATGAGAGTGCTCGGCATGGGCCACTCAGAGGACTCGCATTCCTGCAGTAAGCCTATCTCATTGAGCCCATGCAGCCGGTCCATCCAACACCCTAAAAAAAGACAGACAACAGCACCATCAGAGGCACGGAGGAAGGAACCTCCCCCTCCTCTGGCAGCTGGGACCAGCGGAGGAACAAGAAGTCAACAGAACAGTCGCCCCGGAGCATCCCTGATGGAGGACGAGCCAGCCAACAAGCAGGACAGAACCAGATCTAGACATAGACCCGGCAACTGCAGGACGGTTTAATCAAGTTTCACCGAAGAGTAAAAGGCAAGGCAAGGCAATTTTATTTGTACTGTATAGCCCGTTTTTACAAACAGTTTGTCTCAAAGGGCTTTACATGGCATCGTAACAACATCCTCTGTCCTTAGACCCTCACATCCACTGAGTTTCAACAAGTTTGAGCTTTTCCAAAAAACATCTGAGGAGTTCGTTCGTTCGACCCGGCAACTGCAGGACGGTTTAATCAAGTTTCACCGAAGAGTATAAAAGAGTTTCAACAAGTGTGGGCTTTCCAAAAAAACATCTGTGGAGTTCGTTCGTTCGTTTGTTCGTTTGGACGCCGGCGTAGAAACCATGAGTACCTTTGGGTACGGCCGGGAGCTGAAGAAGTCCTACGATGAGGTGGACGAGGACGAGCTGCTGGCCACGCTGTCCTGCGAGGAGCTGCAGGAGCTGGAGAAGGAGCTGGCCGACCTCGACCCCGACAAAAACGTCCCCATCGGCCTGAGGCAGAAAGACCAGACCGCCAAAACCGCCACGGGGACGTTCGACCGGGACGCTCTGCTGAAGTACTGGGAGGTGGAGAACAAGAAGCTGCACGAGGACGAGAAGGTGGAGTCCAACGTTGTGCAGCAGGTGGGAAATGTTTAGGGAGGTTTTTTGGTTCCTTTGTGCAGATTTTAAGGCCGGTTGCAACAGGTTTTTTACTAATTTAACACGATCTGCATCTTGGTTTTCATGTTTCAAAGGGCAAACAAGAGTTGTTTTTGCTTGCACCTGCACAATAGTGTATCTTTGACAGGATAAAACCTGATCAAATGTCCACATTGACTGATTTTTACATAAAGTTTATTAGGAAATGAACCAAAACCAGAGGCTGTGTAAAAGACAAGACATAAAAAACAACTCTGTGGACAGAAATTCAGTTGTTTGATGCCAAAATATGTTTAAAGCTGCACTATTATTTCTCATATCTTCAGTAAAACAACAACAACACGTGATCTGAAAAGGCTCAGTCATGATTTGGAGAGAATTTATAACCACTCTGAAGGTCTTTTATTTTGTAGTGTTGGTTCACAGTCTCGGTTCAGTTCTGGTTTCCATCAAACGAGCTCTAATAAACAAAGTGTGGAAACTCAGCCCAGCAGCAAAACAGCAGATAGACAGAGGACAGAGGACATGCAGAGTGAACATATCTGACTGACCTTTCAAAATAAATCTGCAGCAGATCAAGAAGCCCAACTACTTCTTTCTTTTTCTATTTGTTTTATTAACGAAAAATCTGAAAACAGATTCAGTTCCAGTTTGGGATTGCACTACTTGCACTGCTGTGTTTATATCCTTATATGTCCTGGGTAATGAGCAGACTGGTCTGGTGAAGGTTTTCTCAGCTTGGCTTTAAAGACAACAAGTTAAGGACAAAAAGATCACCATAGAAACTGGACGTCTAACTGTCTGTGTTCATCTCAAGTAGACGAGGGCAAAAAAAAAAGGCTGTCAAAGACGAGAACTTGAGCTATTATAACAACTCCTCTGTTGCTGCTTTTAATAACTAAAAACCTCTGATAGTATGAATCTGAAAAATGTAGTTTTCATGCAAAGCTTTTCACTTTGGGTCCAGTTTGAAAATGAGTCTTTATTATGCATAACGACGTAGAAACTGTCACATGTTTCCATTTCATTTGCAAGTGTTGCTGGAAAATGGGCTATAAATAAAGGCTGTCTGAGAAATGCCAGCTTTAATGACTGTCTGCCAGCGCTGGAGAGGGTTCTTAATTAAAAGCCCCGGGGCTGGAGAATGTCAGGGTTCGACCTCATTTTCTCTTCTGTTATCATCCGCAGGAGGGGCGGCCGGATAAGAGCAGGGAGGAACGAGTGTCAGCCACCGGGGGCAACAACACCGGAAAGACGCCGGGAAGCGACAAGAAGAAAGTTTTAAACAAAGAGAAGAAAGCGCCGAGTGCTTCTGGAAAAACTGACGCAAAGGTAGACGAGGCGGAGAAGAAAGACAAGTGTAAAAAGGCATCTCCCATCCTTTTGTTTTGCTTGATCGGAAGCATCAGAGGTAGCCTATAATTGCTCGGGGCCGGCTGTCATCCCACCGGTCTGAGAATTCCTCAACTCTCAGTCAGGTTATAAATAGTTTGACTTCTTCACCGATGGTTGATAAGACTGATCGGACAGAGAGACGTCCGTTAGAACAGTGGTTCTCAACCTTTTGTACATCAAGGACCCCTAAATTGACACAAATTAGACCACGGACCCTCATCATTGGACCAAATTTAGAAGTAAACACCAGAAATATACAAATATTTGTTCTGAGACTGAAGAACATTACTTGTTTATACTTTTAAATTAGGGCCAATGGCATGAATTTTTGGAAATATTATAGAGAAATTTCTGGAAAAAAGTGGTCCAATTTCACCAAAAACAATTAAACATTTCTAGGAAGAAGTGGGAAAAATTCTCAAAAAAAAAGGAAAAAACAAAAAAAGGAAACATTTTCTCAAAAAAAAAAAAAAAAAGTGGTAAAATTTCTCGTAAAAAAAGGTTCAAAATAAAAATAAAAAAGTAAAAGTTTTCTAGAAAAAAGTGGTAAAATTTCTAAAACAAAAACATTTTTTAAAAAATCTAGAAAAATGGTAAAATAAAAAAAAAACTTCTAGAAAAAAGTGGTAAAATTTTGAGAACGTTGAGAACCACTGCGTTAGAAGAACCAATGAGGAACAAGCAGCATTTCATAGGACAGGGTTCTTAATTAAAAGCCCGGGGCTGGAGAATGTCAGGGTTCAACCTAATTTTCTGTTCTGTTATCATCCGCAGGAGGGGCGGCCGGATAAGAGCAGGGAGGAACGAGTGTCGGCCACCGGGGGCAGCACCGGAAAGACGCCGGGAAGCGACAAGAAGAAAGTTTTAAACAAAGAGAAGAAAGCGCCGAGTACTTCTGGAAAAGCTGACGCAAAGGTAGACGAGGCGGAGAAGAAAGACGAGTGTAAAAAGGCGGCGTCTCCCATCAGGGGTAAATGTCCTCAAAGGAACGGGCAGTTGAAAAGCTCGAGGGGCGAATCGAAACCGACCGAGACCAACGACCAAAACCTGAACACCACCTCCGACCGGCCGAGCGGGAACCCCATCGTGCTCGACGAAGCTCTGGAGCAGATCCTCGGAGACGATCCGGCCACGAGCGAAGTCAACCTCAACAACATCGAGGACATCTCCCAGGAAACGCTGCTTCGTTTTGCCGAGGCCTTGTGCACAAACACGCACGTGCACGTCTTCAGCCTGGCCAACACCCACGCCGACGACCGAGTCGCCTTCGCCGTCTCCAAGATGCTCCGGGAAAACCGCTCCATCAGGAACCTGAACATCGAGTCCAACTTCGTGTCGGGTCAGGGCATCCTGGCTCTGCTGGCGGCGCTGCAGCACAACCGCACGCTGGTGGAGCTGCGCTTCCACAACCAGAGGCACATCTGTGGCGGCAAGGTGGAGATGGAGATGGTCCAGCTGCTGAGGGAGAACAACACGCTGCTGAAGCTCGGCTACCAGTTCGACCTCCCCGGTCCCAGGATGACGGCGACCGGCATCTTGACGCGCAACCAGGACCAACAGCGCCAGAGGAGGCTTCAGCAGAAGAAGGAGGAGCAGAGTCCTGCAGAGGCGTCGCAGCAAGTTCCCGCTTCGACTGCAGAGAAGAGGCCGTTGAAGAAGCCGTTACAATCCTCTAAGACTGTTGAGAAGCAGAAGAAAAACCCTCCTGCTGCTCCTGCTCCTCCTGCTTCTCCTCCTTCATCCCTTGATCCGCCCACGAGGAAGATCGCCGAAATGGTCAAACAGCACGAAGGCTCGAACGGCACGAAGACTCAGTCCAACCAGAGGAAACAGATCAGGACGAAGAAGCTGAAGAACGGCGCCAACGAGAAGGAGAGCGCCGACATCCTGAAGGACCTGAAGAACGCCCTGAAGCCGTCGTCGCTGCTGCAGAGGAAACGAGAGGAAGCGGCCAAGCTGCCGCCGCCGCCGCAGAGGTCTGGCCGCGACGACCTGATGGCGGCGATCCGCGGGAGCAGCGTCAGGTCCTTAAAGAGGGTAAGACTTCCTGCGAGGCCGCTGTGGCGTCACGGGACCGATCTATATTAGGGTTTGAAGGGAATTTTGTTTTGCTTTGCCCATTGCCATAATCCCTATAGTCATAGCAGGAAGTGTATGGGTAGTGTTAGCCTGCCTCCTACCCGAGCCGAAACCAGCAGTCAGAAGCTGATTTCATTTTAGCTCTAAACTCTGTAAATATATCACTTTATCAACATTTCAAACATTTTTAGGTGAGAAAGTAGCCGTTTAGATCAGCAGTGTGTCGTTAATTTGTCTAAATACCGGCTGTTTACAATTTTGTTCGGACGAATTCGGCGCTACTCAAGCTAGCCGTTGTGACCAACGCACTTCCGGTTACTTTCACAGAATAAAACAGTAAAAACACCCGTTGCCCTTTACATACAGAAAACCATGAGGATAGAATTTGTGCTTTTACTTTGAAACAGGAAGCTAACCTACCCTCGATGTAGCTAGCTTGAACCAAAATAAAGCGTCTTTGCTTGAACCCTCCGTTTTGACCGATCTCGTCCCGTTAGCGGCATTTGACCGCTCAAGATGCCTTACTGGAGAGTTTTGTCAGCTCTGGGATGAAGATCGGCCCACCGGTTTCCATTTAGAGTTGCTGAAGAGTTTCTCTGATGACTTTAGGTAGAGGCAGGCTAACACTACCCATACACTTCCAGCGTTTGAGCTAAGCTAATTAGCGACTTTAGGTGGAGGCAGGCTAACACTACCTATACACTTCCAGTGTTTGAGCTAAGCTAATGAGCGACTTTAGGTGGAGGCAGGCTAACACTACCTATACACTTCCAGCGTTTGAGCTAAGCTAATTACGGGCGATACGGACTCTCCCCGGGACCGATCTATATTAGGGTTTGAAGGGAATTTTGTTTTGCTTGAGTGGAAGCATCAGAGATATAATTCAGCCTCGTGAAGCCATTAGACGCCCGCTGCTCGGAGCCCGCTGTCATCGCTCCGGTCTGAGAATTCCTCAACTCTCAGTCAGGTTATAAATAGTTTGACTTCTTGACTGGTGGTTGATAAGACTGATCAGTGGGAGAGCCGATGAGGAACAAGCAGGGTTTCATAGTATAGTATAGGACAGTGTGTAAGTGTGTTTTTCACTTTGTAAAATCCAGTTGTATGAAGAGTCGTCAACACAATGTGATGGGGACTCCTCCCTCCACATGGTGAACCATTAAACTTCAGGGTTAAAGCAGAAGTGAGTGATATGTTTGTGTTAATATAAGTCTTAAATAGTTGTATCTTCCGACAGCAATCACTTACATAGAGTGTTTGGTCTGAAACACGGGTCTGTCAGTCACTCTGCTCTGCTCTGAGCCCAGGAGAAAACATTTATCGTATCCTACAGTTTTTATCCAATGAGGAGAGAGAACGGCATGCAGGGCTGTGTGTGCAGCCAAGGAACGCCGTGAATGTGGCGACGTAGCGACGAGGACTGTTATGGTGCGTTCAAGGAAACTCGTATTTTTCCGACCGTGAAGTGGTACCAGTTCGATCTGGTACGAGTTCACCGGTCGGAAGTTACGAGTGGCCGTTATAGTGACTTTCACCGGTAAAACTGTAAAATTGAAGCCCCCTCCAATCTTCCATACAATAACCACAGATGTAATTCAAATAAGGATTTTACTCTAATGACTTTATATTTTCGTTAATAACTGACGTGTGTATTTGCTTCGGTGAATAACTTATTTATTAATATAAAATGATTGATCACCTATCTGTTGTTTTATAATCTGAATGTGTGTGTGCTGTTTGTCGTTGCAGGTGGATCCGTGACACACCTGAACTCCAGCGACCTCAACTCTTCTCACTTTGTTGTTGAAATATTTGATTTTTACTTCACATCGAACATCACTTTTTAACAGTTTGTATTTGAACTTGTCACATTGAAGCAGCCGACTGCACTTCTCCATGTCTCAGCTACCATTATTATTAATATTATTATAAATAATTATTAATATTATCATTGTTGTTGTTTTGTTACTGTGTGGAATCAACTGTGAAAACTGATGTGTAGAGAAATAAAAGTTCATGTTCTGACTCAGTTTACATGAGTTTACTCACTTCTTCTTTTGACTCAGGATCAAAATAATGTTCAAGATACTTTACAGATGAATCTTTATTTATTTTAATAAGCTTAAAGTTGCACTCTTGAATTAAATGCAGTTAAAGCATCACATTTAAGCTCAGATTTGTCCTCAGTTTCAGTCGTTTGCTGCTTTTAACTTTCCGTTTTCTCTTCAATAGAGAAACACACAGGAAACTGCATTGTTACTTGGGCTGATGTTAATTGATGATCCGAATTCTGTGTATAGAAACTTAAATGAAATGATCTGTTTTCACTAAATTCTGGATTGAAAACAGAAACTGAATATCATAAAACAATAAAATAAACGGAAACTAAAGTGAATTTATTTGATTGAAACTGTATTTTGATCCTGACTGTAAATATTTCACAAAACCACGTTCAGTTCCAGGTTTGTCTGAGTGTGTTCAGATTATTTTAAATAAATATTACTGTATGTGACATGCTGAGCTTGTGTAATGTGTAATTATAAATAAACAGAGTGTGTGTTGACACACAGAGGATCAGCCCACTGTGTTGTCTCATAACAGGCCACTCACAGAGGGATTACACTCCACTACGACCCACAGAGATGTTACATGATCACAGAGAAGCAGCTGCTGCACACTGTCCGTCAACACACACCAATACACACACTCACACACACACACACCAACACACAGGTGACAGATACCGTCAGATTTGCACTATGCACAACAAGTGATTTGTTCTCAACTTGTTTTGCAAAAGGAAAAAAATAATGTTTTTCCACAAAAGTCAAGACTCAGGTCGTTTTCCTCTGTAAATCCTTCCAAAATAAAATGAAATTTAAACCTAAATATACAAGTAAATGAGCAAATACATGTTTTTCTACCCCTCAAACTTTGTGTTTTTCTTAATAAAGTTGTAATTTTATAGTTTCACTGAATTAAAATCACCACAACATCAGCTAATTACACAGTTTCAATAGTTTCAATCAATAAATACTTTCTGTGCAGTATAATAGGTATTAATGACCCATGAAACAACAAATGGACCTTAAATTTGTCCTTGATTATTTTAGGTAGAAGTTATATAATAGGAGCTAGGTAACACTTTACAATAAGAGCCCCTTAATTAACTTTAGTTAGTACATTATTAAGCATTAATATATAAACTAATGTGTTAATTAATGCTGATTAATGCATACATAATGATAACTAATTACATTATTCAACTTTTATTATTACTTAATAATTTATTAACTAACTTTTAGCAGTAAACATGAATTAACTGCTTGCTAATAGGCTACATTAATTAATGTGTTTCCTAATCCTAAATAATACACAATAATGATTGTTAATATATCTGTAAACAGTTAATTAATGCTTAATAATGTACTAACTAACGTTAATTAATGGACCCCTATTGTAAAGTTAATTAATTGTTTTACTTCTTTTTTATAGCTGTTTTAATTCTTTCTCTTGTCTGTTTTTAAATAATGTTTGCTTTTTAAGTTCTCATTTTGCTAATATGTAAAGCACCTTGAGTTGTCTTGTTGCGAAAATGTGCTATACAAATAAACTTGCCTTGCCTAAAGTGTTACCAGGAACTATAATAACTAACTATAACTATAATAGGAAAATTTGCATTTATATGTTTGGGTTTAAATTCATATGTTATACCTGTTAAAGTTCAGTCCTGCAGTCGACAGTGACACAACAGCAACAACAGTGAAGCTGCTCTGATTGTTACATTTAGTTTAATTACAGTGTCATTACAGTGAGATGGTGAACAGAGTTGTTCTGGCAGAGCTTCAAATCCATCTGCGTGTGAATCACTTTCTAATCCAGTCGACAGACACACACTCTAAAGTTCATTAAACAGCTGTTCAGAGTAAACAAAGCCTCCCCTCAGGGATGTGTGTGTGTTCCTGTGTGTGTGTGTTACTGTGTGTGTGTTCAGGGGTTTACTGCGACCACTCATTACAACATTTCACATCTTTAATAAAATGCCACTTAACTCTCACTGCTCATGTTTAATTGGACGGAAATAAAATCCAGTGATTAGAGAGCGATGAGAGACACGACAGAGAGTCTGTGAATAACTGACTGACACTGAACTCACCACGTAACACACACAAGAGTCCACGTGTGAGAGCAGAAGAAGAAATAGCTCCATACAGTATAAAGGTAGATGTTTGTGTTAAAGCTCCTTCAAAATAAAGGTAGATGTTTGTATTAAAGCTCCTTCAAAATAAAGGTAGATGTTTGTATTAAAGCTCCTTCAAAATAAAGGTAGATGTTTATATTAAAGCTCCATACAGTATAAAGGTAGATGTTTGTGTTAAAGCTCCATACAGTATAAAGGTAGATGTTTGTGTTAAAGCTCCATACAGTATAAAGGTAGATGTTTGTGTTAAAGCTCCATACAGTATAAAGGTAGATGTCCATGTGTAGTGTGATTATAAAGCAGCTCTAGGTTCTATATTAATACTGTGAAAGTATCAAAGCCTCAGTCCACAGAGAAATGCACACAGCCTGTATTCAGAAACTGAGCCTTAAAACCAGCCGTCAGGACTTCCTGTCACTTTGTGATGTCACAACTAAGCCCCGCCCCCTCACCACCTGGACAACACCATCCAACATCTTGCAGGATTTGGTTTCTCTGAGTGTTTTATTCTGAAATCTGCTCTATTTTTTTTATTGGATCACTCAGAAAACAGTCAGCCAATCAGAAGAGAGGTTCAGAGCCTCCTCCTCTCTTCTGATTGGCTGACACCGACCTGTCGTTACTAGAGCTCCAGAGAGAAGCTGACAGAGGAGATGGAAAACTACACGGAGATGTTTATTTTTTTAAGATCTTCTCATGGATCAGCCCTTCAAAATAAAAGACAGAGAAAGAAGGAAACATGAAGCATTTAAAAGTTAAAATCAAAATCAAACAGGAAGTCGTTAACGTTTCTAAACAAACAACAAGAGACAAGTTTCTCTGTAAATATTAACATTTATTTAAGTATACAATTTAGTCTTCTCATTGCCCCCCCCCCACCCTCTCTCCCTCCCTCCCTCCCTCCCCGTCCCCCTCCCCGTCCCGACCCCGTTTCACAGGTTCGATGTCAGTATCTCGGCTTCTCGATGCAGCATTAATTAACCCCGTCTGCGCTGAAGGACGGACGGTAAAAACTCTTAACGGACGAACAGTTAAAACGAGCGTCAGTTTTTTATTTTTTTTACTTCTTTTTCTTTGCGCCGTTCGCAGACGGACGATCGCAACAAGGCGTCGCCGAACCCACAAGCTGCTGCTGCTGCTCGCAAAAAATGCCACATTTGGTTCATTATCATTATTTGCTTTATTTTTTATTCTTTTATGTATTTATTTTCTATTATTCTCCACAGAAGGAGGCATTTACAGTCGCATTGCATAAAATTATATAGTTTGTTAACAGGAGGACGGAAGAGGATGATTTTTTTTTATTTATTATTAGCGTTATTTTCATTATTATCATTATTATTATTATTTCGTTTCTTGTGTAGTGTGTAGTAGTGATATTTGTTTTTTTTGAAATACTGACCAGAGCTGCTGACGCTTCCTGCTGCTGCGAAAAAAAAAAAAAAAAAAATGAACGTAACAAAAATCCAACCGGACATCGGAACAACAACAGTAATAATAACAACAACAACAAAACGCCACAGTGTGTGTGAGAGTCGACGCGAGTGGAAATGTTTTTGTAAAGAAAAAAAGAAAAAAAAAAAGAAAAAACGTGCGAGAACATCATCGGTCACGTTTGTAAATCGCGTTTAAAAGGCAAAAACCTTTAGCGTTAAAAAAAAAAAGAAATATATATAGTGTTTGTCACTGTAACCTGCCGGAAATAAAATACAAATCATTTCTGACACACTCACCAAAAACAAAAAGAAAAAGAAAACACCAAACTGACCTATCATCATACAAACTGTGTGCAAAATAAACGGCTTTAATTAATTAAGTAAAAAATAAAGAGTTGAAGAGGCCGACCACCACGAGCCGCCATTGTTTTGGTCAACGAAAAGTCTCCATGAAAAAATAACACGACTAAAACTACGATTTTTTTTTTTTTAAGTATTATTATTATTATAGTAATAATAATAATTATAATAATAATTAGGAAACTCGCCAAAAAAGGTATGAAAAAGAAGCACGGTAAGAAAATAGTGTTATCTCGCATTTAACGCGACCGCTGCTCCAAACAACAGAGGATCCGGCCCGTTTTTCGGTCGCGCCTGCGTCTCTCTCCCTTTTTAAAAGTTTCTCTCAATGAAGCAGTGATGAAGAAGAAGAAGAAGAAGTGAAGAAATGAAAAATATTTCCCAGGGTGCACCGGGTCGATTAATTTTGATGATTACATTGATGAAATGTTGAGTCTCCATGTTTGTGCTGATGACAGATTTAAGTGCTTCCTAATGAATGGACGTCCACGAGGAGGAAGAGGAGGAGGAAGAGGAGGGTGGAGGAGGAGGAGGGTGGTGCAGATTTAACGGATGAGGTATTGCACATATTAATTATCATTATCATAAAAAAAAAACCCAAAACAGCCAAAAAAAAAAGAAAAAA
Organism: Trachurus trachurus; assembly: GCF_905171665.1. NCBI lineage: Eukaryota > Metazoa > Chordata > Actinopteri > Carangiformes > Carangidae > Trachurus > Trachurus trachurus. Next base: position 32,820,190 of record NC_139897.1, read on the forward strand.
AAAGTAAAGGCAAAAAATAAATATACAGCAAATTCTTACAACATTTACATTTTTCAGGTTTTAGTCAGATTCTGGAAGATTTTTTTTTTTTTTTCAGAAGATATTTTAGTGTCAGAGAAGAGATAGGTGCAGGAGGGGGGAGGTGGGGGTGAGAGGGGGGAGGGGGTTAAGGACGGGGGGGAAGAGTCGTCACTAGTCTTCCCACTCGTCGTCGTCCTCGAAGTCCTCGTCTTCGTCATCGTCCTCGTCTTCGTCTGGGAAGAAAAGAAAGAAAGAAAAAACGATCAATTACAGAGAAAGAGAAAGAGAAAAGTGAGACGAGTGGCTAACTTAGCTTAGCACAAACACTGGAAACAAAGGGAAACTGCTAGCCTAGCCTAGCCTAGCCAAAGGCACATCCACCTCCAAACTTCACCGGTGAGCACATTTGATCTTAAAAACCCAAAGATATCCACCTTTTTCCGAACGCCAAAAACGTAAGCCGGTTTTGCCGGTTTTGCTCTTCCGGTGGAATTTTATGTTTATGTTTCCATGGTTTCGGTAGTCGCGGTAAATGCATGGATTTCTTTTTTTTAATAAAAATCTGCAAAACGCATGGATCATCACACCAGCTTTTAACGATGCATATCACACAAATTGACATCCGTTTTAAAAGCCAGCGTTAATATAGATTCATGCGCTTACCGCAACTATGACAACGACTGAAAACCATGGAAACGTGACTAAAACACAAGTTTCTGATACTTACAAGTTCAGTTCAGTGAGATAATCTTCACATATGAACTCCTTTTCTACCATATTTGAAGCTTAATGCGACGGCCAGAAGTAAAAAGCTAACGTGTTCTTCTTATTCTGACGTCACAGGCTCAGATTTTAACTCTCCAGCCTCTTTAACTTCCTGTGTTTCCTAGGAAACGGCCCCCATCGCTCACCTGAGGAATGGATGGCTTTGCTCCTCTTCTGCATCACTTCCATGAGAGCGCCCACGATGCCGGCGGTCGAAGCCGGCGTCGGCGGTCCGGACTCGGGGAGATCGGGCACCTGGACACACACACAGATGTTACAGATGTTCAGAGCACTTCACTTCCTGTTTTTTAAAGACCCCCTAAACCAAAAATGCCCTTTTTGAAATTATTAACATGTCAATTTAGTGTGTGGGCTCTGCTACAAGGCGTTTCAGGAGCAAAACTGCTAATCCACGCCATAACTGAGCATTTTAGACTTGAAAATGCAGTTTCAAACCCAGAATCTGAAAAAACTGACTCCAATTGACCCTTTGTTGGCCTTCTGATTGGTCTGCTGTTCCACCAATCAGAGCGCTTCTCCCCGTGTCACGTGTTGCGCAACATTCTAAGGTTGGACAACTCTGGCATGAAACCCTATGAAACTAGATAGGTAGACAGCAAGTTTTTCGGCAAAAACTACTTCATAATTTTTCAATATGGTTAAAATGTGCCTGGGGTTCCTGCAATAGCGACTCACAATATCTGTACGTATTCCCGGAGTCATTTTTATCCCATTCTCCAAACCCAAGACATCAATAAACATACTTAGCCTATGTAGGCTACTGTATACATATTACTTTAACCTTCTGTTATGTATATTTAGTTGAGCTTAATAATAGGGTTTGGGGGTGGTCCACTAGGGGGAGCTGTAGGCATAGGTCAGGGGTTAACTGCATAGTTTTGTTTGTTGTTGTTGTGCAGTCCTCATGAGAAGTGAGCCGTTTTCCCTGGCTGTACTTTGTGCTATTGAAGCTCATTAATTCTCCAGTCCACTCTCTGGTCGTGTTCATAGACAGAGAAGATCTAATACCTTCATAATTATCTAGCAAACGTAACATTACCGCTGCTAATGTCTTTTGAACTTTGTGAAGTTTTACGAGGAGAAACGGGAGATCGGCGGAGATTAGCTTGTAGCTAACGTTAGCTAGCGTCGTTAGCTACTAGCTAATGAGTGACCAAAACAATGATTTTCCCCCATTTTTCGGAAAAGTCAGGTAATGCCCGTTCAATCGCTATTGAGCCACGTCTGTCCTCTATCATGGACACTATTTTTCTGATGTATAAGTTAATTCAAATTTTCCTTACAAGCTATTTAAATCTGCCTAATTTTCAATGGTTTCCAATGGGAGTTAACCCTTCCGTGACCATTGTTTGTCCAACCTAGCAACAGTAACCGTGGGGGGCGGGGCCTTGACAAAGGGTCAATTTTCATGCGTCACGAAACTAGCAGCCAATCCCGTTGATTTTGTTTGCATCTCATTTGTTGTTCACTGTGTTGTGATCTACTTATACAGCTAAATGTTCAAACATGTTATCATGTTTTGACTTCGCTCCTCCGTTAGCCCCTGCCCCGTTAACGCGCACCGCTGTTACTTAGCAACATGGTGCCATGGCGAAGAGGCGGGCGTGAGTCATGATGCATTTGCATACTCATGAATATTCATAGAATCTGGATTTTTCGATGAGGGAGAAATAGTAGACCTGTTTTTAGCCTCTTTGGGAGCTTTTTTAAACAACTTTTTTGTGGGAAAGCAAATTTAATCAAAAAATAGTCATAGCAGAGAATTTTTTACAAATTATAAAATGCCTCTTTAGGGGGACTTTAAAGGGATAGTAGCATTTTTTTTAAAGTGGGGTTGTATGATCTACAAATAGCCCAGAGTACTTTAATTGCAGTAGAAGACTCTCTGCACTCCTCCCGTTAGCAACGCCAGCCCATAATAGCCCTGCCCAGAGATTTACAACATACAGTGTTGTGAACAGACCCAAAGAAACAGCCTATTTTCACGGCCTAAAAGAGGTTTTACCTGAAGAAATAATACACAGTTCCATTGTTCGCTATAATATAATTTTTTCCAGCCCTTCAAAGTGCAGGAAAAACTCAGTTTTAACCATCCGTGTTAACCAACTCACGTATCCCTCCGCCCAGGGTTAGTGTCCGCTGATCAGCAGTTGGTTAGCTCCAAATAAAAACTGTGTTTTTCCTGCACTTTGAGGGGCTGGAAAAATTATATTATAGCGAACAATGGAACTGTGTATTTTTTTCCAGGTAAAACCTCTTTTAGGCCGTGAAAATAGGCCGTTTCTTTTGGTCTGTTCACAACACTGTATGTTGTAAATCTCTGGGCAGGGCTATTATGGGCTGGCGTTGCTAACGGGAGGAGTGTAGAGAGTCTTCTACTGCAATTAAAGTACTTAGGGGCTATTTGTAGATCATACAACCCCACTTTAAAAAAATGCTACTATCCCTTTAACACTGGTGGTTACAGATGTTTCTCTCACGTTCTTGAGCTGGATCCCCTGGCGGATCTGGTCCAGCAGCGCGTCGCGGCCGCCGCTGCTGGACGCCGGCGCCCGGTTGTTCTGCTCCACCTTCTTCAGCTGCGTTCCTCCTCGGATCTGCTCCAGCAGCGCCGACGACGACTTCCCGCCGGGCGGAGTGGGCGAGTGAGGCGAGTCTCCGCCGCCGCCACCGTCCAGCTCTGGAGGGGGAGGGGGGCCGGGCGGGGGGGGGGGGGGAGGAGGAGGAGGAGGAGGGGCGGGGGCGGAGACCGGAGACTGCTGGGCTGGTGGCGCCGGCGGCGGTGGGGGGGGAGGGGCCTGGGGGGCGATGGAGGCGTGCGCGGGCGGAGGAGGAGGGGGCGGAGCCTGGTGGTGATGATGATGATGGTGGTGATGATGCTGGGGGGGAGGGGGGGGCTGGTGACCTCCTCCTCCTCCCCCCCGGGTGGGCGGCGGCGGCGGAGGAGGCGGAGCTCCCAGAGTTCCCGGTCTGGAGGGGGGAGGGGGAGGGGGGGCAGCGGCCGGGGCTCTGGACGGAGGAGGAGGGGGAGGGGCTCCGCGCCCGCCTCTGGAGGGGGGAGGGGGAGGAGGGGGCGGGGCCTGAGAGGAGGAGGAGGTGTGGTGGTGGGGCGGCGGGGGAGGAGGGGGAGGGGCTCCGCCGCCACGGGAAGGAGGCGGAGGGGGGGCTGCAGGAGAGAGGAGGATGATGTCATACAGGTGTCAATCGACCAGTGGATCAATAATAAACAACTAGACATTGGTATTACCTGAAGGAAATACGTGTGAATGCTGAAAACAGCTGAGCGCCATTGAACGCAATTAACAAATAGTGCAAGTAGTGATCAACATGCAAAGTAGGGCTGTCCCGATGATCATATTTTGATAATCGAAGCTTCGCGGACATAAAATCATTCAAAATCGAAGCTTTGACGGCCGAGGGGGGGGGGGGGGGGGGGGGGGGGGGGGGGGCGCGATCGTAGCGGAAATAATGAAAGTAATGGCAAACAAACACTGCATATCTCCAAAATCAGGCAGGTTTCCAGGATGCCAAGTAGCCGACTCATTGTAATGTAACAATTGCCGATGAGAGCCGGTGTCAAAAAGGAAAAAAGGAACGGAAAAAAAAAAAAAAAACCATCACAGACTTCATGATCGATTGCCATGGCAACGAACGAAGCTTTGAAGCTTCGGATTTTTTGGGTCAGCCCTAATGCAAAGGTATGACCAAGGGAGGATTTGAACCCACGAGCTCATGGTCAGTAGACCTTTAGGGGCTGTGTCCACCAGACGCGTTTTCAGCGCTCTGGGCGTCTATTTTACATTCAAACCCTATTGAGTTGGGCGCTCACAGCGCTCAGCGCCCTCAGCGGTAAAACGCCCTGGGCGCTTGCTTCTTTTTGTCGCGGCGCTCAGAGCGCTTCGAGTTGAAATCTGTTCAACTTTTAGAACAGCGCTGCGCTCGTCAATGTCACTTTTCCCCGCACTGACCAATCAGAATCAAGAAGGGGCGGGACTTACGTTACCGACAGCAACACAACCGGAGACGTGGCTCGGTTTATATCATGACCATCACTTGTATTGAAGATAGGCCGACCTCAGGGTCCATGTCAAAAGCTGCCGCTAATGCTATTGTGTATTTCTGACACTCGTTGTAGTGTTTACATTAAACAAGGCAGGAACACGGAAGTGTCAGAGGACTCGTTTTGTAACCTAGCAACAGCGGCATTCTGACGAGGGAGAGAGAGAGCGCTAAGCGCTGGGAAAGCAGCGCTGAGAGCGCTGTCAGAGCTGAAAACGCGTCTGGTGGACACAGCCCCTTACTCTAATGGGAGGTTGAGACTTTCATAAATGTGAGATTATTATTATAAGTTTAGCAGAATAGTATAGAAATAGAGGACTTCTGTGCAAGATGTGACTGTTTTTGGTGAATTTAAACAAAGTATAATGCCATTTAAAGCAAGTTATAAACTGGAACTCCATCTGCCTGGCTCTGAAAAAAAATGAACTAGGGTGAATGGGAGCAGAGAGCTCCCTAGCTGCATTTAAAAAACATATTAAATTATTCTCTAAGTCTCTGTGCATTTTTGACGACATTTTGACACAGAAGACAAGTGTGGCTACAAACTGTGAAAAATTATTGTGTGTACAGTGTCATTTGTAGCTTTGGTGGCAGTTTAAGAAGAAAAGTTCCAGTGTCTTTTTTGGCTCTCCTGCACTCTAGTGATGATGTCACCACTCTAACCAAACGCCATACATACTCATTGAAAAGTGTGAAATTGGTCAGAAATGCACACGTGCTTTTAAAGGATTTATCTCAAAAACGGTACAAGATATGGAAAAGTTGTACACAGGTTGAATATATTAGAAGTTTGTCTACAGAAAACTGTTCCAATGTATTTCCTATGGGACAAAAAAATCTGAACTATTTGAATATTTTAAAAAGTATAAATAGTTGAAAAGAGAAAAGTAATTTCGATAATGTCCAGAAAAAGCTGCACATTTTGATATTTGATATTTGCTTTCAGCATTCACACTAAATACAGTAGAGGAGAGTTTTCTATCAGTAGATTAAAGGGATAGTTCAGCATGTTGGCAACTTGGCCCATTGCCATAATCCCTATAGTCATAGCAGTAGGTGTTTTAACTCTTTTCTCCAGAGAAAATTAGATTAAAAAAAAAATCCCATAATTAGCAGACTAAAGGCAAAATCTGACCAATCAGGTTGGACTCACCCTGCCTCCTCAGCTCGTTCTTCACCGCCTCCACGCCTCCCTTCTTCTCGATGAAGTCGTAGATGACCTTGGACGTCTCTCTGTCCTTCAGCTGAGCCTCCGAGATGCCGCACATGTCGAACAGGTTCTTCAGCTCCGGGTCCAGGTTGTTGAGCTGCAGCCGCATCAAGAGAGAGAGAGAAAGGTTTTATTAAAAGGAAACAAAATGTGCAGAGTTGTATCTCAGTTTAAAACTTTATCTTTTGATGTTATTCCTCCGTTTGTCCCAAGACAGCATCGTCTCTCTGGTGTCGTTTCTATTTATTACCTTTGTGATGAAAATATAACGTAGACATGTTGCACCATTTCTATGAACCTAAACATCCCAGGCACCAAATTACACCAATTCATCCACATCAGTAAATGTTTGTTTCTGCTTTAGGCCAAATTATGTTTTTGCACAATTCAGGTCAGAAAAGCCTTGTGAAAAGTATACTAAACTATTATTGTAAACATAAAGTTCATTATTTTAGGAATACTCTTGAATCTCAGAGGGTTCGTTTAACACATAAAGTTTAGGATTAAGTTTAGTTTAATAATTTGTACCATGTTTTGTGCATCCGTTTGCATTTCTGCTCCTCTGATATTTTAATTTTTCATTCTTTTCTTTTCCATTTTCATCCCTTTATTAAAAAACATCTTGTGGTTTTGGTTTGTTTCTGACGCTTTCATTTGTTGAGTGCATGTGATGGCTGTAGAAATGTTTGTGCATCAACACTTCACCGACTCCTCATCTGTGACTTCTCTTTCCCTCTTCATGTTCTCGACTCCCTTCCAAAATAAAGTGCATTAACGGAGCTTCCTGCTGCAGACACAGAGTCAGTCTGACCTCTAGTGGCTGAAAGGTGTAACTACAACCTGAAGACAAAACCAACCAGCTGTCATCTGCTGCTCTGCTCACATCACACAGGACGATGCACAGCTGCAAACATCAGGATGACGCTGATGCTTCTGCCTGTTTCCTTGTTATTCTCTCCAGTTAAGATGCATTCAATAGCATTAAAGGACAATTCCGGGCAAATCAGGGCTGTGTTTTCCTAACATTTTAGGTCTAAAAGAAGGAATCTGAAGATTTTCAGTTTAATTGTGCTCGGTGTGTTCAAGTGCAGTCGGGAGCTCCCGTTTGTGTCATAAACACAAGAATATCAACTCTTGACTTGCTTGAAGTAAATAAACATCTGGGTGCATGTTTGAGTGGCCATCTGACGCTGTCTGTGGCTTTGAGGGATGGAAACAGCCTAAGCAGCAGAACTTCAATCCGCTCCCATTCATCGCTGCCGTGGCGATGCGGGGACAGACACAACTACCGCAAAACAGGAGCAATTAAACTGAAAATCTACAGATTCCTTCTTTTAGACCTAAAATGTCAGGAAAATACAGCCTGGAATTGTCCTTTAAACAGAGTTTTGCTGGATAAAAGCTGCTGAGTTGTGTTTTTACAGCGTCTCAGGCTAAATTCTCTCTAATTCAAGGCTCAATGTTAATTCATTTCTGTTACAGCACCAAGAATTTTAATAATAACGACGACGACGAGCTGCAGATTTACAGAAGCTCAGAGCTGCAGCTTTTTATTTTCTGGTTCAAAACCACTTCAGAGGAAAAGAATCAATAAAACTTTTAGAGTTTGTTATCAAACAGGATCCTCAGAGGGTTTTGTTTGTTTGTTTGTTTTAATTAACTCCTTAATGACCGTCTGTGGCGAGTGCAGCTGATTCTCTCTCTGCAGCGGAGCAACAACAGCCTATTGTGTGATGTCATCAGGCCGCTGCCGCCGCCGCCACACAGGTTTCTATTGTGCTGCTGTGTGTGTGTGTGAGAAAGTGTGTGTGGAAAGTGTGTGTGTGTGTGTGTGTGTGTGGAGGGGTACTCACATCAAAACCTGTGTTTGGATCCCAGCCCACGTGACCGATGTGCCTGAAGAAGACGGGACAGATATGTGGTGAGATCACACACACACACACACACACACACACACACACACACACACACACACACACACACACACACACACACACACACACACACACACACACACACACACACACGTACAGAAATGCATCAACTATTTAGCATGTGCACGTGGGCGACCATGTGTGCATGTTAAACACCGAGCCCACACTCACACTCATACATCAGTCACAGGGACAGTGTGTTCATTCAACGCTGCTCTCACACTCAACATGTTTCAGGTCCGAGGCTGAAAAACTGCTGCGTTCAAAACCTCCAAACTTTTTAATTTCTATTTATTTACTTCTTTTTAAACTTTTTAAATCGACGCTGTTTGAGTTTTTTTCCTCCTTAAAACTTTTCAACGTCTCCAGAGGAACTCCAGCGTTGGTTGTGCTGTGCAGGATTTAGCACAAAAAAACACAAGACAAAACCTGAGCTTCACCATGGAAACGACAAATTTACCCAGAAGACTGAGGAGTTTTTTTCTGACAAAATGATTCATTGATTAATCAAGAAAACATCAGGTAACTCAATAAATAAATGAATAAATGTGTTATGTTTTTAATGGTTTATGTGAATAAAGAGCTTTGTAAATCTGTTTGTATCACAAAGTCAGTTTTTCCTTCAAAATTAACTTGAAGCAACTTTTGTTATTAATCACAAACAATATGTAAAATGCTGAGAATCTACATATATTTTAACTAAATGCATCTTCAGTTAAAGTTCATTCAAAAATCTGACTTTTAATCCAATGTTTTCCCATGTTGCATCATAACCAACACAACTGATTCATTGATTAATCAAGAAAACATCAGGTAACTTAATAAATAAATAAATAAATAAATAAATGAATGTGTTATGTTTTTAATGGTTTATGTGAATAAGGTGAATAAAGAGCTTCGGAAATCTGTTATCTAGTATCATAAAGTCAGTTTTTCCTTCAATCTTTGAAATTAACTTGAAGAAACTTTTGTTATCAAAACACAGATTATAATCAAAGTGTTTAGAATCTAAATATATTATAAAGTTCATTCATAAATCTGACTTTAAATCCAAATGTTTTATCATTTTTGCATCGTAACCAACACAACTGACTGGTGTGTGTCAGTCATTCACTCTGACGACTCACTGGAAGTTGCTGGGCGTGCCGATGTCGGCCTTGGTCAGCTTCTTCTTCTTGCCTTTGGTCTTCTTGTCCTTGCGGTTGAGTCCGCCGTGGCTCAGCATGTTGTTGAGGTGGTACGGCTGCTGCTGCTGCTGCTGCTGCTGCTGCTGCTGCTGCTGGTGGCCGTGGTGGGAGTTGGAGTGGAATCTCACGTTGTTGATCTCCGGGTTCTTGATGTCCACTGTGGCCATGGGCAGAGCCGGGCCTGGAAGACAGTGGGGGGAGAGTGGGAGAGTGGGAGAGTGGGAGAGTGGGGGGTCGGGGGGTCGGGAAGAGAAGAGAAGTACATGAGCTGTGGCTGACTGTATAGAAGCTGTGTTATGTATAGAAATGTCTTTCTCCTGGAGGATCCACCTTCTCTCCAGATAAACTTTAGATTTGAGCATCATCATTATTAAAAGGGACAACGAGGAGTTTCTCCATCGGCAGAACGAAAAATTTCGCGACAATAAAAAAAGTCTCATATTAAAGTGGATGAATCTACGTTACCACTTGTTAACTCATTGAGTGCCAACCACGTAATTTCTCGTTTTTCGTTCCCATGCGTTGAGTGCCGAAAACGTAATTTTACGTTTTTTGCTTTTTTTTAAAATTATGAAAATAGACACTTTAATACACATTATATGTAAATTTGGGGACTCTACGACGAGGAGAACTGAAATAGATGACGATCAAAGTCACATGACAGCTCATGATCTGGAAGTTTTTATCATAACTGGGCTTCTGCAAACGAGTTCTGCATGCAGATGCAGCGCAGCTGCTCTGCTCTCACCCGCGCTGCTGCTCCAGCTGCTCCAGCTGCTCGGAGCTGAACCAGGAAGCTCTCAGCCGACAGTCCGCCCGGTCTTCAGCTGGAGCAACACCGTGTCCTCCCCAAAGTCCTCCCGCGGTAAAATCTGATGGTCTCTGGGCCAAAGCAGACCGGCATCACCGACCCGTACCACAGACGGACCGCGACCACCGGCGGGACCGGTCTTCCCGAGCCGCGGTGGCCGACTGACCCTCACGTTCCGCGGCGAGAGGCTGTGACACGGCACGGTGCGTCTGTGTTATTGTTGTTTAGTGGCGCCCCCCCCGCCCCCGATGGTGGTTTTGTGAATAGAACAACAACTGTTGTATATATTTATCTTATACGAGCCCTTTGATCCAGAAATGCGAGTGTGAGAAGAGCGACAGGCACAAACAGAGCACCTTTCATAAAAGACGCTCTATCTCCTTTTCTAGAAAAAAAGGAGGGATTTTGGTGAAACCCAGCCATGTTTAGCTTGACTTTTCTCAGGAACAGAGGCACGTAGAAACAAACGGTTTGTGGCCACTTGAAGCATTAAGTTAAACCTTTCAATTGAGCCACAGTATGTGTTGGTGGCAATAATATAGAATACACTGTGGCTCTACATAAAAAGTCAAAAATGGTCTAAATTGCCGGTACACTTGACTAAAACTTTGGAAAGGAGCGCGGCACTCAATGAGTTAATGGGCCCATTTTAGATAAATATATTGTTTTGTCTCTATCGTTATGTTTTTTTTTGTCATTTACTTTTTAATGGTTTTGATTTTACATGTAAACAAACAAACAAACAGTCAAACAATCAACATGAAGACCTATACATTTGTATAAAAGTATCAAGGGGAAAGTAAAAGCGTACATAAGGGGACTGGTAAACACCTCCAGTCAAGAAATCGAGAGAGAGAGAAAAAAAAAAGTAAAATACATAAAAAATATTCTGATAGTCCAGTCTGAGATTACCTGAAGTCCGGTTTTATGGTAGAGACATATGTAATCCATTTTTGCCAATTGTCAATAAATACCTCTTTTTGTGTTCTTAAATTAAAAGTAATTATTTCCATTACATAGATGCTGTACACAATATCAATCCATTCATCTACACTAGGTGCCTCCCTCTTCAGCCATTTCTTTGTTATTGATTTCTTACAAGCCACCACTAATATTCTCAGCAAGTATTTATCTTCTCCATTCCAGTTCCTCTAGATCCATCAAATATAACAAATTAAAGCAAAAAGTTATTTTTGTTGAAAAGACAGTCTCAAGAATTTGATGTTCTCGCAACCAAAATGGGGTCACAACAGGGCAACACCAGAATATCTCTATGGTTATTTTGTTATTATTAGTGGTGGTGGAAATGCTGGGCGAGTCATGAGAATAACACCGCCGAATCTCCGTTTATGGTGGGAACTACGACGGTATGTGATCGTCTTCGAACCTCTGACTTTAATTCTTGATGAATGAAAACATGAGTCTGTCAAAGAATTTCACGGTGCGCGGAGGCTCATAAATGTAGTGTGGAAACACTTTGCTTCTCCAAAACTCCTCGTTGTCCCTTTAAGAAAACCCTGTGGTGCCACATGGAAAAACACCTTTTTCACGTTCATAACAACCAAAATATAAGAAATATGAAGATCAACCAGCAGGAAATCAACTGGCTACAAGTCTCAGATGGGATTTTATTTAAATCTGAACTCTCCAGGTGTGGTGTCTCCTCCTCTGTGTCTCTAACCCTCCTCTCCTCCATGTGCATCATCTGTTTCCAACAACGAAGCCGGTGAGAAATCAATCCATGGAGCGGTGGATAAGGTTATTTATCATCTACCATGTTACCATGTGTATATCTGTGTAGTCTTATCTGTCATCAACAAGAGATTACGGGTTACGGGAACTAGGACTCTGGAGCTGGAGACAAGGGACACATGGAGCTGAGTTAAGGTGGAAAATACTAAGGAGTTCCTCTTTAAGGTCAAACCTCAGGAAATAGGCTAGCGCTTTGCCAAATGTCAAAACGACATTTACTCAACTTGTTTTCACATCAATGTTGTAATCCATTATTTGTAAAAGCAAATTAACATTTAATTTAATTTGCACCACCACAGTTTCACATGTATATGACCTCCTCTAATCCATCTTGCAACACATTATAAGATGATCAGACTATTTTCAAGATCATGGCACCACATCATCTTTGGATTTGCAACATAAACTGTGATGTTCTCCTTCAGTTTAGTCAACTTATTCTTTGTTCTTCATGTTTTCAAGTCAGAAAGATCTCCTCCTAATGCAAAAAAATCTGAATCTGCCAGAGCTATGAGGAACAAGAAGGGGGAAGTTTCTACTCAAATTACCAGCCATATGATACTAATATCATACTTATTTACTTGGTTTGGCTTAACCTGCTAAAGCCTGAAACTCCTTTTTCTGGAGATTGAACTCAATGTTTTTTGGGTTCAGACACTGTGGCTGCAAGGAATACAGTTCTCCAAGAGATGCAGCGGCTGGTCATTAACTGCTCTACAAACCAGAGTGACTTTAATAATCCCTGACACCAGAGGGATCAATGTGTCAAAGAGCTGGTGTGAACTCTGTTGTGTTTCATGTTCCCCAACAGTTCACTCTGAGCTTTTCTTCTCCATGTTTTCTAACACTAATGTCAAGCGGCGCTCCCTCTCCTCTCCTCTCCTCTCCTGCCGGCCGGAGCCATTCAGTCCTCGAATCCCTCGTAATCTCCGCAAACAGCAGCAGCATCTGACATAATCACTAATCTACTGCTAATCCTGCTCCAAATCCCTGGACTCCCCATGAATATTACTAGATGTCTATGACCAGATCAACAGGCTCGCCCCGACCCCACCGACCCCGCCAACTCCGCCAACTCCGGAGGTTTCCTTAGCTGGTTCTGTGGAGGTTGGAGTCTCAGAGATGAGTTCTTCTGTGGTACCGACCGAAAATCTTCTTTACCAAGATTAATGAAACTCAATATTTGGTACAAACTTTGTAAATACACTCTGCACCAAATCAGATTCATCATCCTGTGTCCTTGTTCTTAGACCGGACAGTCCCTGGTTATTAGGGGTGTCACGATTTCGATTTTTTATCGAAATCGATGGAAATTACGTCATGGTCTCGAGCATCGAAGTCAAAAAGAGGATTGACGAAAGTAGTGCACACTGCTGTAACCAAAAAGAGTCACTGGATGGCATGCACCCTCTGCGGCCTCTCATTTATTTTGTTGTTACCTTTATATTGTAAATAAATTATTTAAATTTGACCATTAGTGCCTAATGTGATAACTTGTATGTAGCCCATCTTTTGAAATAAGATTTTCTGTACAAAATTTGATGAATAAAACCAATGACCATAGACTAGACTAGTCTGAAAATGGCATAGTCCTCTGTGCTGTAAGAAAAAGAAAAAAAAATCGAGAATCGAATCGAATCGTGACCCTAAAATCGAAAATCAAATCGAATCGAGGATTTGGAGAATCGTGACACCCCTACTGGTTATAGACAACCAATTAAACCATTTTTGACAGATTTCAGACAAAGTTCTTGTGTAGCCACTTTGATGGTTGATTGATTCAGACGGGCCTATAACAAAGTGGTAACGGCTGCCACTCCAATTCTGTAGGTTTCAAATATTTGGCCAATTGATCCAAATGAGGCCTTCTTGTAAATTCGCTCCAATGAAGAGCAGGCCAAGACCTCCAGGTCAATGGACATGCAAACTGGACGTTGAGCGGCCACTTGTCTCCATTACCATCCAGATTAAATCTACTGCATCTTCCTGTTCTTGCAAGTTTGGACTTTAAATGTTTAAATGTGGGATCTCTGGAGTCCAAACTTGTTGAGTTGATATTAGGAGACAAAGCTGGTAAGAGGAGACAAGGACACAAACTCCAAGAAACTTTAAAAACTGAGGAATCTCTTTGGACTCCACTCCCCCAACTTGGCTGGCTCATCAACAAACATCCATTCAAGTTGACAACATTTGCTAAAAGGAGTGTCAGAGAGTTCACAACAAGCGAGTGGAACAATGAGGGCGATCCCTGAAGGAGCAGCATGGGCAGCTTCTTCCCCTATAGGCGTGTTCTCAGTGCTGTTCTCACAATGAGGACAAGGACAATACATTCCAAGAGGAGGGAGAAGGCAAACATGCATCTTCCCAAACACCAACAACACCACCACCCGTTGGTCTCATGTTTCACAGCCCAAATGTCAAAAGGAAATCTGTGCCACTGGAGAGAAACTTCAATGAAGCAATGATCTCAGGCACAAATCCATGGGGTTGATTGAAGAGGCCACTGATCTGTTCAGTGCATGTTAATCCTGCTCTTCACAGCCGCTGTGTTTGCCAACAGGCCGAGGGCTTAATGAGAGTAACTAGTCTTCTGGGAGGACACGGAGGCACAGCTGCCTGAGGAGAAGGTCTAAATTAACGGCTCTGGAGCTCTGGGACCGTTGTTCACATGTTGGTCTTCACATACAGCCAAACAAACACAGTGATACGGCATTTACCTTTGGGAAAGCTCCGAGTAGAGAGAGAGGTCCTTACTGCTCATCAGCCTTTTTTATCCACAGAACTAGTAAGACTGACCACTTCTGAACCAACATGACGTACCAGGAGCTGCCCATACCGCTCCCTACCATCATTTAGATACAGCTGTAAAAATTAATCAATTAATTGAACAATAATCGAGTAGTTTAAGAAAAAAAAAAGTCCAAATTCTCTGATCTCAGCTTCTTAAATGTGAATATTTCCGGTTTCTTTGTTCCTTTACGACAATAAACTGAGTCATCTTGTGGTTTGGGAAACACTAATTGACACTTTTCAACATTTAATATTTTATTGACCAAACAACTAATCGATTAATCATTTATATAATCAACAGATTAATCGATAATAAAAAAAATTGTTAGTTGCATCACTATTAAACAATATATCATTCCGAAACAAGGACGAGTTTCCATTTCGCCGTTTTGTTTTTGTCTTTCAGCTCCAAAGTGGATAAATCTGAAAACATCAATCAACTTTCTGCCACTTCCGCAGGTTTCTCTGTGATCACCAATTTTAAAAAATAAGTCACGTTTAACCAGATTAATTGGAAAATGTATCTTTCCGTCTCAAATCCAGTCATCTGTCGAATGAAATGACGTCCAAAATGGATGAACATAAAAGCTCCAGTGCAGACGAGGAACAGTGAAGCTGAGAAAACGACTTCCTTTTCTATCTAACATTAATGCTGAACATTAATTCAACCATATTTTTCATTAATCTGTAAAAACACTTATCAAAAAGGACAGAATTGGTGAACATTTGGGTGCAGGAATTAATTCATACAACAGAGAAATAACCGAACCTGTCAGCAGTTGCATGATGTGTCCCTTCAACGGTTTAACTGACGTAACTTGTCCGATATTGGTTTTTTTTGAAGAAAAACGTTTATTAGTCGCATTTTTGTTACCACAGCTGGAACTGGAATAACATCCAGCTCTTATGACATTTTTCCATCAACTCAACTATGTTTGGTTTTGCTTCTGAAAGTTTCCTTGATGTCATCGTCTGCAGTAACAGTCACTTGGTTGTTTTTAAAAATAAAACGTCCAGTCTCATACAACCAATGTTGACTCTCTCTGACCAACCAGAGTTCAGATGTCACGTTTTGGCTTGGCCTCAACTCACTTAGGAGCTCAGCAGAGGTCAGGCCAAATAAAGCATCATGTATTAGGTCCATCCTTCTATCCACAACCCTTGATTGATGGAAAACCAAATGAATTAATCTGTGATCAAGTCCAGTTGAGCCGGTACCTTCAAAACATCCGTGGTCAAACTTCTCAACATCTTCTGACCATCAATAGTTTCTGACTGAGGATGGAAGATGTGTTTTAACCATTTTCCTGGTCAACACCATCTCATTGTTATAACCTTTTACCTGTGTGTATTTAGTCAGATGTCTTATTAAACACAGACCAACAACTTGACGTCTACTGGTGAGTGACAAAACGTAACCACAAAACAAATGTTTGGCAGCGGCGGCGGCGGCTGTGGGGATTAGAGATTAGGCCTAATGTGCATCACAACGGGGTTTACAGGGAACAACAGAGGCCATGTGGTCCACATATGGCACAGATGGGCTTCCTGCTGACCAGATTAACCTGCAGAGGACCGACTGACTGACTGACTGCGCTCTGTGTCGGCGCACGAGTCACAGCGTCTGTGAAACAACGCTGCCGACGTGTCAGGAAATATCACAAGTTAACAGGGCAGCCTGCGGACAGCTGTATCCGCTCATAAAAACATGCTAAAGTCATCTGTGACTGGAGGAGACGCTCAGCGAGCTGCTGGGTTAGAGACTCTGCTTTTGTTGTTCAACTGTGGAGTCGGGACATGTTGGGTCCTTTACATCCAGTGTAAATGAAGACAAATGAAGCCGCTGTGACGTCATCTACAGGTTTCTGAAGCTCAGAGCGAGCTGATGAACCGCTGCCATCTTGGTTTGGCTCCGCCCCCTAAGTCCAAGCCCATCAAAAACTAAGGATGGTTGCGTGTGAAACTGATTCATCCACACAAATATGTATTTATTTAATCTGCATAAGTACTGTATCGTTTGGGAATCGAGTGGGGAAATCTCAAAATGCAGCCCCAGCGTTTGCATCTGGACAGCCAAAATGGATCTTTTGTGAAAAATATGTCATACCTCCCAATGACTTACATCAGCACGCGCTCAGCTCTGACGTAAACAATGGAAATAATCGTGGTTGTCATACCCACACGCAACCGCTGAAACCCCAATCGGACCAAAAGACCAAGGTTTCATTGTTACAAAAGCACGGCTGCTTGTGGACAGAACAGAAAAACCAGTAACACATGTTCACGGTTGCAAAAATACCCGGGCTGGTGTGGACAAGGCCTCACTGCTACAGTATACAGTCAATGGGAAAAAATCGTCAGACAGAAGAGCACACCTACACTGCTCGAAACGTACGTCACTACAATAAATTGATACGCTGAGTCCTGCAGAGTTGCGAGTACTCTTGTTTTTTCCTATTTTGCTCATTGTTTGTACTCTGCACCTGCCCTCGCTGGTGTGATGTGCGTGTCCACTCTGTTTTTTCTGTAAGTATACAGTCTATGGACATAACATAACAACAACGGGCAACTACTGTCACTACCTCGGACGCTGCGGCTGAAATCACCATCGATCACCAACAGTTTGAACAAATGGGGAACTTTCCTCCTTCTCATCTGTATTTGTTGTGAATGTGTGACAGCGCTACAGCTCCACACACACTCCACACAGGCCTGCTATATACAGCGTTTTCAGTGTGGATCCATGTGTATGCGAATATTTCTTGAAACGATGCCATGTTTACACAGATTTTTTTTTTTTTACAAAAAGAAAAAGAAAAAGACTGTTTTGGGTGAAGCCCCGAGAGTTTTTGGCAAACATTCGCTCAGCCACCTGTCACTCAAAGAGGCCACGCCCCAAATTATACAAAACTTCAGTCCTTAATAAAGCGTAAACAGGTGAGTTACATAAAAGAAGGAAATAAGATGGTTTTGCACCAGGACATTTTTACAGGGAAATCAACTCCAATGGTGAATCAGCATCTGGATCAGTTCCAGTTTTACTTCATTTCCTTCTCGTCTTTTTATTTATTCATTCAATCTGTGCTTCATTTCTCTTCTCTTCACTTTAGTCGAGTTCTGTTGTTGGTTTTAAAGCTCTTTAACATCAGATGTGTGGGTGACTCACATCACATGTTTGTGGTTTGTAGTTGGATTTGAAAAATAAACAATAAATTCAGTAGAAAAGTCACAAATATACAGATAAACGCTGCCAGAGAAGAAACAGACTGAGCTGCTTTAGCAACATGAAGAGTTCAACATACCATTCTTAGGATCACCTCTTTTCTCTGCAAAAGAAAAATTGACACTGTTTTAGTTTCAGACCAGATTCAACTTAGGATATTTTAGTTGTTTAGTTTTTTAAAAGAGGCGAGAAAAGGAAGGTGAGCGAGTTAAGAGCCAGGGAGTGTGATGATGAAGTGGAGTTAGTCTGAGAATAAAGAGGTTGTTTCTAGTTTCTAGTGTCCAGTGACGATGTGGACGAGGACAGTTTGAGAAGTCTTCAACAGCAGCAGCAGAAGAGGACGAGTGAAAGATGTGAAAGCTGAGTTATGTGTGTGTGTTTCAGCCTTTGAACCCTCCGTCATCATCACAGTTTGAGCAGAGCACTTCAAACAGAGCGGCCTGCTGAGAGCTGGAGGGAAGCCAGAGAGGAGGAGGAGGAGGAGGAGGAGGAGGAGGAGGAAGAGGCTCTGCAGAGTTTTACTACAGATGAAGAAGAGGAAAAGTGTCCCTGGGCTAAAAAAAAAACCTCAAACTCAACACTGAGGGAAACATCAAACGCACCGCGGCTTCTGTTCTGCACCGACGTTACTCTGCTCTCTGAGTTTCATTAAGGAGGAAACGCTGCAACCGTAAAATCAAGTTTCATGGTGTAAACTTAATTGCACAGATTCTGGTTCATATTTTAAGTAAAAGGTGGTTTTTGTGTGTAAATCTCTGCTTCTGCTTGTTTGATCCTTCGTTAGCGGAATATACCTTTATTTATTTCAAGGACTCGCTGCTCTGTGGGAATGTTTTTGGAGCTAATACTCATTTGGATCAGTGAGTTCTGATAATCAATCAATCAGCTGATATTCTCCTCTGATTTGGTTCAACATTCAATAACTTTGATTACTGAAAAATGTCGTCAGTGCAGCTCTGCAGCAAACTCTTGGAAAATGTGAATAAACTCATTGCCTACGTTTACATGCAGTCGATATTCAGGTTAAGGTCAATATTCTAGTTTCTGTTACATGCGTGAGCAATAATTCATTCACAAATCAATGGGATATCCCGGTCAAAAGATGTTTGTTCCTTTATTCTGTTTTTTGCTTTGATTTTTTGCTTTTTGAAGTGACTTTGTGTTTGTGTCTTTATGCCTTTTACCTTAATCCTAAACCTTTTTTATGTCTCAATGTAAAGCACTTTGGCTTCCCCTGTGGTTTTTAAATGTGCTATATAAATAAAGTTGATTGATTGATTGAAAACAGCGACGCACAGGCGGATAATGATCAGTCGCCTTCGTTTGCGCTTTGATTGACTAACGTTAATCTACGTTACTTTGACATTTATTTTAATCTATCTATCTATCTATCTATCTATCTATCTATCTATCTATCTATCTATCTATCTATCTATCTATGAACTGTAAACATGCTGGAATTGGCCAAAAGACTAGTTTTCATTCACAGTCCCTGACCAGATCAAAGTTGTAACATACATTGCATTTCACCATGTTTACAACAAGTAGTTCCTGTACTCAGGCGTATTTACTATACATGACCAAATATACGGGTTAGTAAAGGAGTAACCCAGGGGCAGCTTATTCAGGTTATTGATGCATGTAGCCGTAGTCAACGTAAATCAATACAGAAACAGGTGAAAACCTTCTAATGAAGAATTGCTCCACTGTGTTTTCCTACAGTCTTGCGTGGATCATGAACACAACACTGCCACTGTTTTTACTCCAGTGGATCAACCAATGACACAACATCATCTGATCTCTACATGAAACCAGACAGGTTGGAGTTCACCTGCACAAAAACAAGTCGTCACACCGACACAGAGCAGATCATTAACCAGCAGCAGCAGCAAAATAAAACCACCAGTTCATCCCTGGTTCATATTCACTCTGAGCTTTTGGTTTCCTTCTCTCAGCCCTGATCATCTCCCTGACACGTGGGTGAGGCAGAGGGAGACTCAGGTTCAGGTTTGTTAGCAGCAGCAGCAGCAGAAGGCGGAAGAGGAGGAGGAGGAGGAGGAGGAAGAGGAGGTGTGTGAGGCAGGAGGAAGAAGCTGCTCAGGCTGAGGAAGCAGCAGCAGCAGAAGAGGAAGAGCAGCTGTTGGACACTGACTGAGACTCACCGGTCTTGCGTTGCCGTCGGTTGAGCAGGTCGTTGATGGCCACTCTGAATCTTTTGGCCTCTTCTTCGCTGGCAAAATTCAGCCCGACCTGACAGGACTGAGAAGAAGAGGAAGAAGAAGAAAAGAGCCATAGATGATGATGACGTAAAGAAATATTCAACAGAAAGATCAGAGCATTAAAAGACGGTAGATCTCCGTGTCTTTCTGGATTCTACAGCAGCTCTAGGTTCTACATTAACACTGTGGAAGTATCACAGAGAAACAGATCAAAGCTTCAAATAAAACACCTGAAAAATAAATAAAAAAATACTTGAGACCTTTGATTCTGCATTTGTGAATGAAGACGAGCAGCTCAGATATGAACCTTCACTTCTATGGAAAAGTGTTCCAGATGTTGTGCAGCTGTTTGCTGTTTTTAAATGTATTTGCTTTATAAATAAATTTAATTTGATTCAATTTCGATTTCTAATATATTATTGTTTTTTAAGTTTCAGGTGTGACAGTTATTATAAACATATATACAGTTGTACAGAGAGCAAAGAAATTAAATGAGTCAAAAAACGGTGCAAAACAACGGAAAATACTTTTTTTCTTTAAGTAATGTAAAATGTTGGGAAAAAAATGCAAATTGCAGGTAAATATTGTGTGATATAATATCATCAAATACAGGCTGAGCCCTGCAGATCTAAATAATTCCAATAAGCAAACTTAATTTTTAATTTCCCTTTACTTAAAGCTGGTGGATCAACACATTTTGATGAATGAAACTAAGAATCAAACTAGAATCATTGATGTCATGTGGATGAACAGCTGCACAGACAGATGTTTGTGGGTGTTTGTTTCTAACTTGTGAGTGTTTCACTGTGATTATCACACGTTATAAAAGCAGGTCGGTGCGTTCAGGTGCCGTGGGTTTTGTTTCTCTGGTTTTGAGGTGAGTGGTGTGAACGTACGTCTCCTGCGAACGAGACGAAGTAGGATCTGGAGCTGTTGATGGAGAAGTTGTGGTACAGTTCCTGCTCGAACATGGTTTTTCCTTCCTGCAAAGAGAAAATAAAAATACAAGTCAGAGTGGATTCTGAAACTAAAACTATTTATAACCAATGAATAAAAATCTCCCACGCAATTAACTCTCAGATCGATTTCCCTCCTTCTGTTACTGCTCTCCGTTTATTTCTGTGGAGATCAATACTGAGTCTTTTAAAGCAAGAAACCATTAAATTATTAGAGTTTCCCTTTCACAGCACCAGAGTTTCCTGATGGTTCATTCTAGTGGCAGAATGCAGATTATTAGATGTCCGATGTGCTTGAATGCACCACCAAGGAGATGCCTGCAGTGTGAACCACAGAACTGCAAAGATCAACAATAGGTGTCGTCTGCATGTGAGGCGTTTAGGGCACATCGGTAAACTACAGCGTCTACTGATAGTCTGCATGTGAGGCGTTTAGGATACATCAGTAAACTATAGCGTTTACTGGGAGTCTGCATGTGAGGCGTTTGGGTACATTTTTACAGTTTCGGTAAACTGTAAAATCTACCACTGTAATAATACAGACGTGATGCGTTTAGGGAACATAAGGAAACATTAGCATCTACTAACAGCCCATATGTGAGGCATTTAGGGGAAAGTGGAAAACTGCATTGTCCTCTCATTGCTGGCATGCGAGGCGTTTAAAGAACATCTGTAAATTGTAGCATCTACCTATACTACACAAGTGATGCATTTAGGGAACATAAGGAAACATTGGCATCTACTAACAGCCCATATGTGAGGCATTTAGGGGAAAGTGGTAAATTACAGTATCTATTTAGAGTACACAACTGAGGCATTTAGACTGTGTTGTTTTCTAATAGTTTGCTTGTGAGGCATTCAGGGGACATCCGTAAATTGTAGTATCTATTGATAGTACACAAGTGAGGCATTTAGGGAACATCAGTAAACATTAGCATCTATTAATAGCCCATATGTGAGGCATTTAGGAGACATTAGTAAACTGTATTGTCTTCTGATACTTTGCTTGTGATGCATTTAGGGGAAATTGGTAAAATATAGAATATACTGATACTCCAGATGTGATGCATTTAGGGTACATCGGGAAACCTCAGCATTTACCGACAGCCCATAGAGAGGCATTAAAGAAACACTGGTAAACTGTGTTGTCTTCTGATAGTCAGCAGCATGTGAGGCCTTCAGGGGATGTTGGTAAATTGTGGTGTCTACAGATGCATGCGAGGCGTTTGGGGCCGTGTGTAAAACTGCATCTTCAGAGAGAACAACAGTGTCTCTCTGTCTGAGCTACGTGACCGTCAGTCTCACATCCTGCAGACTGTAAACACATCATCGCTTTCATCCATTACAGTCGCCGCTATTGATCGCACATCATCATCATCATCATCAGCGGACTCGTCTCCCACGCGCTGCAGAGTCAGTGAAGGCGGCGCAGACGAAGAGGAGGAGGAGGAGGAGGAGGAGGAGGAGGAGGAGGAGGAGGAGGAGGAGGAGGAGGAGGAATGACGAAACGCTTTGTTGCTTTGTGGCGAAGCATCAGATGAGAAAACTGATCCCACTCTCATTTTAGCAGCAGACGGGAGGAAGTTTCCACAAACGCATCACGACCCTGAAGCACACACACGAGTCTTTAAAGGGATAGTTCAACATTTTGTCAAATCGGCCCATTGCCATAATCCCTATAGTCGTAGCAGTAGGTTCGTTACCTTTAATTGTCGGTGCAAGCTGTTTTTAGAACGGCGGAGCAGAGCCGTGAGCTGCTCAGAGCTACGCTACGGAGGCTCATTATGGGATTTCTTTGGTTTCAAACTCATCAAACTCATCAAATACACAATCCAACAACTCCACAACGCTCTGGTGGACAAGTTGTGACCTGCACATTCACCACGCTATGAGATAATAACACAACGTTACCACACAGAGTTGTTTTAGAGGGAAATTCATGCAAAACCGCTGATGCACGTTGCCTTCAGGGACAGTTTTTCATCAACAGTCTCTGCATTTCCCTCTAAAACAACTAAAATGTTGACTTTTTTGCAGAGTTTTTGTTTTGTAAACCACATTTGGTACCGTTTTTATTTGTTAACAATATTGCAGTATATTTTATTATAGTTATCGTCACATGACCACCATTTATGTTTCGTCTAGTCTTATGTTCGTCACGTGATAAAGCTTCGTTGACGATGATATGTCGTAAATTCATGCAAAACCGCTGATGCGCGTTGCCTTCAGGGACAGTTTTTCATCAACAGTCTCTGCATTTCCCTCTAAAACAACTCTGTGTGGTAACGTTGTGTTATTATCTCATAGCGTGGTGAATGTGCAGCTCACAACTTGTCCACCAGAGCGTTGTGGAGTTGTTGGATTGTGTATTTGACGAGTTTGATGAGGGAAACCAAGAAATCCCATAATGAGCCTCCGTAGCGTAGCTCTGAGCAGCTCACGGCTCTGCTCCGCCGTTCTAAAAACAGCTTGCACCGACAACTAAAGGTAACGAACCTACTGCTATGACTATAGGGATTATGGCAACGGGCCAATTTGCCAAAATGTTGAACTATCCCTTTAAAGGACATTTTAACATGAGAGTCGCTCTACTACCACTGACCTTGATGTCGAAGACTCTGATGAAGTAGGATCTCTGTGGGTTGTCTTTGACCAGACAGGCGACTCCGCAGCATCTCTTGTTCCAGCAGCTGCTCCGGTCGGCGCCGTACACCTGCACCACCGCCGAACACAGAGTCTGACACGGACAGGAGAGACAGAGAGAGAACTTTATTTACATTTCTACCAGGGACAAGAAGTCATGCTGTTAAAGTGCTACGGCAACCAAACTACAGATGTAAACTACAGATCGACTTTAACAACAGTTTTTGTGGCATAAAATGTTTTTAAAACTGTAAAATCATTTATCATTTTCCTCCATTTTGTTTTTCCTGGACACAAAAAATAGCCAGTTTCACTTCACCTGAGATAAAATTCAGGAGCTGCCACAGGAAAAGGAGGAGAATGAGGAGGAGGAGAAGAAGTTTTTTTTTTTTTTACACAATGTTTTATTACAATTTCCAGGGACAATGTTAACTGTCAAAACGACGCTTATTTTTTTTTACATAAACAGATTTATCTATATTATAAAACAGAAGAAAAAGAAGATGAAGAAACAGAAGAAGATGACTTGTGGTGAAGCTGCACAGTCAGGAGAAATGTAGCCGCCTGGCTGTGATCATCTCCCTTCATTAACTGTCCAGATTTCACACACACACACACACACACACACACACACACACACACACACACACACACACACACACACACACACACACACACACACACACACACACACACACACACACACACACACACACACACACACACACACACACACACACACACACACACACACACACACACACACACACACACACACACACGGTTCCTTGTTAAAAGCCTCTGAACTGCACATGTGTGTGTGTGTGTGTGTGTGTGTGTGTATGTGTGTGTGTGTGTATGTGTCTGACAGAGCGGCGACGGAACAGGAAGTAGAAACCTACACGATGCAAATCTCAACATGATGTAAAATCTAAAATCAGATTAAGAGTCGAACACATGCAAAACACGGACACACACACACAGATAGAGACACACACACGCCTCTGGACTCTGACTGTGAATTAACTTTAACCCTTTTTTTTTTTTTTTTTTACATTTTCCAGATCCAGAGACATTAATTAAAGGCATATTCCACTTAATTAGCAGCAGGGCTGTTAAAGTTCACACCTTAATGCAAACTGGTTTTAATGACACTGGTTTTATTTCTGTTTGTTTGACCTTTGACCACCCCCATAGTGTGAATCAGCTGCAGATAAACCGATGTGTTTTTATTGGAGCTTCTTTCTTTTATGCTGCTTTCTGGACGACATTTGTCAACGTTTTTATTTCATGTGTAATAAAGTTACATTTGCATAAAGCAGCAGATTCGTACAGGGGGAGTGGAGGCTGGAAATCAAACCTGCGATCAGAGCCGATTGATTATTAAAAGGCTTCAATGAAAACAAATGCACACGACCAGGAGGAGGGTTAGCAAAGCAGAGGAAAAGTGACGGCTAGTGGCCGGTACGATGTAAACAGGAAGTCACTGTCGAGCCCATAAACATTTCTTAAAAGGATAGTTCAACATTTTGACAAATTGGCCCATTGCCATAATCCCTATAGTCATAGCAGTAGGTTCGTTACCTTTAATTGTCGGTGCAAGCTACTTTTAGAACGGCGGAGCAGAGCCGCGAGCTGCTCAGAGCTACACTACGGAGGCTCATTATGGGATTTCTTGGTTTCACCTCATCAAACTCATCAAATACACAATCCAACAACTCCACAACGCTCTGGTGGACAAGTTGTGACCTGCACATTCACCACGCTAAAAAAAGATCAGTTTTGGGTTTCTATGAAAACGCTGGGGTGGCGTTTCGAGATTTTCCCACTCTGGGACCGTGCTTCCACGTCTGAGTCTCCAAACTGGAACAATGTCAGAAAAAGTTGTCTTTAGACACACACACAAAAAAATAGTAGGGACCTGCCTTGCCGTGTAAAAAAAAACAAAAAACAACAACAAAGAAAAACTGACAGTGAGTGTCACGACTTCCTGTATCTGGCCCTTCAAATTAAAAGCCCTACTACAGCCTTTCATATACAGTTCAGTCATATTGATGTTGACTTAATTTTGACAAGACACGGCTTGTTTTTTTTCCCTGTGACCAATCGACCAATGACTTTTTGGTCGACCAGAGATTGGTCGACTATTTGGGGGCAGCCCTAAAAAATACCCCTCGGAAATGCTGTTTCCATCCGGATGAAAAACTGAAAAAAACGTATGTGGATTCACCGAAACCCGTCTCCGTGTCGACCAGCTCTAAACTCTGGCACATTATAGAGTGCCGAAGCGGAAGCAGAAAGTAACGGCCCCATGGGTCCTCAACTCAGAAAAAGTCTCTATACGAATGAATGGGAGTCCAAGTTTTATTTCGTGATCAGATTGAATTGTGCCATGAGAAAAAAAATATGTCCTCTACCTGTTTAAAACATCACGTTTCATGAAGAGAAATCAGCAGTTTATCGTAAAACTATTGTAAAATAAAATTCCGAAGAATCTGTAAGCAGAAAGACTACAAGTCGCGTAGGTGACGTCACCACATGGCGCTCTTCCTTTCCCGTGTCAGTTGGTGAGGTATTTTTTGTGGGACACTAGATCTGTAGTCCTAGAGCGTCTTCACACAAAATACATTCTTCTGTTGCCGTTTTACGATAAACTGCTGATTTCTCAGCATGAAACGTGATGTTTTAAACAGGTAGAGAACATATTTTATTTTTGTCATGGCACAATTCAAACGGATCACGAAATAAAACTAAAATAAGACTCCCGTTCATTCGTATGGAGACTTTTTTCGAATTGAGGACCCATGGGGCTGCTTCCGCTTCGGCACTCTATGTCGCCTCAAGAGTCGGACGGGTCCTGTACTGGTTCTGGAGGACTTGAGGGTCTGTCCCCCTTCGTCCCCTCATCTCCGAGTTTAAATAAAGGTTATGAAATGAAATGAAATTAAATCTGGTTCCCTGTAGCTCATGAACATTCAACACCAGAGCCGCAGCGTCAGAGCGGTTGAACAGAACCAGGGGGAACCACCCGGGGGGTCGAGGTTGAGGTTGGGGGGTCGAGGTCGGGGGTTGTTGGGGGGGTCGGTCGGTGTCTGAAGTGAGGAAACAGATCCTCTCTCATGTATTTGAATGCAGCCGGTTGTCGGTGGCCGATCCCATCACATGCAAATCACCGCTTTGTGACACCGACCGACACTGTGTTTCTACTGTTCGCTGTGATAACAACAAGAGGAAATAAATGTCACCTTGACAACAATCATATCTGTTAGTCAGCTGTCTGGTGGTGGTGATGTCATCATTATTGACTCTGGGGTTTCATTTTAAACGAGTCGTGTTTCCTCCAGCGCTGATTGTTTTTGTTTTTTTAATCTTTCAATGATTAACATGAGACGGTTTGTGCAGTTATTCTGTTAACACGCTCCATCTCGCTACCTAATACTTAACGGATTGATTTTAAAGAGGTATTATTAACTTTAAAAACCTTGAATGAAGGACCCTTAGAACAAGTTACCACCAGAAAAGGTTTTTAATCAGATCTAAAGACTTTATTTCATTACTGGTTCAGTTTAGTTTTAATTAGACTGTTTATATTGTCTTATTTCTGTTGTGTTGTTTGTTTGTGTCTTTTTGTGAGGCATGTTTTAACCCCATTAAGAAAGAAGCTGTTTAAAAAGATTACAATTACTCGTGTTGTTGTTGTTATAAGCCTTTAAAAACATTATCCTAGACTTTATAGTTAATTTGTAAAGGAGAAAAGCATGTGAATTGTTCACTGAGTAAATGACATGACGATGGTGCATCAGCTGGTCACCATGGAGCCTGTTAGAAGTGTCATGGCAACCGATCAACATCAGTTGTGATGAGACAGTCTGGACCAGAGTGGAGCTCAGAAGAAGAAGAATCAGATGATCCAACGACATGAGGTTTAAATTAACAGAGGAATTATCTAGATTCTGGAGCTCGTCCATCGGTGGGAAAAAACAAAAAACAGACCCACGCTAGAAGTTTATGTCTGATACAAGGTTATTATAGTTTTAACATTTTCATTAGTTTGTATTTTTATTTAGTTTTTCAGTTTGCTTTTTATTTCAGTTTAGTTTTTGTTCAACAAGTGATGAAGCAGTTTTAGTTTAGTTGTCATTGAGTCTTATAGGTTTTAGGAGAAAGCCTCTGAAGATGAACTTCCAAATTTGTGGGATTTTTCCCTTTTAGTTGCATCCATCCCATAATGTTCCCATCAGTTCTTATCAGGTTCCATTCACTCTTACAGTGCGTTCACACCAAAAGCTTCCAAAGTGTCAAAAGCGCTCGAGGGTTCGCTTCAGACAAGACAGCTTTCAAAACGGCAAATATTTTTAGCCGCTTTGGTCGCTCGTCACGTTACTGACGACAAAATTCGATTGCGCTGGTCATTGGGCCGAGGGACGTCTCTATTCTGACAGGTTGCCGCCGAACTGCTTCATATCTAATTACCCTAAAGTTAACCAAGACCCAACTTCTCGTCTGGTGACACTGTGGAAGTGCGGTGACGCCAGTTGACACTCAGGTCGCGGGGCTCTCATTGAAAATGAATTGACTTCTGGCGTTTTGGGGCTTTGGAAACTTTTGATGTGAACGCACTCTTATCTCCCTGTTGGTCGTCCCATATTGAGCTGTGGCGTTTTCTTCCTGCAGCTTTAGACATCTCTAAGAAAACTACAACTAAGCTCCTGCTAACATTTCCATATTTTGCACATTCTGTGTCATAAACTCTAATAAACTGTTTTCTTGTCTGTAACAACATCTCTGTCCCGTCTGTCCGTCCTGGGTGAGGGATTCCTCCTCTGTTGCTCACCCTGAGCTTTCTCAGATTTTTCCCTGTTAAAAGGGTTTTCCATGGAGTTTTTCCTCAGTTGATGTGAGGGTCTAAGGACAGAGGATGTTGTTATGATGGGATGTAAAGCCCTTTGAGACAAACTGTTTGTAAATATAATTGCCTTGCCTATCTGAGTATACTTTAGTTTCAGGTAGTTTTACATTGTTCATTGGAGTTTGGATTTAGTTCTCCTTTTTGGAAAACTTGTCACTTTTATTTTTATTCCAGTTTAACTATTTTCAAATTTAGGTAATAACCCTGGTCTGATCCCTGTTTGAGCTCCAGCACCACAAACACACACACACATACACACACACTCTATCAGCTGGTCTGAGGTCATGTGACCAACTGGAGCCTCCAAACGCTTCATTGTTTGGCCCTTTGTTTCCGCGGGTCGGTCTGCATGTTGAGGATCTGAGGCCGTCCAGCAGCAGCAGCAGCAGCAGCAGCAGCAGCAGCAGCAGCAGCAGAGTTACGCAACCATGGAGGACTGGAGGAGATGTGAGCAGGACGTCGCCTCTTTGACCTCACAGTTGTTGTTTCATGTGAAATCGACGCATCGGACGTTTTGACCTTCAGGAACAGGAAGCCGAGTCCAGCTGCTGCTGCTGCTGCTGCTGCTGCTGCTGCTGCTGCTGCTGCTGCTGCTGCTGCTGGCCTCAGCACCGTCCCGTCCTCGGACCGCTGTGGTTTGTGGTTTTCGAGGTTTCAGCAAAAGGTCATGCTGCGTTAAATCCTCTTCCAGGATCCCTCTGTCCCTCTGCAAACTCCAGCCACCGAGGGGGGGGAGGAGGAGGAGGATGAGGAGGAGGAAATGCCGCTGGGCCGGTTTCCTCCTCTGTGATTTATGAGCGCAGGTCAGAGGAGCAGCAGGAAACACTTTTCACCATGAAATCACCGCTCAGCATCACACGGGAAAGGTCAACGGTCGCCTGTTAAAAGCCTCATTTAGGCTCCGTGAAACCTCACCGAGGGAGAGGAGCGACGTCTGCAGCAGGGTGCCGCACCTCGGCATCGAACGCACCGCAGAAGAACCAACACGTCAGCATGATTTGTCACCGTTCAGTCCTCAATCAACTCATCCATCAATCACACCATTCAGAATTAATCTAGAGGAAGTTATAAACCGTCAAGTCGTCAATCAAAACAGAACCTCTGTAAACATCAGGCTGCTGAAGCTTCTGCAATGAGGAATTTGTTGCTTCTCTGTTTTATGTCTTTTATGGTTTAGGACAAAACCAAGAATTGAAGCTAAAGTCAGATCCTCTTCTTTATTGACTGACGGTTTATAGACAAACCAGTTCAGAGATCGGGTTTCTGACTATTCACGACATCTGAACATGTCATCATGAACTCTGGGAACTTGAACTGCAGACGATCCGATTCCACAGAAACGTACAGAAGAAGTTCTTCGTTTATTTTCTTCCTGGTTACATTGGCCTGCAGATATTATTGCTAGGACGGATCGTTCAGCCATGGAAGTCAATGTTTAGTAAACTTTATTGACTGTAGGGATGTCACCATTATAGATTTTCTTGGTACAATTATTGTCAGAGAATTAATCACGGTATCACGATTATTATGCATCAATAGATTTCACAATGCTATGAATGTGTAAAATGAAATAGTCAAAAGATAATTACATTACTAATCTCTTAATATAGACTAGTTATTAATCCCCAAGGGGAAGTGTTTACAGTCACAGTCACAAAAGTCATTAATTGTCATCTATACCGAATGTTAAGGTTATTTTAATAATCGTTTACATTACAAATGACACACTTAACATTTAAACTCCTACCAATTCAGTGTTATGTTAGATAAATGGACCAGTATCTGTGCATTTTCCTTTACTTTGGCACCACATCTGCCGATATAGTTCTGACATAATCTTTTTTTGGAGAGTGATGGTATTTAATCATCTTTACGATCAATTAATTGTGGCGTTTAATACTGTGATTAATTGTGAAAACCAGTAATCATGACATCCCTAGTTGACTGACATGTGAACGGTGATGTATTCAAAGACCGAAGCAAGCCAATCAGGTTGGATGCTGAAGGAGCAACATTGTCCAGGAGGAACTTCACCTCATGTTCACAGGTAGTTTCTGACTCTCTTCCTTCAAGACTTCATCTTGAGGACAGTTGAGTCTTTTGTCAGGTGTTTTTCCCCCCAAAGGTCAAGAATGAAGGTCCAAACCTCATCAGTCACAGCCAAGTGGAGCTGTACTCATAGTTTGAGTTGGGAATCTCATTGGAGCTCCATCTTTGTCCCAGTTTACGCAGCAGGAAAAATCAAATAACTGACGAAAACATGTCGGCCTCCTCAACACTAGGTGGCGATATGCGTCATTTCAGTGGGTTAACATGGAGGCCTTTCCAGTTGACCCATTACATGACATAGGAAACAATTGGATAGATGAGTCAGGCAGCAAACTGGTGTTTCAAACAGCGACAACATGGAGAATCCGACACTTTGTTCATTTTATACAAACAAAAGAAAGCCAAATGCTATTGGAGGATTACAACAATAGTCTTTCTTCTAAGCCACACATGGTGACGAAGAACATCGGTTTCCAATCGCATCATCTGGGTGTTTTAGTTGCATCTCGAGAAGTCCAGTCATAGTCGGACTAACGCCTTTACATGCACTTTAGTCGCCAATTATAGTCGGACTAAGGCCATAATTCAGTTTTTTCATGTAAACGAACTGCGTGCTTCAGCTCTTGGATAAAAACTAGAGCAGAACAGAAGAAAACAAAATAGAAGAATGTCGTTTTTCCATCACATCTTCTCCAATTTGAGTGTTGTTGTCTGCGTTTTCTCTGTGTTTTGAAAATCTGTAGCTGTCAACCTTGAGCTGGGGGAAAGTATGATTCATCATTATTTTGTTATTGTCTGACACTTTAATGGACTTTAAATGATTCACTGAGAAAAAGCCAGATAAAACCAAAATAAATGTTGTTTGCAGCCTCGCATTAATTATTTCTGCAACGACTTCCAGATCTGTAACTGGAAGCAGAATCCGTTGTGTTACAGTGTGAGGTCAGTGTTAAGAGTTTTGTTTTCATGAGAGAAAAATGTGAGTTTTCAAGCTAAAAGTGGAACCATAAAAAAAATGAGAATCTATTTTGTTTTGACAGTAAAAATATCAACTTTTTTAACATGGCTAGAGCTCCTTTGGTCATGTGACAGGAACTAACCAATCAGCTCCTTGGGCCTTGCTTCTACCTTTCTGTCTAAGGACTCCCCAACATCCGGTTGAGAGGCTTCGGTTGCTTGGTAACAGTTCAACACAACCTGGATACAGAAGATGATGATGATGAAAGCAACATGGCCGCCGTTTTCCCAGAGAATCTCTAATTCAGTCAGTCTCAAACTCTGCATGCTCTCTATAAACCCTCCTCCACTGAGAGACCTTTAAAGTGCAGAGGGGCACTCCACAAATCCGGATTAGCAAATTAGCCGCAAAACTTTAGGAAGATTATATCTCATATTCTCTGAAATTGTGTTTTTTTTTACCCTATTTAAGAAACCATCACCTTACGTAACTAAACCCTAAACCCAAACGTAATAACCCGTGTTTTTTTTTACTTCTTTCTTTTTTTTAAGATTCAAATCCGTATCATCAGACTCAGCTTTGATATGGTCACAGATATCAGTCTAACTTTCTAATCCTGCTTTGGGAAATACCCTCCGAGTGCAGCCCCTCCATCTGTGCAGGAGGTCTGAATACAAGTCGTCGTCCTAAACGCTGGTCTTTAACTGAGACTCACTCCGGTGACACAAACAATGGTGGAGTTGAATTACACACCACTTATCTGGTAACACCTGGACTTCTTCCCAGTTCCTGTGTTGCATATTTTTTTTGTTTGAGATATAAAAGACTTTTCGGTCAATCATTTACTTAGTGTTATTATTTGTTATTCCCTCAATGGTTAAATAAAAGGTTTAACTTTAATTAACAAGGACATATAAACTAGATATACCAGATATGTTGATACCTGGGGCTGCAGAAACATTTCAGTCGCCACCCGACAGTTTTTATCTTCCATGATCCAGCTCGACTGGTCAGTGCAACCCAACCAGTCTCAGTAAAATTGACTATTCATGCTCAGGTGTTTGACTTGTTTCAGTCCGGCCTGCAGGCTCAGCTCCGGCTCACCTCTGAGACCTGCAGCCGCTCTGACATTAAAAAACCTGCTGAGCTCGTCTGCAGCCACCACATTACATCAGATCAAACCGCAGGCTCGCAGCTTTTACGGCTTTTTGTCCTCGTCCAAGAAGCGTCCAATAAAAGCCAGCTGGTATGTACTGCAGAGATAAAAACTGTGTTCAGATGCTGCCTTCAGGTTCCTGGGGTGTTTAAAGCCCCAGTATGTAGGAATTCTCCCCCCATCTAGCGGTGCGGTTGCATATCTGAACGTATTCTTGATGTTGCATTCACCTGAAATGGGGCAGATGTCAGACAGACAACAGACGCTGCATGTAACAGGATAAACAAGCGTCTATGTAAACAAGTGGTCCGACAATATGTTTTACTGTCTTTCTCTGGTGGAGTAAAATGACATCCGGTTGGTTTGCCGACGGCCGTCTGCCTGACTGCACCTGAATGCAACACCAGTGCCTCCGTCCTTCCTCACACTACACAGTGGTGACAGTTTTAACAGGCCGTTTCCGTGGTTACCTACGGTCACGATGCAACATGGCCGCCTCGGTTCGGTGCGTCGCCCACTTATGTATTTGTAACGACTTGTAACAACTCATTCTAAGGAACCAGAAAGCTTTCATTTGGATGCAGCTGTGATTCCACTTCAGTGAAATACGGATTTATGAAAGACATGTTTGATTTTTGCTGATAAAAAGCCAAATAAGTTACATACTGGGGCTTTTAAACTAACAAAAAAGTGAAGTGGCCCTGAAGTCGTCGTCGTCCCGAGTGGCAGCATCACTGATAACAACAACTTCCTGTCTCCAGACGTCAAGAGGACAAACAGCCATCCTTGATGAAGTGGAAGGAAACGCTGCACCCAATGACTCCTCGCTCCTACAAAAAGGTCTTTTTTTTTTTTAAATGACTCAGCATTTGGGGATTTCTAACTGGAAATGACTGAATTCCATGATGTTTTCAATCAAGTCAATAAAAACAATGGTAGCAAGGAGGGCATTGCTATTTTTAGACTAAATAGG
The DNA here is from genome assembly GCF_905171665.1 of Trachurus trachurus. NCBI lineage: Eukaryota > Metazoa > Chordata > Actinopteri > Carangiformes > Carangidae > Trachurus > Trachurus trachurus. The sequence continues at coordinate 32,853,826 of NC_139897.1, forward strand.
AGCCACTTTAAGACTTGGAGCCAGATGTTGTGTTGTGTTGTGCCACAAACTTTTCTGCCATTTTCTGAGCAGGGTTAGGCTAATATTTGATCAAAGAAGCCTCAAGCACCAAACCAAACTTGTTATCCAAGCAAACTTCTAATCACATAAAACAACAACAACTACCCTGACATTAGGAGCTTTAACTGCAGGACATGTCCGGCATTCCACCTGAAGCCTTCCTGGGCTTCCTGCTCTTCCAGGTGTTTCTGAAGATAAACTGTGGTTAGATTTCACACTACAGGCTCTAAAGTTGGACCAGGGATTATTATTTACAGTGTCAATTGGAGCTGGAATAAAATAATAAATGGGAGTTTTTCCAGCTCTCCAGAGTTGCACAGTGTTTGCTCTTGGTGGGAACGTTTCTCTCTAATGTTGTCAGGTCTTGACCTTTCTCTGTGAAGTGCCTCGAGGTAATGTACACTATGCGTTAGTCCAGCATACTTAATTAAATAAACTGAACCTTTGATACCTACTGCACTTAATGTATTAATTATTAAGTCGATATAATGTGTTGCAACAAAAAAAAAAACATACACATCACATTTTCCCCACAGAGTAAAGTGTTTTTAAAATGGCTTATTTGGTCCAAAAACTCAAATATAATCAGCAAATCGTCCCATTGAAGAATCTGCAAACAGGAATTGATTGACTTGATCGATAACTTGAAAGATGAAAAGATCTGAATAGTTGTTAATTCATTTTTCATTAACTTAATCCTTCAATACACATTAAAAGATATCAAAGCAGAAGCTAGCTAACATATTTATATGGCCTAGAGCCCAAATTAAGCCCATACTCAAATTTGATTAGCCCAAATCAATTCCTTTGAAACAATGAATGTTTACATGATATTGGGACGATTAAATTTGCATTTCCTGTTCCAGACATGTTCATAATAACCAACCAACAGACACATTACTGATGTAAACAAACAACACTGTAGCTATTAACTTTCAGCTACTAGTTTTCTTTTTTATTGCATTTGTTGTTAATGTTTTAATCTACTTCTTATTTATTGATATAATGACTAGTCGGTGCATTTAAAAAAGCTGACCAGTCACATTTAGCTTCAGAGCAACTTGCAAGTTTGGGCTTTTTTTCAGAAACAGTTTGCACCAGGATCACTGGTTTGCACCTTCAAAATGCAGCTATGCAACATACTAATGAACTAAACAGGTATATAGGCCTATTTGTTTAAAAAAAATATATATATAATATGTAAACAGTAACGACGTCAGGGGGGTCGAGGGTCGCAGATGTCATTGTAGCACCAGGGTCTCACACACACACACACACACACACACACACACACACACACACACACACACACACACACACACACACACACACACACACACACACACACACACACACACACACACACACACACACACACACACAGCCAAACCGTGTTTCTGCCGCCTCATACCAACTCAGAATGATTAAAAAAGGAAGATGCAGACGTATATATATATATTTGCACTGGGTGGATGTTATCTGCAGCTTTTTTTTGTGTCTTGAATGTGCAGACTGTGATAAACAATATTTAGGCTTTGATATCATGATTAGTCCGTGCATTTAAAACAAAAAAAAGCTGACAAGCCACATTTAGCTTGAGAGCAACTTGCAAGTTTGGGCTTTTTTCAGAAACAGTTTGCACCAGGATCACTGGTTTGCACCTTCAGAAGTGCAGCCATGTAACGTCAACAGAAGCTAATGAACTAATATGTTTGTTTTAAAAAAATATATAATATGTAAACAGTAAGGACGTCAGGGGGGGTCGAGGGTCGCAGATGTCATTGTAGCAGCAGGGTCACACACAGCCAAGCCGTGTTTCTGCTGCTTCATACCAACTCAGAATGATTAGAAAAGGAAGATGCATAGGTTTTTTTTTATATTATTTGACCTGAGTGGATGTTATCTGCAGCTTTTTTTTATTTTTTATCTTGAATGTGCAAGGTGATAAACAAACCAACTTACGGCGCATTTCCTGCCCAGGTAGCCGAACAGGCAGTCGTTCTCCTGCGGCGTCAGGAGCAGCGAGCCGATGTTAGCGACTCTGCGGCTCGGCGGATGGCTGTTCATGGCTCCCAAATCTCCCAAAACGATAATGCGGTTGCACTTGCAATTGCAATGCAAACTCCGATAACCGATTACAGAAAGAAATCCATGCGGGCTCCGGTTGCTGCTGCTGCTGCTGTGGCCTGCAACCGGATCATCTCCGCTGAACTCCGGGCTGGAGGAGGAGGAGAAGGAGGAGAAGGAGGGGGAGGACGGGGGGAGTCAGTGAGTGGTTCCCAGGCTTGGCCCCGTAGAGTAAAGACTCTAGACTCCTTACTTTAGGCGTTAATAGGAAAAATAAGTTATCGTTTTCCGTCTGTAGGCGGCTAAACGCTCAACTTTCATTCGGAAACTCCAGCAGCTGCAGCAGCGGCGATGCGTACATCCAACATGGCAGCAGAGCGGGGCAGACCACTTTAAAAGGGATGAGAGGGAGAGAGGGGGGGTGTTGCTATGGACAAACTCTGTATTTATTCACTAAAAATGTGGATAACTTAATAAAATCGAAGAGAATATGGGAGTTAATACATTATTTGACTTTATTTTCACGTTAAAACTAAATCGCGTTTGCGTTTTGGGGGTCGTTGCGAAGCTAAAAATGTCGTTGCCAACTCGAAATGGTTCGGTCCGATGTGGCAGCAGGAATGCAGCTCGAGCTCTGCGGAGGGAAAGGGAGGAGCGCGTGGAGCGGGATGGGAGCGTGACGCAGCGAGGGGAGGGGCCAGATCAGATGGAGCAAAAACGAAAAAAAAAAAAAAAAAAGTAAATAAATAATTTATAATTTACTGAAGATTTTTTTTGTGTGTGTTTTTAATGGCTTTGTTTGGGGGAAAATTATAAAATATGCTTTAATTTAACCGCATAACGAATGATAATAAAGCAAGATTTCACCAGACATAGTTACAGAAAATGATTTAAAACAATTATAGTGTTGTATTAAATAAGTAGCCTACTAAAAGCTGTTTCTCCTTTACATGTAACACTGTTATTTGCACAGACAAAGGCAAAGAAGTAAGAGGAATCATAGATAGTAGCCTACTATACCCAGGGCCCTCTAAAAAGCTTTGTATTTATCAGTAACATTTGATATTATTTACATTTAAGTTAAACTATTACTATTCGGCTGAATTAATACACCAAACTAATAGTTAGAAATGGAAACAAATGAACCACAATTGTGTAATTTTAACATAGTTGGTTTTGTTTATCTTTTATTTTTTCTCTTCATAATATTTTATGTTTAATTGCTTGTTAGGTAGGCTATTTGTACAGGCCTCACGGTGGGAGGCAACCCACTGAGACTGCATGAGGAGTCAGTGTTTTTTTGTATTGTTTTTTTGAACCACCTCTGTCAGTGAAAAATATCTGTGCCTCTGTAAAGACCTTCTAGGAAAACATCCTGTAGATATACATATCCTGCATTCTTCAGCAGTTTACTGCACAGGAAAACACATTACTTTACAGACTAACACAATGAACTCCTGCCTTTTCTATTATTGCAGTGTTGGTCTTGTAATCTGTGATGTTTTACCTCCACACACCAAATGAAACAACCCATTTACACCCTCCTTATGTTATGTCTCACCACTGCTTGGAACTGCAACACATGTTGGGATGACAAAATAACTTTAATTAACTTCAGATTCCTTATGAAAGCAGACGATGAGAGGAGGGTGAGGGTTGTGATGGCATGGCCGGCAGATGGACAGACGGCAGCGGAGGTCGGTGTCCTGCAGGTCCCGCCCCGCCAGGCCGGCCGGCTGCTGCGTTTAAAGCCCCGTCAGTAGCATTAACACTAACACTAATCTGTGGACCAGCTGCTTCTATACACTCGACTGTATAAAACACCGAGCAGAAGCCAAACAGGAGGAGTTAAAGCACCATTCATTCACAAATATCACAGAACCACAACCTGAGTCTCCAGTTGTGTGATATGTCTTTATCTGGACCAGGCTTCCTGATCTCTAAGGCCTCTTTTATCCGACGTTTGAATGTGTTGGTTTGTGATGTGATGATTTTGCCCTCGTCACAGTCCGTGATGTGGTTGTTTCCTCTGCAGTGATCTGTGATCGCTAATTTGAGGTTTTCCTGTCCTGCTTTGTCTTTTTCTGTCCGTGTCGTGTGAATCGCCCGTCAAAACTGTCAAGCAGGTAACATCTCCTTACTCGTCTGTCTGAACACAAAGGAACATAACTATCTTAACAAGAAGATAAAATGAACAAAACTAACTATTGGATGGGTTTAAATGACCTGAAGACATGACACATGATACATTCACAGTCTGCCTTCTCAATAAAAGGGGTTAACCTATGGAACACTTTACCCCACTCACCTGAAACTGGAAACTGATACAAACTCCTTTAATAGAGGACTAGAAGCATGGTTAAAAGCAAAACAACAATGCTCTCTCGCGATCATAAACTTTGTTTTATTTCCTTTTGCTGATCATATGCTCTGTATTTCCAGAATATATAGCTACTGTTGTGATCATGAACTTTGTTTTATCTCATACTGTTGATGATAATATGCTCTGTGTTTTTAGAATAGCTGCCTATGGACTGGTGTTGACAATTAGCATGTGTGCTAATTTAAACACCCAAGCAAAGCATCTGGTCTGTCCACTGGAACAGTCTCAATGTATTTGTGATGTCCATATCAAATAAAATAAACATAAATATAATACATGATACATTCATGCTGTCAACAGTATGTTTGCATGCTGCTAAACTAAGATTGTGTAAATGCCTCTACATTTGACCTTCTAATCATCAGCAGGTTAGCATCATCACTGTGAGCAGGTTATGCAATAGATAGATAGATTCTAGAAACTCTAACTTAATATATTGTAGAAAAGCAAATGTAAAAATGAACTATGCAGGATTTTTATCTTAGACTGAAGAAAATTACTTTCTTAGTCAATGTACTGTATGTATATTTTCAGATTAGGGCAAATAGCGTGAATTACAAAAAAGTGATAAATTTCTCAAAACAAAATTTTCAAAAATTCTAGATTTCTAAAAAAAAAAAAAAAAAAAAAAAAAAAGTAAAATATTGTCTTGAAAAAAGTGGTAAAATTTCTCATAAGTTTTAAAAAAATATATAGAAGAAACTGGTAAAAAATTCTCAAAAAAAGTGTAAAGAAAAACCTAGAAAAAGTGGTTAAATTGCTTTAAAAATAAAAAAATAAAATAAAAGTGGTAAAAATTTTCTAAAAGGCTCTCTGCCTTCCACCTAGCGTCTCTTGGCTGAAAACCAACCTTGTAAGATCAGAGCCTCCGACCCGGTGTCCCAGCTCTCGTCTCCATGGCGACACTGCCACACAAACGTAACGCGCTAACCTGTAATCCGTAACCTCTAGTTGATGACAGATAAGGCTACACAGATATACACATGGTAACATGGTAGATGATAAATAACCTTATCCACCGCTCCATGGATTGATTTCTCACCGGCTTTGTTGTTGGAAACAGATGCACATGGAGGAGAGGAGGGTTAGCAAAACCGTAGAAAAGCGACCAGACTTGCATATAAAACCATATCTAATGAGCATTGAGACAACACCTGAGACCTACAGTAAATATAATATGGGAGGAAATATGGTCCATGATGAGTATAGGAGCCTCCACATTGCAGCTCTGTAGCTTTTTCCTCCTGAATCATCAGAGTTTTGTCTGTTTTTATCTGGTTGCATCCACCTGTGAGAGACACACCACACTGATTATCTCAATGCTAACAGATGGTGAGGGGTAGAGGGGTAGAGGGGGCAGGGGGGGATGGGAGAGGAGGGGAGGGGGTCGATGTGGTGGGTTTCTGAGGCAGCAGATTTCCAGCAGAGCAGATTCTGCCAAACTGAGATACATTTGATGCTGATCACCTGCTGTCTTTGTCTCGTCTCGTTCAGGTGTTGTGGATTTACCGTGAAGCTGATGCTGATGAGGATCTCGTCCTCTGTCAGTCCTCCTGCAGTTATTTTGTCAGTCAGACCTCAACATTTTCACATTTCACTTTCCTACAGTCTGTCTCGTCTGCATTACACTCGCATGAGGATTCCTATTTTTTTTTCTCAGAGTTTCTTCAACAACCTCAAAGAAGGTCTGTTGAATAAATCGTATATAAACCCCTTTCACCAAAATCTGAAACATTCTGGCCTATTTTCTGCTCCTAGAAATCAATCAATATTGCAGTATTTTTGTTTTTGTGGAAGTTTAAAGAGGTGAGTTCTGAGTTGATACGAGTTGAATTTAGGGTTTAAGAACAAAACAATACAACAAGACATACAGTGAGTAATAACATCAAAATACAAAATACAATGTTATGATTAAATCAATAGCAAACCTTGCTTGTGACACAGCAGAAAAAAAACTCTGCTTAACTTATGATTGTTTCAGTTAAAAACTGTTAAGTTTGAAGCTTAAATGTTTAAAATGATCAGTTATATCTGTGTTTTGTGTTGTTTTTCTCCTCATTGTCATTTATTTTTGGGATCTATCTATCTATCTATCTATCTATCTATCTATCTATCTATCTATCTATCTATCTATCTATCTATCTATCTATCTATCTATCTATCTATCTATCTATCTATTTCACAGATAAGTGAGTGCAGTGTGAGACTGTAGTTTGGTAATTTGGCCACTAGATGGCGACAGATACTCAACTGTCCAACCTCACCTCTCATCTAATCTCACACAGCAGCAACTTGACTCTAGTTGGTGAAAAGGTGATTATAGTGACAGTAGAAGTTGTAGTAGATGTAAAAATGCTGCTTATAGTTAAAAATTTAACAATCTATTTGTTTACTTTTAGCAAAACGTGTTTGCTTTTATCAATCAAACCCATGAGCAGGACACTGTCCCTCATCCAAGCCCTGACAGACCCGCAGTAACTCAGGAGTTAGGTCTACACATCTCTGTATGTCCCATTGTCTTGGATCCAATTTCTCAGAAATGCCTTGAAGGCCACAGATGTCCCACTAGGACTCAAGGATCAGAAGTCAGAGATCTTGGTGACCTCGGAAGACTTCTTTAAGCCAAATATGACTCAAGACTTCATACAGAAATTACGACCAAATCCCACATGGTTGATATTCTACTTGACAGAGTAACCATGACAAGAACCTAACTCACCCTCTGACTTTGTGACAAAGCTGTGGTGAAGGTTTAGTTTGGTTTAGGCTCCAAAGCCATTAAGGAAAAACTATGGTTAGGTTGACCTTTGTCGTCATCATGGGTACAATAATAAGCACATCATGAGATCATGGCCATGGTTTCGGTCCAATGTTTGGTTGACCCATTCAATTACCTGCTGCCTCCATGAGCTCAGTGAGTCTGTAACATCACGTCCTCCTTTACTCCTGTTGTAGTTGCCATGGCCACTAGAGGGAGCCGTCACTCGACAATAAACATCAGTAAAACTGCTGCAGTAAAACACTTCTATGGCTCAAAATAAGTTCCTTTTGCACAAACGCCTCAAACAATCGGTACAACATGGGGCATATAGCTCCAAAAATAAAAATATCTTCACAAAATGAGTTTTTTTTAATTGAAAACAGAATTCCTTCTTCATTTTATCTAAATAAATTAAAAAAAAACCAACAACAAAAGGCTGCAGACAAATGGACTGAACCAACGATGTCCTCTTCCCAGAATCCTCCCCGGTGGCCCAGATGTAACCTGGGATCCTCTCTCTCACTCTGCCTCAGCCTCAGAGTAATCTAATAAAAACCCTGCTGCAGAACAGCATGATGGGAGTCCTAATGTCTGTCTGTCTGTGTCGTTTCCTGTGCAGACATTTCATTGACAGATCAGACAGTCTGATGGTATGACTCTCTCTAACTATGCTGCTGAACACAACTGAGCAGCCACAACAATCCTAAAGCCTGTTGACGTCCAGTGTGGCTGGATGATCCGACTGTGAGACTCTACACACTGCAAAAACTCAAAATCTTACCAAGAATATTTGTCTTATTTCTAGTCAAAACTAATCTCATTACACTTAAAATAAGATTCATCACATTAAAAAGTAGCTTGTTTTTAGACACTTTTTACTTCTTTCAAGCAGATTTTCACTTGAAATAAGTAGAAAAGTTTTTCTTTCTTATTACAAGCACAAAAAACTTGCTTTCACTGGCAGATTTTTCTACTTATTTCAGGTGAAAATTAGTTTGAAACAAATGAAAATGATCTCAAAACAAGTTCATTTTTAGGTGATGAGTCTTATTTTAAGAGAAAATAGATTAGTTTTGACTAGAAATTAGACATTTTGACAAGAAGTACGACAAATATTCTTGGAAAGATTTTGAGTTTTTGCAGTGCAGTAGATTTAATTACCATCGATCCTTTAGATGTTGATCTCTAAGACCAAAACAGTGAGAACAAACAGAGGTGACAGATAACTATTGTAGTTTTTGTCGTAGATCAGTTTGCATGTAGATCAATTACATGCAAACTGTTCAGTAAGTGCAACTTTTAAATGGTTTTGAAGTCTGAAAACTCTTAGAGAACAATTCTGTCTGATCATTTACGGTGTGAAGGTCCTAGACGCTTACAGTACATTGCCAGATTAAGACTTGATGACAAAGCTCGATGGACGCCGGCCTGAATTTACATCCGAACTCTCTGCTCAGCGTTTTCCAGTGTTTCCACAGCTGACAGGAACTTCTTCACCTCCACCCTCGGCTTCATGAAGCCAAGCTGCTGCTGCTGCTGCTGCTGCTCCGCTGACCCCATCGCTCCGGAGGTCCTGGCTAATCTGTGGATGGATAAAGATGAAAGATATACTTCACACGACCTTACCCCCTTTTTTACACAAAAGCCCCATTCCAGCTGCAGGAACTTTATATTCAGGGAACTTTTGAGGAACTCTGTGGATCGCAGGAACCAGGGTTTTGATTTAGTCCAAGTATACTCTTAGTTCCTGGTACTTTTCTTCATGAACTAAAGAATTACCGGATTGGAACTGGTGACACATCGTTGTAATGTAGACTCTAGACTTTAGACTTTTATTGTCCCTTGTTGGGGGAATTCTTTTTCACATGACCTTTTCTGGAAGAAGAAAGAAAAGTCCACACTCTGGCCTGGTTATCGAGGCCTTTTGTTCAGTCATGAGTCATTCTGCACCTCTGCATCCTCAGGGAAGAGGGGTACCCAGGGGGCAAAGCAAAAAAACGGACACGGAGCGTTGTAAAAGGTTTGACACCAGAAATGATATCTAGGAACTTCAAGGATTAAAACCTGGGTGGACAACCCGGTCAACTAGCTGCTGGAAAGATACAGGGGGCTAAAACCCCTTTCTGGGGTCATTTTGCTGGCGAAATGATGTAAATGCAAATATTTAGGTACTACAATGGCATAAATAGTCATACAACTATAACATTTGGCAGAGAGTATCTTGACACATAGGGGGAGGCATGAAAAAAAGATTCTGGGGTTTGTTGCAACTCAATTTTAAGATATCTCCCTCAACATCCCAAAAAAGACAAAAAAAGTACTGCTCGCCTGACAAAATTCTCATGAAAATTATTATTTTTCAGCACTTTATGGAGAATATCTATGCCTAACATGTATATAGAAAATTTCCTTAATTCATAAGCTTCCATTTGAAACCAAGATAGCCTTTCTATCTCAAAAGCCCCACGTGCTGTGGCCAACGGTCTTCTCTATCTATCTGTTCACTTTGGGGAGACCAGAAATAGAATGGTTTCTGATCAGGCCAGTTAACATGTAGTTTTTCACAATAGGTGTTGCATTGTTTGGAGACAGCCTGTAGCTTTCCAGTAGCTAGTAGAAAGACTATCTTGGACTCAAATGGAAGCTTATGAATTAAGGAAATTTTCTATATATATGTTAAGCATAGATATTCTCCATAAAGTGCTGAAAAATAATAATTTTCATGAGAATTTGTCAGGCGAACAGTACTTTTTTTGGTCTTTTTTGGGATGTTGAGGGTGATATCTTAAAATTGAGTTGCAACAAACCCCAGAATCTTTTTTTCATGCCTCCCCCTATGTGTCAAGATACTCTCTGCCAAATTTTATAGTTGTATGACTATTTATGCCATTGTAGTACCTAAATATTTGCATTTACATCATTTCGCCAGCAAAATGACCCCAGAAAGGGGTTTTGGCCCCCTGTAGCTTTCCAGCAGCTAGTTGACCGGGTTGTCCACCCAGGTTTTAATCCTTGAAGTTCCTAGATATCATTTCTGGTGTCAAACCTTTTACAACGCTCCGTGTCCGTTTTTCAAAAAACTGGGATTTTGCCCCCTGGGTAGGGTGGGGTGGGTGTTGAGTGGGTATGTAATGTCCTGTTGTACTGAGGCTGCAATGATGGACCTGTTGATAGGCTTGGTGTAAGGGGGAGCTGTGGTGGTTATGTGTGTGAGTTTATCTATGTTTTTAACCGATAACATGTTGAAGAAGCAGGTGGAACAGTATGTAAGAGTTGATTGTAGCCTTCATCACCTACTGGACTGGAGGTTTAGTAGATTGGCCTCCATTGCTTCTCCATACATCATCATCATCAGCCTGATTCACGTGATCTTCCCAGGACTTTACGGACACAGGGGCCTTTTAGTTCCTGAAGAAAAGTAATTGGAGCCAAACGCTCCAGGTACTTCTTAGTCAAAAGGTGCATATTTCCTCAAAAGGTTCCCAGCTCTTAGGTCAAAACGTGGTTGTATTGATTGACAGGTCAATTTTGTTTTGTTTTTTTGCTCTTTATCTTCATCTTGTAAATGCATATCTTGGTGTACGAATGGTTGGCACAAAAAGCTGTCGCTTCAGCCTACACCTTCTGGTCCATGTTTTATTGACCAATCAATGCATTTTGTCTTTTGTTTTTAAATCAACCAAATAAAGAAACTCAAACTCAAACTCAATCAATGGGCGTTATCACCAAAGACTCTTCCTTTTCCTGTTGCTTTTGCACAATAAAACTTGGATTGATACAAGTAACTCTTCCCTGATTGAACTGTTGGTGTCACAGAATCTCATGGACAGATTCAGACATAAGAGGCAGTTTACAGTATATCAGTTATCAATGTAGTGACTTGTACTTGTGTAATTACTTTTTATTCTTAATGTTTAATTACAGTGGGTAAAATCTGAAGTTTCAGTACCTCACTGTAGAAACCGTTGATGACTTTTGTTCACCCTTACACAAAGGTAAGCTTTTTAAACTTTTGACCGCTCCTGTTCTCTGTGTAAATCCTGTGTAAGTCGCTTTCTTTCCCACACTTCTTTGAGGCGTCTGTCTTTGCCTCTGATGGGAAGCTGACAGGACCGACCTTTGGTTTTTGTCTCAGCAGGTTCAGGATCTTCTCCGAGGCCGCTGAGGGCAGCGCAGGAAGCTGTGAAGGGATTTCTTCACAAGGTGCAGCCTCAGTTCAGTTGTTTCTCCAGCTGAAGGAATGTTCTCTGATCTTATCTGCTGCAGCTCATGTTCAGCCGCTCTAAGCTGCTCTGCAGTCGGCTTCAGGTGATGCTGTTGCGTGCAGCCGGGAGGAAGTGTGGTTTGAAGTGAACCCTGTCTGTTTGTGCAGACGTAAACTGATGATCCTCTGCATTTCTGTGATGCTGATGCAGAGGTGCGGCTGCCACTGCCGGCCTATAATCCTCCAGATGTTTCCTGGACCTGACAGAACCTGAAACCTGACTGAGAACAACACCTTTCCGCGGGTCAGTGCAGAGTCAAGGATCAGAGCTGGAGACGCCAAAGCCCTGTTCTCTGTACTCTAGTTCGCCTGGAGGTTTGACTTTTGTACCGACTTCCTTTGATTGCAGAACTTTTGTCCTAAACCTTTTCAATCAACTCTTATGCTTTTTATGATCAAAAGACTCAATTTACATAATATACCTAGTTTTTGAGTCATAATTTAGTCAAAATACTGTTTTGAAACTACAAAAGTAATGTGACTCATTCATTGCATCATTGTCATAACCAGGTCAAATATGAACTGAGAAGATGCTATGAATTTGATTAAAATACCAAAATGTCAATGAAAATAGTGATCAGGGCAGTGATAAGAACCAACAATGTTATTTTCAGGCAGCTACACCATAGAAAACCATATTTCTGATATAAAAACATTTGACAGCTTGACCCAAGGACATAGGGACGGTTAAGGAGTTGGGTATTTTAGACCAAACTCCAGGAATATGACAATTATGAGTTTGTGATAAAATTGGCAGCTTGGGTGGTTTTTCAAATAAATAAAAATGTACACGTGCATTATAACTGAACTATGAGGCTAAGAGTTTCTGGGATGGGGCGATGTGTGCTATGGGGATCTTGGACACCTGAAATCTTTGTTGCAGTATTCTGATGTGTTCTCACATGTTTGACTTGTCTCAGAAGGTTTTATTGTGATGTTTTTATTAGTTTACAACGGGAAACTATGTGTCATAGCTACTTGAAATGTATGACGGATGTAAACCTGTCCTGTTCCACATGGTGGTGGACCTGCTGATTAACCAAGGTAACACACTGTGGAAGGGTTTCTGAAATCCTTACTGTGATTCTGCCCATGATCTTCAATCTGTGTCGAGTTCAGTTCCACACAATCACATAACACACTGTCTCCATGTTGTCACATTGTGAAGACCAACATTTTTCAGGTTGTCTCTGATTATGGGGGTAAATGTCACCCAGAATTGATCCTCAACAGGTCTTGAATCGTTGCACCGGCCTGTTCCCTGTCCGGGGCTTCAGCTCCCATTTGGTCCAGTACACAAAGGTCTTGTTGATGAGGAGGGGCAACAACAACAATAGTGGGGCATCTTTACCCCAGAGAGAGAGAGAGACGGGGTTCAGAGGGACAGTCCAGCAGCATTTCATACAGCCGGTCTCTGTGTCTGAGGGTAAAACGGTAAAGGTGAGGAAATCTCAGATGGAGGCCGAGATCCACAGGATGGACGGACACGGGACGGTGAGTCAGCTTCATATTAATTGTTTTTAATTTGGATTATTATAAAACATCTCACCTCGTTTAACTGTAAAGATTTGGCCACTTTACACATTTAGTGTACAACCAACATTTAAATGATCTTTTGACATTAGAATTGCTGTGATGTTCTGTGGACGATGGGGAAACAGATTTTACATCTGATCCCAGATTAGTTGATTATATTGATTCTTGAAAACACAATATCACAAGTTCATTCCTCTGAATGGATCAAAAACCCTTGGTTATAGATACAGTTTCCTGACATCCAGATAATTTGAATTTAATTCAGTTTAACATCAAACACCCTAATTTGATTGATTTCTCAGGCTCTTTTGAGTTATTCAGCACAGACTGATCGGTGAAAAGGCGACAAACTTAACGACTGGACTGTTGAAGTAAAAAAGTGAAAAAGCAGCTTCTTGTCGCTGCAGCAGTGAAGTGTCTGAGCCCTGGTGTTAATAAAAACCCGTTAAAATCACATCTGGAAAGTGCAGCGGGGCGACCGCAGCCTGAAAACCACACGTGAACATAATCAAGACTCCACTGAAGGCTGGAAATGAACCAGATATACTCAGTGTGTGTGTGTGTGTATGGGGGTGATGGAGGGTGAAGGCCTCTGTGGGCTTCACATCCACCAGTTCATTTAATGTGTTGACGAACCGGCGAGGGTTTTGTTTAAAGTCGACTGAGGCCTGAGTTAGTCCTTATGAAAGTACAGGACAGGAAGATGGATTAACCATCGGAGTAGGGATGTCACAATTACTTGTTTTCACAATTAATCGTGGTATCAAACGCCACAATTAGTAAAGATTCCTAAATACCTTTACTTTCCAAAAAAGATGATGTTGGAACCATATCGGCAGATGTGCGCAAAAATAAAGGAAAATGCACAGATGCATTGTGACGTAATGTAACATAACGTAACATTGAATTGGTAGGAATTTAAATATTAACGTGTCATTTTAAATAAAAAAAAACAACAAAACAAAACAAAAAACGAAACGTAAACATTTGGTATAACTGACAATTTATGACCTGTATATTTCAAACACTTCCCATGGGGGATTACTGTAATAATTGGTCATATATTAATACTATATATATATATTGATAAAACAATGAGTAAAGTAATTATATTTTGACTATATTTGATTTTACACATTCATAGTGTTGTGAAACTAATTAATGCATAATAATCGTGATAATCGTAGTAACGTGATTATTTCTCTGACAATAATCGTACCAGGAAAATGTATAATGGTGACATCCCTACATTTAGAGCTAAAGATGTGAAACTTGTCCTGAAGGGGGCGCTAGAGCAAAGGTCGGAGGGTCATCAGGCTGTGAAGTCTTCAGACTATGAGAAGAAGCTGGAGAACCGATGCAGATACAGGAAGAACGTGCAAAGTCCAAACAGAAAGGCCCAAGAAACAAACCTAGGAAAGAGTATAACCACTGATCCACCGTGACGCCCATGGACGGTTTTATGAGGCTGACAGGGTGTCAACTGGACAGAGTACTGTGGCTATAGGGAAGATACTGGTGGAGTATCTTGCTGCGGTTTGGGTCTGTTCTGATCCACCTGGGTCCAGACCAGGTCTGAGGTTCTTCAGTCGGTTTTAGACCAGGTTTCCTCATCATGGATCCGTTCCACGAAGACATCAGGACTGGAGAATCAGCTCGTAGATCAGCTAGGCCTCATCTTCACAACTCCACACACGCTGGGAGTCAATTCAGGCGTCTGACTCAGAGTTTCTGTGGTTTTAAAGCCAACCCCCCCAACACACACACATACAATAATGACAGTGGCTCTGTCTCAGCTCACTGGACATTAACAGTGGATCATTAACTGTTAATTGGAGGCTGGCTTCATATTTTCCAGACTTAACTGTACGAGCTGGTCCATGAATCAAATGCAATCACCCTGAGTGATCCAATCCAGACTGAGACCCCTGAATCCAATGTCGCCACATCTGCACGCACATCTGCCAAAACACCACAGATAAAAATCCAGCTAACTCAGGCACCAATCAGTCTGATCACATCTGGCCTGTCACTGTGTTAACGGTGAAGTACGATCATGTGGACGAGTTTCCAAAACCACAAACGCGTGTCTGACGAGCTAACTACACACAGTAGTAACTGGGCTTTGCTTCCAGGCTTCCAGTCGGCAGCATGTCGTTCTCTAATGACACTGGTTTGTGGGGGTTTGATTACTTTAAAAAGCTTTTCACAAACCAACACATGAGCTGTGCACTGTGACGGCCAGATTAGCAGATTAGCTTCACTGTCCCGCTCTTTATTGGATTGACATAAACACATTAGCTGCTCCCGCTCCTGGCCCTAAAAGCCAAACAGTGTAGTGTTGCAATGAAAATCTTTCATCTTCCTTCAGCTGGTGCAGAATCTGTCAAATAATATCTGAAAATAATATGCATGTAGCAAACAGGTCCTTATTTACGGAGTAAACACCCCAACAGAAAGAAGGCAAGAAAGTTCTGGTTAGTAGCTTATTAGCAACTTTATTAGCTTGGCGTAATGTGACAATATGTTGCAGTAGTTTATTAAAACAGACTTAAATGTAGGCTATAGGTGAATAAAACTAAATTGTGCTACACAGTCAATAAAATGTGATATATTCTGTCAGATTACAAATAAAGGTGGGCTGCTCCACCATCGCCATTTTGGCATCACCTGACTCCGCCCAATTTCTGACTAATCCAAAAATTGAAAAAGGGGATACTATTTTTTGTCACAAAGGATGGGTTTATTTATTTATGTTTAATTCAGCTGTAAACTCTCACATTTTAACATGGATGTTTATCGGGACTGACTCTAATGGCCCACATTTTTGGTGCCATGTTGGTTAGAAACCAAAATTCATGGCACATAAATGAACCTCATGGTTTTGCTCAATAGAGGAAAATTCAGGGAATCACTAAAGCACTCAGGATTTTCTGAGGACCATAAATGTCTGTATAAGATTTATGAGAATCCATCCAGTGGTTATAATTATTGAAATATTATAATCTGGAGAGAGAGAGAGAGGTGGACTGACCGCCTGACACTGCCAACCCTCGAGTGTGGCAAGACATCAGGATGGTTTGCTAACGCTGACAGTTCACCCCCCCTCCCTCCATGTCTTCATCTGGATCCAATTAGTGTGAGTTCAGCTGTGTTTCACCGTCTTGTTGTGTCTGTCTGAGACAAAACACCGAGCTGAGTCTCCTGTGTCGGTCTGGACTCAGACTCTGCCGTTGGGGGGTCTTTCTAGTGGTGGCTCCGGTCCTCTTGGTGGTTTGGAGGACAGCCTGAGTGGCTTCACCGCACCCTAGTTAGTCTTGGATCAGCATGGCCAGAGAAACCATGGCATTGGGAGGATTATGAAACTGGTGTGAGGCTCACAGCATTAAAAAAAGAAGCTTTTACTGAGCTGAGCTGGACACGAGGAAGAGGAAGGTTTCAGATAAATTACAGCCTTTTTAAAATGTTTAGAAGGAAACATTTTCACAGTTTAGCTCTGCGTCCTCCGTCATCTCCTCCAGCTCTACGCTCACTGATCCGCGTCCAGCATCTCAGCGATCGTAAAGTTCTCGTGCCATAAAACTCTTCGGAGAGCATCGGCCTCCCGTGATGAATGAAAAGTTGAAATGGTCGGAGAAGCCTCAGCCCAACGGTGGTTTCCTGCAAACCCGCTGCTCTGGTTACCATCATGCAAAGAGGATGATCGGAGATTTTCCGTTGAATCCTCCGAGGCAACCTCAGTGGTGATGTTTCCCAAGAGCGGGGTCAATGTGTCTTTCCCCCGACTTTGGAAAAACTTAAATATGAATTACTTGCATATGAGGGGGCGCCAACAGCAATTAGACGGGGAGGGTTTTGGGGATGGGGGTGGATGGGGGGGTTCTTACATAAAAAGCTGGGGAACAGTTTCAGAGGAATGTCAGAGAGGAAAATAAAAGGCAGAGCTTTGAGGAGACTAAATGTTTGTGTATATGACAGAATGAACCTTTAAGCTTCGTCTTTGTGGTTTCTAAAGGAGAAAATCACTTAGATAAAAGCTTCAACCTGAAACGATTCACAATTATGCTGTGAGATACCTTGATTTCATAAACAAACCCTTCTTCTTGACCAATGACATTGAAGCCGAAACATCTACATCACCTCCTCATGGCTGGCTGCAGCATAGGCCATGAATCCGACCCCTACTGTACATGTCATTCAAAGTTCATTTCAAATACATTCATCTCAAAGATTGTTCCATTATTACAGGTAGTTTTTAACATTTGCTTTCCCTGGATATTTAATTCTCGTTATTTAAGGCTTGATATCGCTCCATCCACCAATTGTCAAGACGGCAGCGCTCGTTTTTGGTTTATTTGAGCTTCATAAACAGATGGTTCATCTTTAAATTCAGTCACTGAGCTGTTGTCAATTTACATAGTCAATGATCTTGACCTTTGACCTGTGCCAGCAATTCATTTTGAAGGTTTTATCATAAACAATTGTCTTAAACGGCTTGCTTCTCGTTTATATCTCCATCTCTGAAGCCACTGAAGGTAGGAAGATGATGCTCAAATTCAGGAACCACCAGAGGAACAGAGTAGTGCACATTTCACCCAGAAAACCTAATTAACCAATTGTTAAACTCATGGCAGGAAAAAGTGCAGGAAATGAAATCAATAGGAAACTATTAATTCAGTCCTGCAGCAGCACTCACAGTGGGACCTTCTTAATGTGGTAAAAGCATCTCTGAGGTTTAATGGATGATTGAAAAGTAAAGTAGAGATGCTGTTCGTCTTCCTGTCCACACAGGTCTAGGATTTGAACTCGGCATCTCTTTCATCATCGTCTATGGTTCATAATCCATCAGAGAACAGAGGAGCTTTGTTTTTTTGCCGTGTTGTGGAATTTGGAGCATTCACTTCAGTGATCACCGTTCATATCTGATCTGATTATCTCTGCTCACTGAGGCTCATGATGTGTTTGTTTTCTCTCTAAACATGTCGTTTATCTCCCTCTGTCTGTGCAGGACCACTAATTGCTCCATGAAGAAGACTCGGCACCCACATGGCACAGATGGGGCTCCCTCTCCTCGCGCTGGCCTTGTGGCTCGGCGTCGGAGTGCAGCTCCAAGTCGGTGGTGAGAAACCGGCCCGTGCGCCTCTGATCCCTCACAGGCCTTTCGTCGTGGTGTGGAACGCTCCCACCGAGTCGTGCCGCCTCCGCTTCAAGGTGGACCTGGACCTCAGTGTCTTTGACATCATAGCAAACCTCAACGAAACCCTCAGCGGACCCAACGTCACCATCTTCTACCACAGCCACCTGGGCTACTACCCCTACTACTCCAACTCTGGGGTTCCTGTTAACGGCGGACTGCCGCAGAACCAGAGCGTCTCCAAACACCTGAGCAAGGCCCGCGCCGATATCGACAAGCTGATCCCTCACAAGGACTTCCGAGGCCTTGGTGTCATCGACTGGGAGAACTGGAGGCCTCAGTGGGTCAGGAACTGGGGCTCCAAGGACATCTACCGCAACAAGTCCAAGGAGCAGATCCGGAAACTTCACCCGAACTGGCCGGAGAGCAAGGTGGAGAAGGAGGCGAAGGAGAGTTTTGAGAGGGCTGGACTGGCTTTCATGAACCTGACCCTAGCTCTGGCTGAAGGTCGTAGGCCGGACGGGCTGTGGGGGTTTTACCTGTTCCCGGACTGCTACAACTACGGGTACAAGCAGCACCCTCAACAGTACACCGGCGAATGCCCCAACGTCGAGCACGTCCGCAACGACCACCTGATGTGGCTCTGGAAGGAGAGCACGGCCCTCTACCCGTCCATCTACCTGGACTACGAGCTCAAGTCGTCCCCCAACACGGTCAAGTTTGTCCACTATCGGGTCAAAGAAGCCATGAGGATTGCGTCCATCGCTCGCACTGACTTTACGTTGCCCGTGTTCGTCTACTCCAGACCTTTCTACGCCTACACCTTTGTGGTTCTGTCAGAGGTACGTCCTAAAGTCTTTTCTTAGTGTGTTTTTAGGGACTGAAGTAGTTGCAAATCATAAAAGACAATGAAAACTAGATACTGGTTGTGTTTGAAGGTGGATTAAAGCTTCAGTCTTCCTGTTTCAGAGCGACCTGATACATACCATCGGGGAAAGCGCCGCCTTGGGAGCTTCAGGTGTCGTCCTCTGGGGATCGTCAGAGTACGCTCGGTCACAGGTGATTTTACAACAACTTAGATTTAAGTGGATTTAGGACTTGAGTTTCAGTACTAAAACTTAGAAACCCCCTTTACTCTAAAAATCAGTTCAGAGGCAGATCTTCAAACTGACGGCTCATTATGTTGCAACCTTACTCTGCCATTAGAGCATACATCACATAAATGGAGCCGCAAAGCATTAGGGGAACCACAGATGTTAATGACGTAAATCACATGCAGCCACAGTGCATAAAACAGTACTTCACGGTTTCTGACTGTGATAAATACAAACAGACATCATAACTCTTTCCTACAGAAACATATGTTTGCAAAAAAACAGTGTCAGTAAAATATCTTTATGACCGAAACAAGCTAAGAGTTAAAAACCAGGAGACGACTGCATCTGATTTCTGTGCGACTGAGTCTGGGTTTCTGTTGGTGACTGTGGATTGTTTCACATCCTATTTGCAGCCTCAAATGCTGCAGAAGAACTTAAATATACAGTATCTCATAATTATCATCACACAACCGAAAGAAGAAGACTCTGTGACGTCTGGGATCTGTCAACAATGACACTTAACTTTAATTTATCACAACAAGCAATAGATTACTCACCATTTTGAATTCTGTACTTGCTGAACAAGTTGCTCAGACTCAGGGAGGGAGTCAGACATTAATGCCATGACGACAACAGTGCAATAGCTCGGTCTGAGCTGTCGAGCTTTATTTATGTTTTGGGAATGGAAAGTGCTGACTCTGATCAGCAGGCTTCATGTGGTTTATACCTGGACGTCTGCATAGGTAGTTCCTCCTCTGGGGTCTGAACCATCAACCTTCTGGTCTTGAGTTCAGTCCATTCTGTTAAAAAATACTAAATTAGGGCAGATTTAATTTTTTTAAGAACAGAATTGCTCATGAATACTCTAAAACACTCACGTTTGGTACAACTACAGAGCTTTGTGTCTATTCTTATACTTTAAACACTGTAGTCGACATCTTTGTCGACTCTGCAGCTGTTCTGTAACTCACCTATGAACCTGTCCCTTAAACAACTTGTAGAACTGCTGAAAGAAAAAGCTGAAACTTTGTTTAATGCATATTAAACAGAGTAATAATAAGCTTTGACGTGTTAGCAGGTTAAAATTACTTAATATCTCTCGCATATGTTGCAAACAATGGGGCAGTGATGCATGACTGTAATGTATATTTTGATCCATTATCTGTACTTTATGCATAATGATTTAAATAATCTGATTATTGCCTAGGAAACAGGAAACCAGTCTATAAACTATGTTCTGTTGTTGGTTTTAAACGTGTGTTTTGTCTCCTCCGTCCCTCAGAGGAACTGTCTGACGGTGAAGAAGTACATCGACGGTCCTCTGGGACATTACGTCATCAACGTCACGTCCGCTGCCAAACTGTGCAGCAAAGCCTTGTGCAAGAAGAACGGCCGGTGCGTCCGCAAGAGCCTGGACTCGGGCGCCTACCTGCACCTCAACCCGCGGTTCTTCCACATCCACCACAACCCGTCGCCGCGGGGACCGCTCTTCCACGTCAGCGGCCACCTCAACAACCACGACATCCTGGACATGAAACACAAGTTCAGCTGTCAGTGCTACCAGGGCTGGACAGGTGTTTACTGTGAGATCCCTCAGGCTCCGCCCCCTCCTCCTCTACCCCCCCACCAGCCCACCGCCCCTCTGCCCCGCCCCCGAGACACCGGCCTGCTGGGAGACATCCTGCTGCTCCTCTCCCTCCATTTCTCTTGTCTGTGTGTCATCATGTTTCTGGGACTCTGTCTGATCATCAAGTGTCTGATTCTGTAGCTGCATGGGATTAGAGCACTGGAAAAGAGAGTAACGACACCACCATTGACTCCCGTGGTAAGGGTTTTGTGCCCCTAGTGGCAGGCAAGGCAAGGCAAGGCAATTTTATTTGTATAGCCCGTTTTTACAAACAGTTTGTCTCAAAGGGCTTTACATGGCATCGTAACAACATCCTCTGTCCTTAGACCCTCACATCGACAGGATATGGGTATTGCAAAAGCGCCCAGAAAACTCATTCACTCCAATGTATGTGTGTTGCCCACTTGCTTGTAAATTGATGAAAACGGCCGTGTTTTTGTTTTTAGGTGTCTTGGTCATATCAAATTATACTTATAATTTGTTTATTACAAAATGTAGATTGAAACATTAATGTAGACAACTGTTTTTTTGTGTGTTTTTTTTACTCGCCTGTGTTAATGTTTATCTGTAAAGGATCCTCAATGATGCTATTAACGTGGGTGATCTAGAAATGTCCTTAAATTATTGAAAATACCACACTTGCTCATTCACCAACAATGCAGAGATGTCAGTTATTGGGGGCTTTTGCAATACCCATATTCCTCCATCAGGAGGCGCTTCAATTGAACCAATGCGTGTGGTTACTCTCTTTTACAGCGCTCTACATGGGAATTTGGAGACAGGTTGCCTAGGAATGGTTGTTGGTAAGCTATGATGTGGACAACTGTGGACCAGTGGGGGGGTTTTAGGGAAAAGCTGAAAATGCACTGTTGTTTTTTTCTTAGAAGAAACTGTCACGTTTCCTTTTTATGTAAACTTCATCTCCTCTTTTTAAATCATTTGTCTTTTTCTATCACTGTGAATTGTTTTTGTAAATGTGCCATTACTGACTGAATAAAAGGAAATTACTTGAAGAATTACTTCTCATACATTTTCAAACACAACACAAGTAAAATAGAGCTTTCTGATCCACAATGGCTGGCCGGTGGATGTTAAATCAAACATCAAATCCTGCAAGTGTTGCATGCTGGTAGGCGGGGCTTAGGGTTATTGTGACATCACAAAGTGACAGGAAGTCCTGACGGCTGGTTTTAAGGCTCAGTTTCTGAATACAGGCTGTGTGCATTTCTCTGTGGACTGAGGCTTTGATACTTTCACAGTATTAATATAGAACCTAGAGCTGCTTTATAATCACACTACACATGGACATCTACCTTTATACTGTATGGAGCTTTAACACAAACATCTACCTTTATACTGTATGGAGCTTTAATACAAACATCTACCTTTATACTGTATGGAGCTTTAACACAAACATCTACCTTTATACTGTATGGAGCTTTAATACAAACATCTACCTTTATACTGTATGGAGCTTTAACACAAACATCTACCTTTATACTGTATGGAGCTTTAACACAAACATCTACCTTTATACTGTATGGAGCTTTAATACAAACATCTACCTTTATACTGTATGGAGCTTTAGGGAGTGTTGATATATTATGAACTCAGAGAGACACTGAGCTCGTTTTCTCCAGCAGGACAAATAAACATTATTCTTCTATAAAAACCTTGTCATCAAAGACGGCTCAGTTCGTTTACAGTCTCAGTCATTTGTTTCATTTGGGATAATGACTGTAATGAGGCTCACATCGCAGCCAGCACTTCATCAGAGAGCTGCTGAATGAAAACACAGTTTGGCGATGACAGCTCAGTCAGTCAAATGAGTCACATCGAGCTGTGGTGGGACGGGTCACATGACCCAACGACTTAACAATAGCCCCCGTCTGTCCCACGGGAAAGGGAGGGACGGCCGGGTGTCGGACACTGTCCCGGGTGATGAGAGGGTGGAACTACAGCTTCTGTTGCAGCTGGAGGTCTGTGATCTGTAAAGAGAAACCAGAGGATCAGGGAAAGTGTGGAAGAGGCTGATTAAAAATAAAACTCTTTATTAACTCTAATTTAACAGAAGCTTCAGAGGTTCATCACTAAACAGCAGCAGCTAAAGGATCAGAGAGGTTTTACCTGTAGATTAAGGCAGGAGTCTTTATGAGCTGTAGTGATTCATAGCTGCAGTTCCTCTCCTGACCACTAGAGTAAGTATCCAACAGTGAGTCAGTCTCCACAGTTCTCATCACGTTAAAATGTCCTTTAACTTTACAGCAGAAATAAAACATGGTAGAGAAACAGGTTCGGTCTCTGCAGATCATTTCCTGTTTACACTTTATTAAAGGGATAGTTCAACATTTTGGCAAAATGGCCCATTGCCATAATAGCTATAGTCATAGTAGTAGGTTCGTTACCTTTAATTGTCGGTGCAAGCTATTTTTAGAACGGAGGAGCGGAGCGTCTGGCTGCTCAGAGCTACGCTACGGAGGCTAATGGGATTTCTTGGTTTCCCTCGTCAAACTCATCAAATACAAAATCCCAAAACTCCAAAACGCTTTCGTGGACAAGTTGTTACCTGCACAACCACCACGCTATGAGATAATAATGGAACGTTACGAAACGGAGCCGTTTTCGAGGTAAATACAGGGTAAATACAGAGACTGCTTGCTGAAAAACTGTCCCTGAACGCAACGCGCATCAGCGGTTTTGCATGAATTTACCTCTAAAACAGCTCCGTCTCGTAACATTCCATTATTATCTCATAGCGTGGTGAATGTGCAGGTCACAACTTGTCCACGACAGCCTTTTGGAGTTGTTGGGTTGTGTATTTGATGAGTTTGATGAGGAAAACCAAGAAATTCTCTTAGCCTCCATAGCGTAGCCCTGAGCAGCCTTCTGCTCCGCTCCTCCGTTCTAAGAATAGCTTACACTGACAATTAAAGGTAACGAACCTACTGCTATGACTATAGCGATTATGGCAATAGGCCAATTTGCCAAAATGTTGAACTATCCCTTTAAGGACTAAAGTTCTGTATAACTACGGATGTGCGATGGAGTCAGACGCTGATGCCAAGACGACAACGGTGCAGCAGCTTGATCTGAGCTTCTTCAGAAACCTGTAGGTGACGTGTTCATCTTTATTCATGGTTTGGAGACATGGATTGCTGCTCTTTTATGGAGACCTAAAGACATAGGGTGTACTGCAGAATGAGTAAGACATTAGTTCCTAATCAACAGGTTGGACCTGGATGTCTGCACAGGTAGTTTCTCCTCTGGACGCCTCCTGTTCCTCTTGGGTTCGAACCATCAACCTTCGTGTCTTGAGTTCAGTCCAATCTGTTAAAAAAAAAAACATAATTATGACAGATTTTGTTTGTGCAAGAACAGATTTTCTCATGATGAATCAAATGTACTCACAGTTGGTACAACTTACTACACTACTGTGTGTCTATTCTTACTTTTAACACTGTTCTGTAACTCACCTCCTGATGAACCTGTCCCTTAAACATGTTTTGCACATAAATGAGTTGCCAGGCACAGAAACACAGTGACTCAGAAAAAAATGGCGAAGGTTTCCCAACAATAACAGAATTAAGCAGCTTTTTGTGGTTTTTCAGCTCCTTGGAGAACGGACCCTGTGAACCACCCAGCAGTGGAAACTGTCAGGTCGACTCAGGAGGAGCAATCACTCAGCCCTGACTCTGTTGTTTCTGTCGTAATTATGTCAAATGGTTGGTGCACATGTTTTGTTTCCACTCTGTATTCCTTCTTCTCTCTTTTTCTGCTCATTTATCTCCATCTATGTTTCTAGTACAAACTCTTTGCTAACGAATAAGTTCATCCTTTTCCACTCTTGGTCTGTGTGTCAACTTCTGTAGAAATTCATCACTCTGCATGCACCTAATAAAACTCTGCAGCTCCATGTGCAACAGTATTTATCTGCTTATTGTTGTATAGCAGCTCATTATCAGCTCTTTATTGATGCAAACTCCACTAAAGAGGTCAAATACGTTTTTAAGGACAAGTTTCTGTTGCAATTTCTGTTAATCTGTGTTGTGGAATGTGGTAATTTTAACTTTCAGGTGAACATGCATGTTTCCTGATGATGAAATGCTTATAAAACAGTTTGTAAAGTTGTAAATTAAACAGATGTACATCCTGTTTAGACGTTTTCAACAAGTGGATGTTGAAACATGTCTGGTCTGAAGCTCTTCAGTGCTGAGCTGAAGCTGACTCGGCTAAATAACTGTGACAGTGCGCCTCTGTGGTGTTATTATTGGATTATGATGACTGGCAGCTGAGGGAGTAAACAGCTGTAGCATCTGTAATTCACAGTCCTCTCAGTGTGTGAACAGAGAAAAAGATCCCGTCAATGAAAGTTACATCATGAATCAGTTTGTTTCCCTTCAGCTGTTCATTCTACAAACCCACATATGAAGGATGTTCAAAAACAAAAACCGTGGATCCACTTCACTGAATAAATAAACTCCTGAGGTTCATCATCAGTCTATTTGTCTTATAAATACACAGAAACCAAACACCTGTAATCTCACTCAGCCCAGGCCTCAGTTAGCGCCTCCACTCCAGCTAATAACCATCATCAGGCTCGGCTCAGTGTCAGCAGCCGCTCTGGATGTGAGGCGAAGCTGCTGCAGACTCAACAGGAGAGAGGGGGAAAGTCTAGGAATCAAACCTGTGATCTACAAATCACAGGACGGAGTCGTTAAAGGAGCTCGACACTGGAGTTGATTAAAGAATAAATATACGGCTTCATTCTGTTTGACTTACTGTCATCAAGTCAGTGTCACTCTCAGCTCTGAGCCCATTGATTCCTATTGAAGGTGTGACTGAACAAATATGTAGTAATATATCTGTTATGAAGAAGCCTCAGTAATGTCCTTTTAGCTAATGTTACACAAATAGTGCGTTTATCTCAGACTGTTTTCCCTTTGCCCTTTTTCACTCGCACTACTCGGCTCGGCTCAACTCTAATGGTGCGTTGAAGTCGGAAGTTGGAGCTGGGAATGACACCACGGCCAAGTTACATCAGCGTTCCTGTTACAAAGTTGGAAAACAAGAAACTGATCTTCCAGGCTATTGTTCGTTATTGTTAGCACGGCCTGCATTGTAGTTCGCACATAGGCTACCACATATAAAATCTAAGTTACACTATAGCAGCATTTTCATATGTAACGGAGGTCCGCAGGTACTGAAGCTAAACTCACTCTCCCATAAAAAGACATGCAACCCACTTGCCAAGTGGTCGTTGACCTCTTGGCGAAACGGTTAGCATCGTTGCCTACAGTGTTGGAGACCCGAGATGCAAAACTAGAGGTGACAGACCCAGGCTCTGGAACAAGCTTCCTAGACACATAAAATCTGCTGAAGATGTTGTGCAATTCAAGTCTTTGCTCAATACCTACTTTTTCTCGCTGACCTTCAGTGTGGGTTACTGTAATATGGGAAACTATGTTTACTATGTATACTGTGGAACTGTTTATTTGTGCATGCTGGATCTGAGTCTGAATGTGTTTGATATAATGTGTCTGATATGAGTTGTACAGCACTTTGGTCAACAATGGTTGTTTTTAAACGTGCTATATAAATAAAGTTGAACTGAACTGAACTGAGCTGAACTGAACCCGGGTTTGAAACTCACTCAGGGCAGGACAGTCAACATTGGTCACACGTATCGAAAAATACTCTGTATACAATTGATTTAGTGCGAGAAACTAGTCAGAAGTGCTTATAAACGCAATATTTGGGGCTTCTACCGCTGTTTACACACGGGGCAGTCATCTTGAATCCTCCGACTTTCCAAGTAGGAAATCCGCCCTCGGGGGGTGCTCCAGTTGAAACTTCCGACTCGGAACTCGGAAATTCCGACTTCCAAGTACAAATGGAACGCACCACAAGATTCAAAGCGAGTCAGGGCTGTTGGGAACCAATCATGGAGCAACTGGTGACACCATCAAGTCTAAAGATCTCCATTTCTGTCTGTCGAGATCAACACGACTACCACTACTGTGCCAAAGAGATTTAAAGAGTCTTAAGGTGAAACATCGTTGGGTGGATGAAGCCTTAAAGAGCGTGGCTCCAGTCTGCTGCTCTGATTGGTTGTTTATCAGCTGTTCATCGCCAACTCTGCTGCCTCCATCCTCCATCAGCTTCACATGCTGCTGCTGCTGCTGTTGTTGTTGATTACAGGCCGGCAGGAAAAGCAGCTAAACATCTACGACCTTCATACACAAACAATTAACGAGGTCTAAACACTGAGGAGTGAGGATCCAGATGAGACGAACGTTAGATGGAAAAACAGCAGCAACAACAACAACATCTAGATCAGCTCCACATCCGGTTCTCTCAGAGCGAAGACTGGAAAACACAACATTTCCTGCACTGAAATCAAACTATGTATCAAAGAAGGAAAAAGGTCCAACAACTTTTTCAAGTCAAACGGTTCCAGGTTTGACCATTGGCTGCAGAATAAAGAGTAAAAAACTGCACTTTCTTATCTCTTGCACATTTTATGATTTAAGATCAGATTGTTTTCTCACCATTTTTATTTTGACTTTCTTCAACAAAACGCTTGTTTCTGGCCTGTTCTCTTTAACAAGTTCCACATTTCAGCCTTGGATCCATGTTGGATTAGTTGCATGTCAAAAAATGCGTGGAAAAAAAAAAAACATAACCCCACTTTTCAAGGTTAATGCAGATCCTGTTAGCAGCGGCCATTAAAGATCAGAGTGAGTTAATGCAAAAGGACCGGATGGCGGTTTTAGAGAAACATCATAATCCCCCAAAACTCATCATGTAGGAACCAGAACATCAAAAGAAAACGTAGTCAAACTCAGTCCCGATGTCAGAGACCGTTAGATGTGGCACAAAGAGTCCAAACGATCTGAGTTCAGAAACCCTAACACTAAAAATCACCCTGAGGCGTTTTATAGAAGCGCATGAGGAGAGTCTGAGGGTGAGGAGAGGTCGTTCTCTCCAGTAAAAACATCGACTCGCCGTCAGTGTGTTGATGTTAAACCCAGTCGACCGCTCAGATCCCGATCCTACATCATCAACAACTCTCCGAGGCTCATTGAAGGCCATAAAATGCACAGTTGGTGCGCTGGTGGGCGAAGATGGCATCAGAAACAATAATATATGACTGCCGGCCGGGGAAAACTGGCAACTCTGCAACAAAAGACATATGTGAGAGAAAACCACAGGACTGTAGGAGGCTGCAGATCACTGGGGCCTTTACGTCTGTGGGAGCAGAGCAGAGCGGAGCGTCGACGAGGCTTCTGAGCCCGAAGGTCGACGCTCAGAGCTGCAGCGGACTGTGATGAAGAGGAATTATATCAATTATCTTCAATGTGATGGACTGATAAAAACGTGAGACCAGAGAGAGGAGGCTCAGTGTGACGTTGGTGTTTTTAAACAGGAAGTTATAATTCTGCTTTTACTGTAAACGCTGTTACATAACCCCCCCCCAGATGAGATAAGAGACTTATTATGGTCTGATCGGGAGGTCAACAACAACACAACACTCACCACTCCTTTCCTTTCCTTTCCTTTCCCGCTGATCACGTGGTCGCTCGCTACGTTAAAAGATCTTTGGCTGCCAACAACCCGTCAGTTCGGTTTCCTCTCCATCTGGAAAACTGAAGAAAGAAAGTAAATAAAACCAGTGGAGGATTTAAAAGCATCGTTTGCACTTGATGTGCCGTTGTCAGGTCAGACACCAGTGACTACTGTATCTGATTGAAGGAGAGCTCAGTGGAAGTCAATGGGCAAACGTTAGCTAATGCTAGCTAAACTGCTAAAGTGCAGAAGTTCTTTGTCAGGCATTTGATTTATTCAGATTTTCTAAACTCAATTCGAACAACTGTAGCTTCTTTCACGATCCAGTTATTTTAGGTTAAATTTCACTTTATTTTACACTTTCTGCAAGTTTTTACACTCTCTTCTGATTGGCCGACTGTTTTCTGAGTGATCCAATACAAAAACAGAGGATATTTTAGAATAAAACACTCAGAGAAACAAAATCCTGCAAAGTGTTGGATGGTGTCGTCCAGGTGGTAAGGGGGCGGGGCTTAGTTGTGACATCACAAAGTTACAGGAAGTCCTGACGGCTGGTTTTAAGGCTCAGTTTCTGAATACAGGCTGTGTGCATTTCTCTGTGGACTGAGGATTTGATACTTTCACAGTATTAATATAGAACCTAGAGCTGCTTTATAATCACACTACACATGGACATCTACCTTTATACTGTATGGAGCTTTAACACAAACATCTACCTTTATACCGTATGGAGCTTTAACACAAACATCTACCTTTATACTGTATGAAGCTTTAACACAAACATCTACCTTTATACCGTATGGAGCTTTAACACAAACATCTACCTTTATACCGTATGGAGCTTTAACACAAACATCTACCTTTATACCGTATGGAGCTTTAATACAAACATCTACCTTTATACTGTATGGAGCTTTAACACAAACATCTACCTTTATACCGTATGGAGCTTTAACACAAACATCTACCTTTATACCGTATGGAGCTTTAATACAAACATCTACCTTTATACTGTATGGAGCTTTGACACAAACATCTACCTTTATACCGTATGGAGCTTTAACACAAACATCTACCTTTATACTGTATGGAGCTTTAATACAAACATCTACCTTTATACTGTATGGAGCTTTAACACAAACATCTACCTTTATACTGTATGGAGCTTTAATACAAACATCTACCTTTATACTGTATGGAGCTTTAACACAAACATCTACCTTTATACTGTATGGAGCTTTAACACAAACATCTACCTTTATACTGTATGGAGCTTTAATACAAACATCTACCTTTATACTGTATGGAGCTTTAACACAAACATCTACCTTTATACTGTATGGAGCTTTAAAAGACCAGTTTCTATGTAGCCAACATAAAGGCGGAAATGTATAAACTTGAGGAGTGATGTGGAAAATGATCAAAGCGTTTAAAATATTATATATAAATTGTTGCAGATGGACTGAAGCATGCAGAAGAACTTCATCTGGTCTGATGGAGACTCAGAGAAACGTTGAGTGCAGTTTCAATCAGCAGTGATCCGTCTGCAGCGGCCACAGAAACCAGGCTTCAGTTTCCGTTCTTTCAAATCTAATTTTCTGTGGACCGATCGTTGCCGTGCAGACATGACAATCAGCTCATTTTCCCCTCAGCTCCTCCGTATCACCGGCTACGACTGGAATGCACCGTAGCTGCGTCCATGTGAACGCAGGCCCGAACCCCGGACCATCATCGCTTCCTCTCTGGGCAACCTGATGCCTCATTACAGCCCCCGGGCTTTAAAGCAGCTCCCATAACACGATCCATATGTTGGTGAGGACGCTCCGGCGACGAGGAGGTTTCCGTGCAGGGGTGAAGGAGCGGGTGGGGGGGGGGGTGGGGGTGGAGGGGTTTGGTGGTGGTGGGGGGTTGTGTGGGTTGAGGGTGGGCCTTTCATCCACGGAGGTGGTGGAAACGAATCTGCCGTCAGGATCACAGCGCCAGGCCAGAGGAATCCAAACATACTACCCACCACACACACTCACACATACACACACACATCCTGAGGCTGTGGGATTATGAAATCAGTCTGTAAGTGTTTTTCTAAGTTCTGTGGTCTCGATTTGCATTTATATAACTATACATATGTGTGTGTGTACAGTTCAGCGTGTCCTTTAGTGCAGTGTTTCTCAACCAGGGGTACTCGGACCTATAGTGGTACTTTGTGTAATTGCAAGGGGTACTTAAAATGATAAAATATCCATAGTGTAGCTCTGAGCAGCTCACGGCTCTGCTCCACCGTTCTAAA
Source organism: Trachurus trachurus (assembly GCF_905171665.1). Taxonomy (NCBI): domain Eukaryota; kingdom Metazoa; phylum Chordata; class Actinopteri; order Carangiformes; family Carangidae; genus Trachurus; species Trachurus trachurus. Next base: position 32,884,608 of record NC_139897.1, read on the forward strand.
AACAGCTTGCACCGACAATTAAAGGTAACGAACCTACTGCTATGACTATAGGGATTATGGCAATGGGCCAGTTTGCCAAAATGTTGAACTATCCCTTTAAATTGCAGAAGCTAAATTAAGCTAAGCTAATTGGCATTTCCCCCAATCCAATATGTTGTAATAGAAAATTGGTCATATTTTAATAAAAGGCCACATTTTGATGGTTTTGATTGACTCTCATTTATCTTTTCTGTCAGTTTCAGACAGTCTCCATTAATTTATTAATTTATTGTGAGCTTTTATTGTGAAAAATCCCACAGGAAGATGGTGTAAACTGACTTTTGAAGTTGCATGTTTGCCTTCAGATTTCAGCCTTCAGACACTAAAGTGACGTGTAAATGCGAAAAAAGTGTTTCCATTACACTTTTGCGATACACTTTGATATTGACACTTATGAAAATCCACCTCATGAGAATGTAAAAATGTTTTGGTGATATATGAGAGGTTTTTCGAAATGTAGGTGTTTCCATTATTATTTTTTTTAATTGCAACATTTAGATTTTGTGCATTTCTAGTGGTTAATGGAAACCGGTGAGTTGTCCAGGTGTAGCCCCGCCCCCTCAGCTGTAATTGGCTCCCATGAAACCTGCATGGATAAACAGTGCAGTGGATGGACAGTGGTTTATTTAAAATCAGTATTCTCATATTATCTTACAAAAATGAATCCCCGCCCCCTCTCATCTGGACTCACCTGTTCACTGCTGAAAAAGAAACCAGTTCCTCGTCATCAGCTCAGTTTAACGGCTGAGCGACGTTCGCCGACTCCTGATGAGAAACACATTTGCTTTTATTAAGTGAAGTTATTCGGGGAAAGTTTAATTTTCCTCTGGATGTAAAAAAATGTGTTTGAACTTTAGTAGCTGAGCTCAACACAATCAGACACAGACGACTTCACCCAACGACGCTGTTCTTCACATTTCTGCTCGACCTCAACAAACGTCCGTCTGTCCTCCTCCTCCTTCCCTTCGCCGCCTCCCAACGCAGCGAGTCATTACAGAAACCACCGTCCGTCACAGCTGATGGAGACTCGATGGAGACTTTGTTTGTTTGTTTGTGTGTTTTTGTTTGGTAAAAAGACACAATTTGTAAAGGGGAAGGTAGAGGTAACGACTGGTTGTCCATTCCAATCCGACCCCTCACGGACTCACTGACTTAGAGGCGCGTTCCCGGGAAGTCCGTGAGTGTGTGAGGGCTGTTCCGTTGTCAGATCATCAAGTCAGTGAGTCAGTGAATGAGCCCTTACTGCCCCCCCCCTCCTTACCGTAAGTCAGCACCGATGCTGACTTTGGGTAGGGGAATTACCCACAGTTCATAGCGTTGTGAAGTCAAATACATGGGATGCCGTCGGAACGCAAGTGTTAAATAAAAAGAAGAAGTAAATTAACACACGTGGACAGAGAGAGCTCCGCTGTCTCTTTATTGTTAATGGACAGGAGCAACAACCAAAAAAAAGGAAAAAAGAGTAAGTTTACTGTCAGTATTAACGTGCAGTTTGTGATTATTGATGATGATTTGATCAGATCTGATCCAGGAACATTTTGTTTTGAGTCCGTCCACCTCACACACTTTGTGCGTGTTGAAAGTACGGTAAATTATCGGCCCAAGACCGGAGTCAACAACATGTTGTTGTCAAGGTAACGTGTCGTGAGAGTGGGTAAGTGCTGTTCCATTCATGTTTACAGCATCTGGACCCTCACAGACTCTCACACTGTCACTTACAGCTGACGTCACTTCAGTCAGTGAGGGTTCAGGGCTTTAAGGAGTCTTTAGGGGCGGATTGGAACTGGGCAATAGACTCAGAGAGGAGGGGAAACTGTGGTGACAGCTCAACAGGAAGTGTTTCTGGGGACACAGTGAAGTGAGGGACCAGGTTGGGGACACGTTGGCCCGGTTCCCAAAGACTCAGGTCCTGGACCGTCACTGACTGAACTGACATCAGCTGTAAGTGGACCAGGACCACCAGGACCAGAACCAGAACCAGGATAAACAGATAGAAATGAATTAATTTTCAGTTTAAATCTGAAAACAAACGTTTTTTATTTAATTTAAGAACACGTATAACGTTTTGGTTTCATCCAGGCTTCACTTTATGTTTTTATTGGTGGATTTCATCACAGCAGCTTCAACATTTCTCTCCGTTCTCAGGATTTTTCTACAGCTGCATCCAGACCATAATACCCTTTATAGTTTAATATTTCCATTACCATTGACCACCACTAATATTCACATCATTGGTCACTTTGCTGAGTCACTAATCCTCCCTCGTTCCTCACAGATCCACGATGACCGACCTGTTTACTGAACTTTTAAAAGGTTTTTCCTCTGAAAGCAGCAGAGTGACATTCTTCTCTTCACCACCCGTATGAAAGTTTCCCCACAAACGCCTTCATTTGGCGACTTTTAACGAGCGCACACCTCCTCATGAGCACGCGGTTTTCGCAACGACTGATTGCAACTTTTTACGACAAGTTTGTGCAGCTCAGAGAGAGTTTGTACGAACAAACCTCAGAGAAGAATGAGGATGAATGAAGGTCAAAACGTTGTTACCTGTCTGTCACATGACCTAAATGACGAGTCCTGTTAGAAACAAGACTGAGACGAGAGTTGGTAAATCTCATTACAGCCAAAAAAAAAACCTCTTAAAAGACAATTTTCCTATTTTTAGATCTGAGCCACTGCAGCGTCTCAAACTCTGTTATGTTCAAAGCTCACGATGAATAAACACAGAGCAGTTTACATGTTAATATTTTAATTATAGGTAAGACTGGAGTTTTACTGAGTCGGGTTTCGCCCCATAATAATATATTCTCCCACAATCCAACGCTGTCATGCACTATTAAAGCAAACACGCTGTATTTCCTCCTACACACTCAGATCTCTGTGAAACGCTGTTTAAGTTGTTGTGACATATTTATTCAGCATGAAAACACACACACAAACACACACACACACACACACACAGAGTTAGAAAAAGGGAAAATCCATGTGTATATTTACCAGAGCTCCAGACTCTGCAGGGATCGAGTTCGCTGCGACTTTTGTCTCCTGGTTGTAAATATGTGTGGTGAACCACAGGAATCTGGGCTCGGGCCGCGTCTAAGTGCTGGGTCCACATGTAATGTCATTTAATCACACACACACACACATGAACAAGGAAATACACACTACACAACACAGATACACAGATAGTTTATAGCTGCTGCTGAGCTGAAGATATTTGGCAGCGTGTTTTCTCAGGATTGTTGAAAGTTTATATGTTTTAAATATTTTAATTATTTTTTACAGTGTTCAGCAGAAATAAAGCGAAAGAAAACTGCAGATGACAAAATGACAACATCTACATCTGGAAGACTCCCTGCAAGTGCAAAACTTTCCCTCTTAATATTTTCTGAAAGAAAAAAACCTGGAGCTTGTTGCACTAAAGACCTTAAAATTACACTGTAAAAAAATCAAAAAAAAAAACTGGCAACACTGCAAGAAAGTGGCGGAAAAATCCTGTAAAATTGAAAACTTTTTATATTTGAACTGATTCTTCTTGTCAAATCACATGAGATGTGTCAACATACTGTACATCTTACATTTGCAATTCTACTTGGATCTTATGATCTTTTAAATTCTATTATTTATGTTTTACCTAGTCAAGCTTCTATCCTTTTTTACTTTCCACCTCTTTATTAGAACCGATAATGCCGACTGTTATTCTGATGCTATGCAATGCTGCTTTGTCTGTTGTCTGTTGCCCGCATGTCTGTCACTGTATGTGTGTTTATTGCTCGTATGTCTGTCACTGTACTTATTGTTAGATTAGATTAGATTATACTTTATTTCATCCCCGAAGGGAAATTCGTTCGTGACAGCAGCATTTAAATTGCCCCTTGGGGACAAATAAAGTGTTTGATTGATTGATTGATTGATAAAAACAAGACAAATAATAAAATACACAATTCATAAAAAAATACTTTAAGAAAAAGAAGACAAAGGGAGAAAGTGCTACGGTGCTCTCTACTTGCTGGGCAAAGTAGCCTAACATATTAAAACAAGTGCTTGCTGGTAGACAACTATGGATAAAAAACAATTTAAAGTGCAATTTAAAGTGCACGGGAGATGCGTATGTTGCTATAGGGCTCTATGCACTCTTGCCCAAGACAAATTTCCCCTTTTGGGGGCAATAAAGTTTATCGAATCTAATCTCATTCTTGTAATTTTAACAAAATTATTCTGCCAGTTCAGTATAATGTAGAAAAAAGTCAAATAAATTGAAATAAACTCTGAAAAATAATCAATACTCTCCTAAATTTTACTTTTGATGAACTGTTTTGAGAATTACTGCAAATAAATTAAGTAAAAATGATAAACATGCATGTACACACACAGACACACACACATACATGTGCATGCACCGTCATTGTTAACAACCGTGTGTTTCCTGTCTGAGCCGAGACTTTTCCTCCTGCGGGGATCAGACCCCCGATCAGCTCACAGGGCTTTAAACTCTCTCTCTCTCTCTCTCTCTCTCTCTCTCTCTCTCTCTCTCTCTCTCTCTCTCTCTCTCTCTCTCTGTGTCTACTGTGTGTCTATGTCTCTCGCCCCCCCTCCCCTCCCTGCTGCTGCTCTCTAATCGCTGTGTTGTGGTGGTGGTGACTCTCTCTCTCTCCTTCTCTCTCCTCCCTCTCTTCTTCTCCTCCTCCCAGACTTAGCTTCATGTATATAAGTGTGGATGAGCGGCCTGTGTGTGTCAGACCGGCACCATGGACGTCGGACACGCAACGTGACCCCCCGCCGTGACCCCCCAGGACTGCTGATCCCAGGTCGACATGCAGCGTCTACAGGTGAGTTTCTAAAAACTCTTTCAGCTTTAACAAAAAAACAAAAACAAAGAAACAAAAAACAGCAAAAATCAACTTTTTTTTTCATTTTTCTGCTCAGAGATGAAGTTTGTTTTTGAAGCGTGAGGGAGGCGGGAACCCTCTGTGTTTTGGGTGATGCAGGAAGGGTGAGGAGGAGGGTGAGGAGGAGGAGGAAGAGGGGGTAGTGCCCTCGTCATGCCAGGAATGTTGGCTCAGTCTAAACAAGCTCCTCACAGCACAGAAGAGAGAGTTTCTCCGACTCAACGATCTGTATCAGGAACGTCAAAGCTCCAGACGTTCTCCATCACTGACATTTATAAAAGACAGCAGAGAGAAAAAACATCTTGACGCTTGTGTTTTATGTTGATGTTGATGTTGTTGTTGTTGTTGTTTTCCAGTCTGAGGTTCACTACTCTACGTGTCGCGGGTTAAAGATCAAAGCTGCAGAATCAGCTGATTGGATTATTTCAGGATTGTCTCTTTAAGCTTCCGCAGCGGAAAACCAGACAAGACGAGACGGAGAAGAAGATCTGAGTTCAGAGTTCAGATGTTTGATGTTTTGGTCTCTTTAAAATACAAGTTCTTGAATTCAGATTGTTGTCTGTGAATATTTTATGAATGAATCAGAGAGGAATCTGAAAAACAATGAAGTAAAGACCGAAATCCAACAAAATCTTTGCAGCAATTGTAAATAACTGTCCAAATGAATCACATTGTGCAGCTTTTGTTTCTTCATTAATTTATTCTGACAGAACCAGATCAGCAACAGAATCAAAATGTAAAGATACTGTAAATTCAACATGAGTAAAGGTACATGTCCAAATGTTACCACAAAAATTAAAAGTTGGTGCTCATTATCCAGAGGGGCCTCTTTTAAAGTGTTCATTATGGGGCCCCCCGAGGTCCCAAGGGCCGTAATAATAATTATTTATGGGAAAACTCAGGCTTTTCTGTTTTACACTGTAAAATGTGGCATTCTTGTCTCATGTAAACGCAACAGGAGGTTTTTATGGGCGGATAAATGTTGCTTCTTAATTTTTTAAAACTCAGATACTGATGTTGGAATCGACTCGTGGCTGCAAGTTCGTTTTTTAAATCTTGTTCATATCTGATTTATTCTTCTTACATGACAATCAGTAAAAAGTTCTCAAAGATTCCTGTGAAAAACCTTCTCGTCTTTCATCGTCTCTACTGACAAATCGTCTCTGCTTCATCTTCCTCCCTCCATCGTCGACAACAACAACAACAACCAAAACAAACCATCGGCAAGTTTAAAGCTTCACAGAATAAACAAAAGATCCTCAGAGAAGACGAGCTCCGTCTTCATTGTCCTCTCTCTCCTCCTCTGAGCTCATCCGTCTGTTTTCTCCGTCTTGTCAAACCGTTCTGGTTTCACGAGGAACTCTGGCTCAGCTGAGTGGAAAACATCTCTGCTCTCTCTCTCTCTCTGTCGTGTGTGAGTGGAACATGAATCGTGACCACATCCAGTCCGACCAGGATTATTTGCTGAGATGTTTCTCTTTGCTCTGGTTAACATGGTTCAACCGGCTCCGGGTGTGAATCATGGAAAAGTCCTGATGCTGAGTCGAGTCGGAGGATTTTCATGGTTTCGTTTTAATCAGATAAAGGTGCAATGAAACACTGGGATACACCAGATTAAGCTGCTACGACTCTCGACTGCAGCACATCATCACACTGCATCAAACTTACATTAGAATAAACAGAGGAATAAAACACTCATGAAACATATCAGCTCCAATAATCGGCCTTATTGTTTGATGTGGGACAGACTGAAACTGGCTAAAAACCTTCATCATCACAAACAAAAGTCCTGGAAGAGACGATTTATAGAAACAGGTGAAGTTTAAAGGGATAGTTCAACATTTTGGCAAATTGGCCCATTGCCATAATCCCTATAGTCATAGCAGTAGGTTCGTTACCTTTAATTGTCGGTGCAAGCTATTTTTAGAACGGCGGAGCAGAGCTGTGAGCTGCTCAGAGCTACGCTACAGCTCACGGCTCTGCTCCGCCGTTCTAAAAACAGCTTGCACCGACAATTAAAGGTAACGAACCTACTGCTATGACTATAGCGAATATGGCAATGGGACAATTTGCCAAAATGTTAAACTATCCCTTTAAACTTTTGTCACACCTGACCAGCTGGTACGACGTCCACACTAAAGCAGATCTTTAAAAAACAAAGTCGTGCAGAGTCGACATCATGACGTGAGGTTCAGGGAAGCCTGTGATTTCTGCGACTCCCTGCAGCCTCTCATTTGCTCTGAGGACAAGAGGCTCGTTCCTGAGGTTTCTCTGACTCACTCACTCACTCACTCACTCATTAGAAAAGAGAAAACCTGAGAGTTTCCTTCATGTTGTAACAACACACCAGTGTTCCCACGAGAAGGCAGCTGCTCACGCTGCACCTGCGTCATCCTTCCACCGGTTCTCCTCCTCGTCCTCGTCCTCGTCCGCCACAGAAACACTCTGGTTATTTATAAAACATGAGCGCTTGTTGCAGCTCCAGATCTGTTATCTGTCGTGCACAGCGATGACGTGTCTGTGTGTAACGTGCACGTGTGGTCGACAGTGGAGAAGATGTTATGTTCCGCTGTATGCAGTGATGTGAAACTCAGTGCATGGAGAGTTCCTTCTTTATCAGATGCAGCTGCTGCTCTTATAAAACATAAAGAGGAGAAGACAGGGACGGACTTAAAGGGATAGTTCACCCAAAATTCAAATTTCACTCATTATCTACTCACCCTCATATGGACTAAGGGCTGGGAGAAGTTACAGGGGGTCTCGGTGTAGCAGTGCATGTCCATATAACGGTTGCAAATGGATACCAACTGTCGTCGCAACAAAAAGACATCTGACTTCCCAGTTCGTCCAAATTTGACAAACCGGAAAGAGGAGCTTCGAGAAGCTTCCGCTACAAACAAGCTTGAAATATAGACTGATTTATTTATTTTTTAGGGACAATTTCGCATTTCGGGGCTTCAATACAAGACGGACATTACATACGAGCAGCATGGAGGTATTTGGATGTTTTTTGGTGTGTCTTTTTGTTACGAAGACAGTTGCTATCCATTTGCAACCGTCATATGGACATGCACTGCTACGTCGAGACCCCCTGTAACTCAGAGAAGCCACGGAGGACTCTGAAACTTCTCCCAGCCCTTAGTCCACATGAGGGGGAGTAGATAATGATACATTTTCAATTTCAATTTCAGGTATCTTCTCTGTCCAGGTCTGTGTGTGAACTGTAAACTGTGTGAGTATAGTAAACGTGACTCCTTGTTGGACGATATCTACATGGCAGATGGCATGTGTGAGGGAATCTGTTGTCCTGGCGTCCGGCCTTCAGGAACTCCGACCGGGCGTTCGGCTCGATTCCCAAACATCAAACCCAGGACGTGCCTCTTCTTCTTCTTCCTCTCCTGGCAGCTCTGAATGTCCCCACTGTTCCCCAAACGCCTCCGTCAGACTCCACAGCTTCGTTTTGTCCTGAGTTTTAAAAAATGCAAAACAATTCCTGCTGTGAAATGAACCCCTCGGTCCATGAAGAGACTGACGTTGCATGAACTCACAGATAGAGGATCACAAGTTCTTCTGTTCAGGCCTCCAGACCTCTTGACCTTTGTCCTGCAGCAGCAGCAGCAGCAGCAGCATCGTCTGCTTCCGAGCTGCTGGAGAACCATCAGAGAAACTTCAGACACTCGTCTGTGGCTTTGATTCAAACCAGTTTTCCAGCAGAGACACTGGAAATTAGACGTCTCTCTCTCTTTTTCATGTATTTGTTGAAGGAGCGGAGCCATTCCACAAGAACCACAGACATCAACAAACTCTTATCTTAATCGAAGCCAGACCGGCCCGCGGCTCCGAGACCCTCTGGATAAATAACTCAGTTTGACACCAAGCCAGACTTTAGGTTCAGACTCCAGTGAGTTTGATCTGAAGCTGCTTCCATCAGTGTTTATTCTGACAGGAACCGTCAACACGACCGCTTCACTTGGTCCAGTTCAGACGTCCAGGTGAATCTTGACTGAAATCAACTCAGACCAGAACAGAATCAATCAATAAATTAGGACATTGTGTCAATCAGATAGTTGCGTCTTTGTCAGATGAATCAATCAGATCAATTTGTAGACGAGTCTTTGGGCAGTTATCTGACCTTTTACGGACAAATTGATTGATTGTCGCACGGAAAATGAATTGCAGATGAACTGATGATAAAAATAATCACTTGTGTGGCCGTAGCCGATCAGCTTCTACTGAATCAATGAAACTGTCCACCCTGACTGCTGTCAACAGTCGAGGTACGGTGGCCTTGATGTGTTGATTCGTGGAGTGAGCGTTGACGCACGTCGGCGATTGGAAATCCATTTGAAATCAGTGACGTGCAACAAGGTGCACAGCTGCATCTCGTCTAGGATCAACAATCACTGTTGGCTTCTTGTAGCCGTGACGACCACCTTTAATTAACCTTAAACAAGTTGTTTAGATGCCTGAACTTCAGATAAACCTCAGAAAACTGGAATATGAGCTATTTTTTTTAAAAGGTCATGCAAGTTGAGTTAGAAAACAAAATTAAAGCAGATATAGTTCAGGATCATCAGAGTGGTAAAGGTCTGCAGACTCTGACAGAAGTTGACTTAAGGACTCGTTGAAACGTGCAGTTTCTCATTTCAAGGTCTTTCATACGTCTGCTCAGGTCATTTCATGCCTGAATATGGATGAAATCTTTACAGAGCTGCACAAACCCATGTGTGCTAATCAATTGCTCTACACTGATAGAGGTACTTGTGGTTTTCAGAGAGTCAGAGAAATCTGTCACGCACTGCTATCATCAGTGGTTTCAATCTCATTGGGAATGAACCCATAAGGAGAAACAGCAGAATAGAAGCTGTGGTCGGGTCGTGTTTGAGATGTAAAACAGACAAAGAGCAAATTTAAAAATTGGTCGTAATCAGAAACATTGTGTGTGCTGTGCTGCTGCCAGGCTTCAGCTGGATGTGGTTTCAGGTCCAGCACAGAGTCATTAACCAGCATCACATCCATACGTTCACGTTCAACTGTGAGGCTGCACTTTGAAAAACGACCCGTTCTCGGTGAAAAGAAAAAAGTCAAATCAGCTCCAAACCGACAGGGAGAAACTGGCAGCAACATCAAGAAAAAGAAAAAGACTCTGATTCCAAACCGACATAACTCAGACATAAAATAAATAAATAATGGGAACCAACTGAAACTACTTTTAAGACTTGAACAATGCTACTATTACTATTGAACACTGTGTTTACACCAGACAATGACTTTGTGTCAGATACTGTACAAGATCAGTAGCGTGTACGTAATACATTTATTTATACAAATTTAGTGCAATATTAGACACACTGCATGTGCAATCATGTGCCATGGTGCAATTTAAGTCAATCCTGCACTTTATTGGGGTATTGTGCAATCAGAATAAATGTAATCTTGCACTCGTCACTTTAGCCCTGTAGCACTTTAGTAGTAGTACTTCTGTTCTGTAATCTCTAGGTCCCCATACTACTTCTTTGGCCAATTAATATACGTATGTTGTTCATGTCATACAGTACATGTTGTGTAAGATGTCAAGATGTATCATGATATATTGTTCTTTTCTTGTAGTCCTGCCTCTTGTGCTTTTATCTTCATTGTTATCAACCTGCCGACCTTCACTGATCGTTGGTGCTGAAGCCAACAATGCCAACCAGGATCGCACTTTAAAAAGACAGTGTTTGGCTTCAGGTCCTGTTAAAACCAAAGATGTCAAAAGTTTTGACATCTTGGCAACCTTGACAACTTGAGGTTTTGACTCAAAACCTCAAGTTGTCAAGGTTGCCAAGTAACAAAAGGTACAGAAACAGTTAGTTTACAGAAAGCTAAAAGTCTTTGCAGGCCAGTCCATATCATTTCAGTTTCGACCATGCGGTTTTTACAATAACACAACCTTCAAAAGTTGCAACCCCTGGATTTGGAAGCAACAAATATGATCTTTACGTAAGACCTGAAGCTGAACCGTTACGAGGCAACTGAACACAAAATATTTGTCAATTCAACATAATTGACAGATTAACAACAAAAAACATTGCCATATGTTGCGAAAATAAGACGAGCTTGAACAAGTGTTGGTTGTCTGTAAACACATCAGCAGGTAAATTACAGCAGCATCGCAGCCGCTCTATGCTCCGGTGTAAACTGTGTTAAATTACAGTAATCTACTAAACAAACCTGTTATTACACATACTGTGAAGTGAAAGGTGAAGAGAGACACTTCAACATACATTTAACTGTCCTATGCTTCATGCTAAAGCTTCAGCACAGAGTATAGACAGAGTAGACTAACTCTTTAGCATAATTGGAGTTATACTGAATTAATTATAGGATAATTAGTTAGAGTTTAATAGTTTCTCAGTGTGTAATCAAAAGTCATGCTAATGTTTTAGCATACCTACTATTTTACAAAGGTGACAGGGAGCTACGTGCTAATGTTTTATCACAGGCTAGGTTTAGCTAACACAGTAGTAGCCTACAGCATTTGCATGATGTGTAATATATTTCCAAATGAGTTAAGAGGTTGGAAACTCCATCATGTGCCAATTAAATAGGATTATTTTCAACACATGGCTGATGGTGGTAAATAAAGTCTCTAACTGGATGTTTGGCTGCGTTTGGACACAGAGACACGCTGAGACAGTTTGGCAGGGAGACCTGTCATTGTGGCCTGAGGCTTCATCTCTGGTCAGGAGGAGACTGGATGTGGACAGAGAGGAGCAGCAGCAGTCCATGCAGCTCAAGTCCTCGTTCCAAACCCTGGGTGTCAACCGACTTCCTCTCCGTGACCTCTGACCTCTTTGTGCCATGGAAATGAGCCAAGAAACTGTTTATGTCTCTGAGGACGGGAGTGGTCAGGAGGTGAAATGCAAATGTTGGAATTCAGGCAAGATGTTGTTTAAATTACAAAAAGAACAAATGTGGGTTAAACAAACACTGAAAAACACATGAATAATTTATAGAAAAACAAATTAAGCTGCATTGTTGGAATAAAAAATCAGATTTGAATGACTTACATCATCATGAATTAATTCAACAACACTCATGCAAGTGTCCCCTTGAGGCTGCAGTGTTCATTAGAGCTGCAGTATAAAAAATGCTGCTCAGAATAAACATGATCAGCAGTATTTGTGCAAATGTTGTGCGTTGGTTCTGTCGGCAACACAACATGAAAGCTGAAATATCCAGATTTAACTTCAGACAGGTCCAGTCATTGTTTCTCCAACCAGGCAAACGACAAAACACAAGAACTGATGTCAACAAATCTGAGATGAGGGCAGTGGTTTAGAGGTTAAAGGGTTGTGGTTTCGTTAAAAACTAGTTTTGCATGTGTAGAGTGATTATAAAGCAGCTCTAGGTTCTATATTAATACTGTGAAAGTATCAAAGCCTCAGCCTGTATTCAGAAACTGAGCCTTAAAACCAGCCGTCAGGACTTCCTGTCACAACAAAGCAGTCCCAACCCCCACCTGGACCCACCATCCCACAACTTTGCAGGATTTGATTTCTCTGAGTATTTTATTCTGAAATCTGCTATCCTTCCATCTGTATTGTGGATCTCCAGTGGCTCCTAAATACAACTCCAGCCGTTGGCACAAACACATAAATGAGGATTTAGTTTCTTACTATATGAGGTTGTTCGGCTCGGTGAATACATCCTAGATGTTTTCACAGTCTTAAAGATGGAAAATCAGCTCAGCTCATCACATGTGAACGCGTTGTACAGCTTCCATGAACCACCATTGGACTGTAATGCTCACAGATGCAGTAAAAAAAAGAGATGTTTTGGACGAGGAGCCCTTGAACACATCGCACTATGTCCTCATAAACTTGTTGAGCAGGAACGATATAAAACCAGTGAGGAGGTCGAACGAAGGTGAAGAGATCAGCTGAAACATTTCACACTGATACTTCGGCTGTAGGATTTATATTGTGTTATGGCAACATCGGCTCTATTCCTGGTTCCTACAAAAGTTCAGATATTTAACACATTTTGTTTCTTCTCCTGCTCCCTCAGGATGATTGACAGCTGCTCCTCCTGAACCCAAGGATGCCTACAGTGCCAGTGGGCGGGGCATCCTCCTCCCAACACGTCGTACCTGTTGCCCTGACCTGCTCCTGGCTGCTCCTGCTCTTCCACACCGCCTTCGGTCAGAAACCCGCCAAGCTGCCCTTGATTGGCCGGAAGCCCTTCATCGCGGCATGGAATGCCCCGTTGGACCTGTGCGCCATCAAGTACAAGGTCACCATCAACCTCGACCGCCTGTTCCACATCTACGGGAGCCCGCGTGCTGATTGGACCGGACAGAACGTCACCATCTTCTACGCCAATCGGCTGGGATACTACCCTCACTACAACCACCAGGGCGTGGCGGTGAACGGCGGCCTACCGCAGAACAGCAGCCTGGACCTGCACCTGTTCAAGGCCTACCAGGACATCAACCACTTCATCCCTGCGGAGGACTTCCGCGGCCTGGCCGTCATCGACTGGGAGTTCTGGCGGCCTCAGTGGAGTCGAAACTGGCACAAGAAAGACATTTACCGGCAGAAGTCGAAGGAGCTGACCGCTCAGGCCTACGTGAACGTGACGGCGACGCAGGTGGAGGAGCTGGCACGCCGGCGGTTCGAGAAAAGTGCCAAGGCGTTCATGCAGAGGACTATTCAGCTGGGGACGCGTCTTCGTCCCAACGCCCTCTGGGGTTTCTACCTCTACCCTGACTGCCACAACTACAACCTGCACGAGCAGAACTACACGGGCGTCTGCCCCCTGCTGGAGCGGCTGAGGAACGACGAGCTGCTGTGGCTGTGGAACAGCAGCGCGGCGCTCTTCCCCTCCGTGGCCATCAGGAAAAGTCACACCAACAGCATCAGCAACCTGCACTTCTCCCAGCACAGGGTCAGGGAGGCGCTTCGCGTGGCCTCGCTCACCTCCAAGGAGTACGACCTCCCCACCTACGTCTACATGAGGATGGGCTACCGAGACGAGCCGCTGTCCTTCCTCACCTCAGTAAGACACCAACTCTATAACAGCACTTTACTTTGTGTTGAGTATTACACACGCAATGGTTTACATACTGAGCTTTGGTTGGACAATTTTCTCCCAATGGAGTCACTGGTGCTCCTCTGAACTCCTTTCACATAGTCAAGAGTTGCCTCTATATCGTCAAAACCAAACCCATACTGTATCTTAGTAAAAGGTTTGAAACACCAACTCACTGCTTTACTTTGATATCATTATCTCCTTCCCTTTAATGTGACCCAGAGTTGAGTGTTTCCACAATAATATGCCAGTAATACGTAATACTGCACATTTTTCATTACAAGAATCTGTGTCCCTAAGAATTGGCACATCTTTCCATTTATCTGATAAGATATCTCAGATGCACCAATGGTCAAGAGTACCAAGAACTTATATTATTGTATCGTCCCCAAACAAATGGTTGGAATTCTAGATTTATCAATGGTATACGCACCTTTCAGGAAACAAGAGAGTCCAGACCATTAGCCAGGTGTTTTACTTCTTTGGGTTTTTGATGGACGTCTTTGCTACCTGGAGTCCAGGTTGTGAGTTTAGGTAATAGTCCTTCAAAGATGAGTTGTAATAGAAAAGATGGCGGCCGTCAGTGTCGTGAAAGAGACACAATGGATAATGGATACACTAGTATCATGCAGAAAATACAGGTGATCATTATGAAGGGACAGGAAACAGGGCAGACTAGGAGGAAGACTAAGTCCAGGAGGAGACATCAGCAGCCGAACCACCTCAAAGAAGAAAGGGTTTGAGTTGGAGTTCAAGGCTATGGCTATTTCCTGGAAGGACATGCCAACAATAGAGCAGCAGAAATGATTTAGTGTTTCATTTTTTGCCAGCTCTGAGTTTATCCACCCAAGTGTGTGGTCTGCAAAAGACCAACAGACCAACGCGATGCTTTGTTTGGCAGATGATTTCTCTCACCTCAGATCAAGTTGACTTCAGCTTTAATTCCCAGAATCAGTCATGAGTGAGATGCATGTGCATGTAAAGGACAGAAAACGAACCACATTAACTGAGAGTTTATGACAAGATCAAATTGAAAAGTTGTTTTTGTGTCTAATGTGGCTGCATAAACTTTAAAAATAATGAGTGGAAAATCCAGAATCCCACCAAGGAAGCTGCAGAGCAAGTTTCAGTTTCAGTAAAATAATTTGAACATTTTCTCTCAAGTCCACAGAGAACTGCTGACACTCACATTTTCCTGTATTTGCCCTCAGTGATTCTCTTTTATTTGTGTGAGAAAGTCAAGTCTTGGAATGAGCTGTGACTAAAACCTCTCATTATAAACAATAGTCTCTGGATTCTCTGGAAACCAGTGACTCTCTTGGTTTTGGTCAAAGTCCCGAGGAGAAATTACACAGAAAAATAAATAAATTAAACAAAAATACCGAACTAGAAAACTTTCAGTCACTCCTCGCTCTGTAATTTGAATTACTGTAGAAAGCTGTTGTCACCAAGCCCAGAGATTCAAATCTGAGACGAGAAGCTTCATCTTCACCACAGCTCCATACAGATATCTGATAGAATGATGTACAACACGTTTCATCGTTACAGTGTAGGGATTTATTCACCGCTGCCATCTAGTGGAGAAGATGAAGAATGCAGCTCATAGTTACAAAGACAAACTCAAAGGGGTTTGGTTTCCTGATAATAATTTAGGAATACGTGTTAGATTCATCTAAATATAACGTACATGTAAATATGAGGATGTATTTTTGTCAACCTGGTGGTAAAATGAGGCAGGCACTGAAAATATAGAGAAATATTTAGGTTCTTTTTCACTTTATTTTGAACAGAACGAACAGCACCATCTTGTGGCTCTTTAATCTTATATGATTATTATTATTTTACTGTAACAATGTAAAATGCTTATATACAATCTCTTTGAACTTAATGAAAAAATCTGTACTGAATGCCATTTGTTGTGATAATTTATTCATTAAAATTCCTTGTGCTTCCCTAATGTTTTTGAGTCAGAGGTCAAAGTTTACAAGACAAATATTTTTGAATGTTCACTCTACCCATGTTGTTTCAGTATGTTTTGATATTTACGGTGTGTTTGTGTGACCATCAGGTGTGATAATGTCTGTACCTGTGTGTTTTCTGCAGAAAGACTTGATCCACACCATCGGCGAGAGCGCTGCACTCGGAGCTGCAGGGTTCGTCATCTGGGGCGACCTCAACTTGACGGCATCGAGGGTGAGTGTCCTCCGCCTGGAAAATGCAAAAATAAATATTTATAATACATGTTGTATGGGCTGTTGTTGCAGGCTGTCAAACTCTCATCTGTGCCGTTGTGTCAGTTTAAATCTGACTCTGTAGTTTTATGTGAAAAACTTTCTTTCTTCAAACTTCTTGATTTGTTTTGGCCTCCGGACAAACCACCTCTGTAAACACTCAAGACAATAGAGAGTTGACATCATGTGGTCGCTGTGTGTTGGGAAACCACTCTGACATTTTTGAAAAGCATAATGCATGTTTTTTATGGTCTGTCTGCATGGAAGGACTTCATCCAGACATCTAACTGTCAGTGCCAGCAGGATCTCAGGGAGTGGAGCTGGGTGTGGTTCAGAAATGCTCAATACTGACACCATCTCTTTGACACTTCCTATCACTTCACTTGCTCAAACATGAGCAGCAGCAGTATTAGATCTGGATCCAAACATGTTGAACTCTTATTGGCTTGCTGGTGATGATGAGATTTACTCTTTGACCCCTTCAAACATCAAAGTTTGGTATCAAATGACAAAGGACATGGACAACGGCCTCCTTACTAGCGTCAAACCAATTCAGTCAACAACAGTATTACCAACTGCTACCAACTTTGAGGTGTCCAATTTTGATATCAACACTTCATAATCTTGGCACTAACACTGGATTGTCCATATGTAGCTGCTAGGATAATAGTTAGTTGGGAGCGTACCTATGTCTTTTTGAAAAAGGGTCTTATGTTCCCCACTTTTCCCAAAAAGGGTCCTATGTTCCCCGGTCGCAATACGTACTGGGAAACATAGGATCCTTTTTCTGAAAAAGGGACCTATGTTCCCCACTGTCACCGGGGAACATACACAGAGAAAAATGGAAGTACGGAAATGTACTCAATCGCTCCAGGCGTACCTTTTTAGAGACAATTTCGTACCATACTGGAACATTTATGTGCCTTTTTTACCCCCAAAAGGTACATATAGGTACTCTAGAGTACAATAATTGGCCCTATAGGGTACAGTAGGACAGAAATGTACCTTTAAATACAGAAATGTCCCCCTTCTGTACCCCTATCTTTCTCTGTGTAGGACCATTTTTCAAAAAAAAGGGTCCTATGTTCCCCGCTGTTGCTGGTTGATGGACTCTCTCTACTTATCTGGACTCTATCTATCTGGCCTGTCTAGCCTCTACCTGGTCTTTTTACTAAACTTAACCAACTCCTTTCTTCATTGTCTAAACCCAACCAATGGGACAATTACACTTCTCACTCAAAGTCACAACTCAACTTCTCACTCAAAGTAGGCAAAGATCTGCAAAGTCACTCACAACTCCACTTCCGGGTATGAGCACAAAAATTGCATGTTCCCCAGGTCCTTTTGGGGAAAAGCGGGGAACATAGACACTTTTTCTAAAAAAGGGTTCCATGTTCCCCGGTCTAGACACAGCGGGGAACATAGGACCCATTTGGGGAAAAGCGGGGAACATAGGACGCAGGGAACATAGGGATGATCCCTAAAGCTCCCATGGTGTTGGCCACTAGGGGATAAACAAAGCAATTTCTCTTCTGGTGTTGAACTTGAGTCATGACTTGACTTGTTTTGTTTCTGCAGACAAACTGCACGAAAGTGAAATCCTTCCTGAGCCACCGCCTCGGTCAGTACATCATCAACGTGACGAGAGCGGCCGAGGTCTGCAGCGACTCCCTGTGCCAGGGGAATGGACGCTGCGTCCGCCGAGACCCGGACGCCCGCCATTACCTCCACCTGAGCGCCGACAGCTACCGCATCCAGCCCGCCGGGAACGGGGAATTCGCGGTCACCGGATGGCACTCTCAACACGACCTGCAGCTGCTGACTGAGCGGTTTCACTGCCACTGTTACGAAGGCCACGAAGGTGAAACCTGCGACAGCATCAACAAAGTGAAGGAGGATGACGGGCCTTGGAGGGAGGGGGAGGAGGACGAGGACGAGCAGGAGAGGAAGAGGACGGAGTGGGAGGACGAGCAGGACGAACGGTTGGAGGCAGCGGAGAGTGCAGCAGCACCGCGAACCAGCTTCAGCCTTCACCTGATGATGTTGATGCTCCTGTTGAACTTATCGTTAGCGAAGACTGACGTTGTATGACGCACAGCTGTGTACAGATGTTAATTTTCCATATAAAGACAATATAAATGTTTTTGATTTAAGCTGGAGGCTGACTTGAACCCTAGCTGAATGCTAACAGGCTGACATTCATAATGTTAACCCTGTTTACAATCATAGTTTGGTATGTTAGTATGCTAACATTTACAAACAAGAAATAACAGAAGCTATAGCTACAACTTGTAGCAATATCAGTTTTGCAGGTATTTCCTCATGAAGCACCTTTTGATGGCGCTAGAGGGCATGCAAGATTTGTCACCAAACCAGAAACGACACCCTTAGCGATCCTTAGAGCCACTATGCTAGCAATGCTAAAACGCCAAAGAGAAGCAGTAAAGATGAATGGAAGCATGTTTTCTTGTAATTGTGACATCTGTATTGTATAATCATGTGATTGAATGTGAGAAAATGATCATAACACACACCTCTTGGTCAGGAGCAGTAACGTCCTGGGTTTCCTGTTGGTCACCTGTTAGGTGTTTCCAGTCCTGGTTAACAGATGTTAACAGGGCGCTACTGGCCATGAATGAGTATTTCTGTCATCTGTGAAAACAAATAATTATTTCTTTGGCAGCTGTATACAAGGTATCAAAGGTGTAAAAAGCAAACAAACAAATGAAACACCAAAAAAAAGTTCTGTAAACCAAAAACTGAAAGTTTTCCTAACAGAAAGAAATCTAGCCACAACCTTTAGCCACTGTTAGCATTTCTGTGATATCATCAATTGTTGACAGTTTACCTTTTAGCAGTTGCAACATTTGCTGAACACATTTATCATTTTGGCAACAGCAGCACAAACATTTGCATGCATTAGCCTATGATAGATATGAAGAATAGAGTTTCCAAAACAGTGGTTACTTTGGTCTCTGTTCAGGATGAAATTAATTGAAATTGAAATTGAAATTCATGGTATCTTCACGTAGAGAGGAATTTGCCTTTAAAGAGGTTCGTAGATGACTGTTCAGTTGTCATTGTCATTGTATAGCTCAACCAGGTAAAGTGTGTTTGACCTCTACAACAATCTGCACTGTGTCTTCAACCGACAACTGCACCAGTCCGAGCATGAACGTTGATTAATAAATGTAAAGGATCTGTTAAACTGTGGCCTGAGCATCACTACAGAAACATCTGTTTAGATCTATAGTTTATTTTGTGGACAAACAGTCAAACCTTTCAGTGGAAACAACAGGGGCCAATACAGTGCGGATAAAATGACTAAGATCAGATCTGACTTCCTGTTTGAAGCCTGTTTCCTTTCTCAACAATGAGCTGTAATTTCCCTAAATATAAATCATGTATTCTTTGTATTGCTGCTGACATTTCAGCTTATTGGACTCATGGGTGCTTTGACTTAAATCATATTTTGTATCTGTATCTTTTCTGTCATTTGTCTTGGGTTTATTACACTAAAAACATCCTAACTTTAAAGGATCAGATCTGTTTTTCAGTGATTCATTTGAATTTAATGGTTTCAGTTTGTGGTTTTTTATTTCATCTCAGTGTGGCTGATGAACAGCTGGCATCTCTGAAGCTGATGTAATGTACTGTAGTTGTGAGAAAACACTGAACAGGATGCAAACTATGGCACATACTGTACATTCATGGACACATGACTCAGCAGTTCTCTGTGGTTTCTTCAATGTTGACTTCTGGCCACAGAGCAAAAAATAAAATGTCTCAGCTCCTGCAAAAAAAAACACCCCACAGAACTGACAACTGATCATGTGTTTGTTGGTGCTTCCAGTCCGTTACCAAATATGCAACAATGACTATGCAACAAATGGAAAATGTCACCTGAATGTAAATGCACTGCAAATAAAGACTTTTCTTCAGTACACCTGAGTTTCTATAGATCATTTTTTTTATATGTGCAAAAAAACACAGAAACTGTGGAAACTGAGCTGAACCTCAAAAATACTTCAAGGTCACCTTACTCTTTCCTCATACAGTATAAAGCAACAATTGTGTAACAGATCGCAGCGGCTTTATGTCCACATACTGAGGGCAGAAAAAAAGTTAGAGGTGTGAACGAAGCCCCTATTTTCTCAGCAACGATGATGCATCAAAAAATACCACACATCTGAAAACCTGAACGTTTCATCACTAGAAAACTAAAACACAGACACTGTTCTGGTGCAATCCTCAGAACATACCCTTAAAATAATTTTGCATCTTTCCACACGTTTCTTTCTTCATCTTTTTGACATATTTTTGACATATTGATTTGATGAGATTTGTTTCTTTGTCATTAGTCAAACTGATTTTGACCCTAAACACAAAAAGAAAAGTGATAAAACAAATTAAAGTAAACAAAACTACAACTGTAACAATAAAATATTCAAATCTCCAAAAATGGCCTCAATGCAAGGACCAACTGAGCGACAGGTCCGGCCCAGACATCAGGACGTTGATCAGATAACGATCGATCAGTTTCCTCCGACACATGAAACAGCAAAAAAAAACTGAGATACAGAGAAGTTTAGAAACGATCAACAGTCGTTCAGAGGAGACTGAAGACAGCGGAAGGTAGGAACTGATGATATGGAAATCATGCAAAAATAGTTAAAACTCAAATCTCACCTGTCAGATAACAACAAGAACTGTGAGATTGATTTTGTATAATTAATCTTGGATTAGATCGTTAAAACTATTCTGATTATGAGACGAGAACAAAATCTTGAGTCTTTGGGAAATGAGAGAATCTGAAACTAGATATTTTTTATTCTTTTTCTGTTGTATTGATTTGTGAGATTATAAAAAACATGATCTTTTTAAATTTTCTTAATTATTTGTAGTTGTAGATTTACAGCTAGCAGCATCAGTTGCATAAAAATTACAGTGAACAATTTGACAATTTGTCACATTCAGCTGAGAGAGAGAGAGAGAGAAGTGACCACATCGGGGGACCGGGCCTTTGCTGCCCGGGCCCCTCAGCAGTGGCAAACTCAGTATCCTCTTTTAAATCACTTCTTAAAACTCACTGTTATCTTCTGGCCTTTATTTTTTAAACTGATTCAGTTTTCTTAATTATGTTACTCTTTTAGCTTTTTATTCTGTATTCCTGTATTCCAATGATATTGTATTTTTAGGTATTTCAATTATATTTATTGATCAACACTTTGTAACCTTGTTTTGAAAGTAAGTTAAATCATTATGATAGGTCTGTGACCAGGCTTGTGCCAATCGGCAACCCGATCCTCTTTAGGCGATTCAGAGGATGATCGACAATGGGTTTTTTTACATCATAAAACACACCTACAGCTACGGCTGTGCAGCGCCACATCCACTGTGTTCTGGATCAGCTGATCAGCGCCCAGATGGTGGTTAGATTTTAACATCTTCAACTCTTTTTATGCAAAGTGAAGCCAAACACCAGGCTAAAGAGAGAGGAACAGCAGAGCTACTCAGACAGCTCGGTCAGCTGCAAGTGAGACGGCCGGAGAGCACAGCGCTGTCATTTCTTAGTTTTTTTTAGCGACTGTATGCAAAAGTCTGTGGTGACACAGGTGACGTTACGCATTCCTCCTTTTTGTCGTGCATGCATACCTGTGTACCAGTCATGTGCACCCCTGGTTATATTCCTCCTACTATTAAAGGTTTGACAATGGTACAAATGCAACAGCATCGTCTGCAAACAAGTCAAATAAATCGTCCTTATTTATTATTATGATTATACATCTACATCAAAAATGGACAAAAAAGGGCAGACATCAAACAATTGGGTGACCTTTGTTTTACAGGTTCAATATTTTCCTAATTGCAACTTTAATACATTCTGCACTTGGTGCTAATTGTTGGGAAATGGTGGACGTCCAAAGACCCAGACCATAAACTCTGTCATGTCTCTGTGAAATCACATGTACTATGTTGTTTTTCTTCTATTTGTCCACAGCGACCATGATGTCCACGCCCTTCCTGTCCTGCCTCACCCTCTCCGTCATCCTCTCTGTCACCACCGGTGTCACTTTACCCAACACCGAGCCGCCTCTGATCCATGACCACCCCTTCTTGGCGATATGGAACGCCCCCACCGACCAGTGTCAACAGCTCCGCATCCCGCTGGACACCGCGGCCTTCCAGGCGGTGACCACACCCGCCAACACCCCCGGTCAGTTCCTCACCATCTTCTACCAAGACCGCCTCGGCCTCTACCCAATGGTCGACACCATCAGGCGTAAGATCTACCAAGGCGGGGTCCCTCAAAACGGCAACCTGACGGAGCATCTGACCAAGGCCCAGGGGCAGATAAACCGCTACATCTCCCAGGATTCCTCTCCGGGGCTGGTTGTCATCGACTGGGAGTCCTGGCGCCCGTTGTGGGCGCAGAACTGGGGGTCCAAACGTATCTACCAGAAGCTGTCCATCGCCCACGCCTTGCAGGTGTCGCCGTTTTCATCATCTAAAGAAATCCACAAACTGGCCAAGAGCGAGTTCCAGCAGGCCAGCCGCCGCTTCATGGAGAAGACCATCGGCCTCGGCATCGGCGAGCGTCCGAGCCGCCGCTGGGGCTTCTACCTGTTCCCCGACTGCTTCAACTACGGCTGGAACAAAGCCAACTACACGGGGAAGTGCTCCGCCAAGACCCAGAAGCAGAACAACCAGATGCTGTGGCTGTGGGAGCGCAGCACCGCCCTCTTCCCCTCCGTCTACCTCCACCAGGGCCTGAGGAACTCCCCGCTTGCCGCCATGTTTGTCCGCAACCGCGTCCAGGAGGCGCTGAGGGTGGCGGCGATGCCAAAGCGTCCGTACACGGTGCCGGTCTACGTCTACTCCAGGCCTCTGTACCGGGATCAGACCAAGCAGTTCCAGAGTCTGGTGAGTCCAGTCATGAACTTAACATCTGTCCAAGTCACATGAAGAAATGGGTCAAATTGCAAATCAGGTCGACATCACATCCTGCCTACAGATCTGTCATTGGTCATTTTTTAGTCACCAACTAGCACAACATCAAACCTTATTTACTGTATCTCTGGATAAAGAAACAATATGATTATTATAATGATTTTGTGCATTTCAGCCGATGTTCACATATGTAGACAATATTTAACTTTATATTTAAATTCTTAGAACAATCATGTCATTTTGCATGATTCATTTTGAACAGGTATAAACTGACAAGTTTAGTTATTTGAATCATGTGAATTGTTTGCCTGTTATAAAAAGCCTGTTATATAAAATAATAACTATGGAACCAATTTCTTTGCTTTATGCAATAGCAATATTTGATTTTGCATTTATTTACTATAAATATTCTTGTCAAAGGTTTTCTTTAATACCATGTAACAATAATATATGACTCAGATCAGGCTCCAATTTAAAGCAGTACTAAAGAACTTTCAGTTTTGGTTGAGTTTGGCGGCGCCTGTGGACCAAAGCGGTAGTGTTTTGCCTGAAGGAAGACTCCATTTCCCATGAACACTAGCGTGAAGCCCTGTAAATATCCTGCATTAAAATTAACAAAAGACATCAAAACTAAGTTTCTGTTTCCAGTGGATCATTTCAAAGTGAAAACACAAACATAATCCATTGCTAAAGTGCTGTTTTGCCTGTTCCCTCCTTGTTGTGACTCGCAAAAGTGAAAGTGAAGGAAGACTCCATTTCCCATGAACACTAGCGTGAGAGCAGGGTTCCTACCATGCTCCTCAAAGCTGCTTAGTGCCAGAGAAAGAGATACAGACCCCCTCAGGCCATGACAGAGGTGTCATTCAACTTGTTGTAAGTCGATGTATCATCACAAAAGTTATGAAAATATTTTATGAAGGTTGAAAACTTCCTTAGTGTTGGTTTAATTGGTGACTTATATCCCATTTATCCATCTTCAATGCACTGCATGTTAAATAGATACAGGTCCAAAGAACCAACAGGAAGTTTCAAGTAGATTTTTGATCTAAATGACCTCCTATAAACCTAAAACAAAATGTCTGACGAACTGATATGAATCTTAATAATGATGTGTTGTTGTTTATTTGTCTCTCAGATGGACCTGGTGAGCACCGTCGGGGAGTCGGCTGCTCTGGGAGCTTCAGGTGTCGTGATGTGGGGAGGGACCAAAGACTACAACAACAAGGTAACATCTGCGTCCTGCTGGTGACTCACTGGGTGGACTGGTCCGCTCCCAGTCGCTACAGGACATGTTGGTGATGTGTTACTTTTTAGCCGTGACAGTAAATGCATCACACTCCTTCACAGAGCTGGAAACAGGAACTTAGACGGCCGGGCGTTAATTAGTAAAACCATTAAACCGACTGTGTTTCCTGTTTGAGGAGGAACTGTCGGTCGTGACTCTGAAGTATTTTTCTTATCTCTGTGAACAGATGTGTGAAACAACTGTTGCAGCTTTTCTGCTGTTTCATGCCTCTTTATTCATTCTCACTTCCTGCAGGCTGCCTGTCAGTCTCTGTCCGAGTACCTGGCGTCCACCGTCAACCCGTACATCGCTAACGTGACGGCGGCCGCCATGCTGTGCAGCGAGGCCCTGTGCCAGGGGAAGGGCCGCTGTGTCAGGAAGACGTACGACTCCTCCCACTACCTGCACCTGAACCCCGCCCACTTCAGCCTGCTGCGGGCCGACAGGAAGTACGTGGCGATCGGCCTACCGTCCGCCGCCGACCTCAACGCCTGGGCTGAAAGCTTCACCTGTCAGTGCTACGCAGGGTCCAGCTGCTCAGCCAAACTGCTGTATCCAACCAAGATCAAACTCATCTGGGTTTAATGTGTCAGAGAGCAGCTTCCTGTTTATGATTCGATCGCATCATTAATGCAACTAAGACTACAGTCTGTAATTTGATCAAATAAATAAATAAATAAATTACATCAGCAATGTTGAATTATTGAAAAAAATGTAGATTTAATGCAGAATTTAATTTATATTTTGCAGGTCGCATCATTAAAAGGGACATAATTGTCTTTCTACAATGAAATAATAATTTAATTTGAATTTTAAATCAAAGAACTAAAAGGTGGCTCAATAAAAGCTTTGCAAAAAACAATGTTTAGCATTTTCTTTGGTTGAACAAACTGCACTGAACAAAAACAAAGCTCCATACAGTACTGTATAAAGACATTTATTTGTGTTAAAGCTCCATACAGTATAAAGGTAGATGTTTACTACAGGCTAAATGACATCTGAGCCTTAAAACCAGCTGTCAGGACTTCCTGTCACTTTGTGATGTCACAACAAAGCAGTCACCAAGCCCCGCCCACCACCACCTGAACCCTCCATCCAATAATTTGCAGGATTTGGTTTTTAGAGTGTTTTATTCTGAAATCTGCTCTGTTTTCCATTCTTTTCATAACATTTTTAATCTCACACTTTGTTGGGGGTATTACCACTTTTTATAATCTGTGTTTTTACTGTTTTATTCTTTTGCTTTTACTTCTATTTTTGTGCTTCTTTTTCATAAAACACACCGAACGACCTCTGATAACAGAAATTCTACAGCCCTGACTTCAGTGTTTTGGTCTCATCATCAGAAATTAACAGTGTGATAACGTACAAAGGGTTAAAATGGTTTGAATATGATTTTGGTTGTATACTATATGCTGGTTCTACTGTTTTTATTGACTTTAAGATTTTGGATGTTGGCGAATAAAATGAATAATTAGTGTTCTCGTGAGAGTGACAGATGTTTCTCAGTGTCGACACTTCGACTTGTCTCAGCAGGAAATGTTCTGGAGTAATTAGCACCATTAGTGATGATGGATCGTCTCCGTGTGGGTGTGTCACTAAAAAAGAGTTTAATCAAATCAACACACCTGTAATAATGTTCAGACATTATGTAAGTCTCAAGTTTGACTGAAGAACACAGAGTGCCGGGGTGAGGTGGGGTCAAAGGTCGGTCAGTGTGATACAGGGACCGATGAGTGATGATTTGTCATCCGGTGTTTTTCAAACGTCTGACTGGACTCGTTGACTCGGTGATGGTTCCATGGAGGTGGGTGAGTTTTTCTAGGAAGGATGAAGGGAATGAGTCCAGAGTGACAAACCATGACGTTGGTAAAAAGAAGATATACCCGTTTGGGAAAACTGTCTGCGATGATTCTCGGTCCTACAGGTTGTTTTTTATTTCCCATAATGCTTTGATACCTGCACCTGGACCTGCCCTAAGCTCGTGTTGTTCCTACAGCGTTATGATTTTATCATCTGCTGCAGTAGTTGGATAGCAATGTAAATTTAAGGCCTTCAGACCAGTTTCATGGGATCAGATTTAACTCATTAACACCTCCACTGCAAAAACTCAAAATCTTTCCAAGAATATTCGTCTTATTTCTTGTCAAAATGTCTCATTTCTAGTCCAAAACTAATCTCTTTCCACTTAAAACAAGACTCATCATGTAAAAATGTACTTGTTTTTAGATAATTTTCACTTGTTTCAAACAAATTTTCACTTAACTACTGTACTTAATAAGTAGAAAGATGCCAGTAAAAGGAAGTTTATTTTGCTTGAAATAAGAAAGAAAAACTTGCTCCACTATCAGATTTTTCTACTTATTTCAAGTGAAAATATGCTTGAAATAAGTTTTTTAAAAAAAGTCTAAAAACAAGCTACTTTTATGTGATGAGTCTTATTTTAGATATAATGAGATTTGTTTTGACTAGAAATGACATTTTTGACAAGAAATAAGATAAATATTCTTGGTAAGATTTTAAGTTTTTGTAGTGTGATATTAACATGCACAGTGTGTAAACAGATTTGTGTTGATACCTGGTGGAGACGTCTTGGCCAGTTGTGAACACCTGAAGAACACGAGCCTGTTCTGAAGAAGGAAAAAAAAAAGGGAAAAGAAAGTGAGTTCAAAGGTCATGACGACACTTCCTGACTCAGGTCACATGTTCTCTCCAGGTGTTTAAGAGGCCAAAAGTGTCGGAGCAATAGGTGAGGTCAAAGTTCAACAGAGTTGACAATTCATTCAGGGTTAGTGTTTGACTTGATGCTTCATTTGTCACTTTTATATCCTCGGGTTTTATTTTGACTTCTTTACCCGGTGGCTCATAAGATCATTAATAAAGTGTCAGTAAATGATTATGAACATTGATGCTGATTTAGAAATAAACTGTCAGTGAGATGTTTTCTAAAAGTAAAAGTCAGTACTGAAATTCTGTACTTGAGACATCTACTCACCAACCATTTATATATGTATGGTAACCTAATATACGTATGTGTATTGTTTACAAAATTACAGACTAATTAGTATCAGGGTAGGACGAATGAAATTATGAATTTGGGATTTAATAATGATTAACTAATGATTAATACTGTGTCACTACTCACAAGATTCATTCATTTATTCATTCATTTGTTAACCTTCATTCAGAGTGTAATAAGAATGTAATAATTAGAATAAAATATAAAGAGAAGTAAAAGTTCAAATTAGAAACAAATTAAAAACCATATTTTGACTGAAAACAGGACAGTTGATAAAAATAAAATAAGATTAGGGATTTAAATCATCTGTGTAAATGAGGTAAGCATCATGATAATCCAAGTTGCAGGTGCACAGTATGAAAAACTGGATTTTCCAAATTCAGTAAAAGAAAAAAAAACAAAAAAAACAGCTGGCACCTGCAGCGTGGCCCAGAGTGTGTCTGTATGGATGGTGACTGTTGTGGTTTTAACTGAGCCCTGCAGTCACTGTGAGTCAGTGGAAACTCTCCTTTAATAGAATCCAGTAGAAAACCAGTGGACATTACTGTAAGTCAGCAGCAGGTTGATAATCAGTGATTCAACCAGTTCATCCTGCTCGTCCCATGATTCACCTCCTGATGGTGAAACCAAGCCGGTACATTTCCAACAGCCACATGCAGCTGACCCAGCCAAACTGCTGCTGCTGCTGCTGCTGCTGCATTCCTCAGCGTGTCCGGACACACAGGCCTGAGATCTGTGTCCACACATCATGCGTCCCCCCCTCCTGCAGCTTCCTCGCATGTCTTCCTCCAAGCATGGAGGAAGAGGAGGAGGGGGAGGAGGGGGAGGAGGAGGAGGGGACATCCCCGTTAAAAGCAGAAGAGCTCGGGGCGGCTGATCTCTGAGCTTTCTGACAAGTTCCCACAAGTGTGTGACGGCTCATTTATAAAAGAGAGGAGCTGAGCAGAGCAGCGAGGCGTTCATCAGCAGCAGGTAGTCGATTCATTTCCACCAGTCGCAGCTTCAACGGCGCTTCAAAGTTGGAAAGTTGGACTCCCATTACCACCACCAACACCACAGCAGCAGCAGCAGCAGGTCGGTGCTCGGCTCAAGTCGTTAAAAGTCGTTTATTGGTGTTTTTATGAAAGCTGAAGATGACAGGGTCCATAAAAAGTGACAGGACAAGTGCAGCCTGAGTGTGTACGTGTATGTGTGTGTGTGTGTGTGTGTGGAAGCTGCCCGGAGACAAAGATACTGCAGTTACACATCCGACCCCGTGACCTCGTAAAGATACTAATGTTAACACAGTGTGTGATGTCTATATCTGTCTGTCGCTGAGGCAACGCGACAGGTGACTGAGACTATGATCAATCAGTCAATCCAGTCAGAGCAGATCAGACACAGAGTTCAGCTATAATTAGAAAAACCCCCCCCCCAAAAAACGAAAAGCATCTGCAGCATCTGGAAAAGTGTCTGCTTTCAATTCTAGAGTCACACCACCACAACATCTGCACACATGTGGCTGCCACTGCTGCTGCTGCTGCTGAACAGCTTGCAAATAAAAAACGGATCAATAATTCAAATAAAAAAACAAAACAAAAGATAAATCAGTTTTATGAGCAGCAGGTCAATCAAATCTGTTTATGTGAATATTTTTTTAAACTTTAAACTTTGATACTGTTTGTGTTTCTGTAGCATGTGGCTACGTTTGCATCGTTAAGATTAAGATATATGACCAATCTATGTGTGTTTTAATAGATAAAACAAACAGGTGCAGTGGGTCAGACAATAAGGATTAAATCACCTGTGAGTTTGTGTTAATGTCAGCTTACACTTAAAATCAAGCCATCTGCACTTTATATGCTATTTTATCGGCTTAAAAGTTGCAGAAAACACTGTAAACACAACTTTATACAGGTGTTTCATGCTTTGTGGGAGATAGACTGATAGTTTTTAGTATCTTTAAAGTTTGTGTGCGTTTTTGCTCTCACATGTGAAACTTTTTCTTTTTTTTTTTACTTAGTTGATATTTTGTTGTTTTACAGTGTTAAAGGACTTTGAAGCAGATAAAGTTTTTACAGTCAGCTGATTTTTCTGGTTCTGGACGCTCTCTCTCTTTCTCTTTGTGGTTTCCTTAAAGTATAAAACATCACAATCTCAATCAAGACGTTTTATCTGTTTTTATGCAGCAAAGAAAATATTCAGAGGAAGCATCCTGACTCAGCTGTTTGTCCTCAGGATATTGAAAACACATAAATCTTGGTGCCACATGAAGAATCTCTCTGCTCCGTGTTTTGACTTGAACTCAAACTTTCTCTCGTCCAATGAGGAAATAAAACACTTGTGTCATGTCACAAAGTGTTGGTGGGGAATTTAAGATGATGTACTGTTATTGATTATCATCTTTTAAAGATAAAATTGTAGTAAAAGGTCAAAAAGTCAAACATATAAAATGAATACTTCAGTAAATAACTCTAATACCTGCTTACATGATGAAATGTATAGTGTAAAAGTGAATCTAAAGCTGCTAACCTCAGATAAGTTAAAACAAGTTAATAATTATCAATGCACTAAGAAATGAATTAGTGTTTAAGAGCGTTTTTTGTTTTTTAAAACTTCAGTTGAGAGAATTACATTTCCTTTTTATTTATTCAACAACCAATACATTTTGTTTTATTCTTAACTTGTCTGATAAACTTTAACAATGTTTTACTCACTTTTGGATCCTGACAGACTATGTTATTAATAATAAATGAATATTGAAAGGTGTTTTTCTTGCACTAATTGAAATTGTTGAGACCAACAACACTAATGATGAAACCCTCCTCTTATCACCATGGACACAAACCTGCAGCGGTTTTAATTCACAATTTCATTCTAGAATCGTGTGTTGCATTATTTAAAAAGAACTTGAAAGTTACAGTTGTTTTTCTTTAAACAATTGTTGCCGCGACGACTTCAGAATGTAGCTAACATTTTAAGTTAAACATGTAGCGGTGACAGTCTCAGCTGCTGCTCTTCTTTCTTTCTTTGCTAACTCTTCAGACATCTGCTTTTCTTCTGAACCAGGTGAGCTGCACAACCACTAACTCTGTTCAGTCCTTGCTGCACATATTAAAAACATTCCTGCTTTTCACAATAAGTAGCTTCATTATAAACTGGACTGAGTCTATGAACATGCTGACAGCTCAATGAGGTCGCACTAAAGCATCACCCTCACAATCATTAGTTAACATGCTAAAACATAATTAAGACTTGTGTTTTCAGCCTGGCTTCTATGTAATGTCTTATAATTTTAGGATTTTAGCATTTATACTTATTTTTTGTTATATTATGATACATTTTCTTTGCTGCTACTTTATTTTTTTTTGTATTCTTCTCTCAGTGTTTTGTTTTATTTTGTGTAACTTTTATCTCAATATATAAATTATAAAAAAATATCTCAACAATTCACATACAGTATTTTTGCTATTACTGAACATCTCTAAAAGGTTAACTTGCAACTTGAGTTGCCATATAAATAAAGTTTGATTGATGGATGATGTTTAGCAGGTGTAATGTTTACTGTGTTCACTAACCAACCAAGATTGTGACTGCAAAGCTACTAGCTAGCCAAGCTACGTTAAGGTCCACTGTGTCTGAACATAATCTTCAAAACAATATGAGACTGTAACATCGTAAAGTGTCAGATTCAGCTAAATTACAGTTTATTATATAAAAGGTATTCAGAAAAGAAAACTGAAGCCCACTTTAGGTCTTAGAATTAGTTTAATCACTCATCTATCAGACGATGTAGCACAAACTTTCTGCAAAATTCTATTTTCATTAAATCCAGGGTGAAAGTGGGGTAGTTTTTTTTCACATTGGACAATGCAGGCACACGAATTATGCATCTCGTTGCTCACGATTCATCAGCCAATTATATCAGGATCCATCATCCGTCAATCAAACGTCTGAGAAAAACAAGGAGACTCGTCCACCACCACCGACACAAGCTCTCCCTACTCCACTCTCCTCCTCCAGATCCCTGCGCTCCATCACTTAGCCTCTCTAGCTAAGTTAGCAAGCTATAATGTAGCAAGCCTACTAGCTAACAGTTAGCTACGTTAGCTAAACATACACACACACACCGAGCTCAGTCCCGCCCCAAACATTGAATATCCCGCCTGCTTGATAACGCCCAATCAAATTTGTTTTCCTTGCTCGGTTAAACTCGTGCGGCAATGGAAACTGGTAGAAGGAGGTGCGACAAACAGGACAAAAGGCCATTTCTGAACACCTTTAAATTTCCAAAAACAATTTGAACCTTCATAGAGGAGCTGAATTAAGAAGTTTTGTGTGACAACCAACCAGAGAAAATGTGTTTGATGGACGAAACCTAAAAAGTAGAATATGAACTATACCGATGAAATTAGGACAACGCTTGTATGTCTTGAGAAACAGCATGAACTTTTCTTGGCTTCAGTTTCTTCAATGTTTGTGTTTCCTCACAGATCTGATTGCTGATTCAAAATGAGCCGACTCAAGCTGCTTCATGACAAACAACATTTGTTTATCTTCATCGTCTTGTTGGCCGTGCTGAACTCCGGCTGGTCCTTACCGAGGACGGACCCTCCCATCCATCCCAGTCAGCCCTTCCTCTTCATGTGGAACGCTCCGACCGAGCTTTGCGACATCCGCTTCGGCCTTCCCCTCGACCTCTCCCACTTCCACATTGTCAGCAGCACGTTGAAGACGGCGACCAACCAGAGCATCTCCATATTCTACACCGACCGCTTCGGTCTCTTCCCTTACGTGGACGAAGACACCCATGAGATGTACGACGAGGGTCTGCCCCAGCTGATAGACCTGAAGGAGCACCACGAGCTGGCCGAGGACGACATCGAGTACTACATCCCCGCCAACCAGCCCGGCCTCGCTGTGCTGGACTTTGAGGAGTGGAGGCCACAGTGGGCAAGAAACTGGGGCAGCAAAGACATCTACCGACAGATCTCCATAGAGACGGTGAAGAAGAAAAATGCAACGCTGTCCGACGATGAGGCGGAAGATCGAGCCAAGATCGTGTTCGAACGTGCTGCCAAGAGGTACTTCCTGCGCTCCATCCGCATCGGGAAGAAGCTGAGGCCCAACAGGCTGTGGGGCTACTACCTGTACCCCGACTGCTACAACTACGACTACAACCAGGACATGGCGGGCTTCACCGGAGAGTGTCCCGCCATCGAGAAGGACCGGAACGACGAGCTGCTGTGGCTCTGGACGGACTCCACGGCGCTGTTTCCCTCCATCTACCTGGAGGTGGCGCTCAGAGACTCATACCAGGCCCGCTTGTTTGTTCGCCATCGGATCCAGGAGGCCGTGAGGGTGTCGACGCTCCCCAACAGCTCCTACTCCATCCCCATCTACGCCTACATCCGCCCAGTGTACAAGGACAGCGTTGACGAGTACATGTCCGAGGTCAGAGAGACTGGGGTTTAGACACAAAGTTAGGACGGGTGAATCAATAAAAACCTCTCTAGAGTTTGATTGATCCATTTATCGAATGTTTGATTGGCTGATTGTCATGTTCTTGCAGTTCGATCTGGTCAACACCATCGGAGAAGCTGCAGCTCTCGGCGCCGCGGGCGTCGTTTCCTGGGGCGACATGAACGTCACAGATGACGAGGTACAAAGTTGCATCCCACTGGTTTTTAAAATGTGTGTCCATCTCTTTGTTACTGACTAGAGCACTGGAAAAGAGAGTAACGACACGCATTGGTCCAATGGAAGCGCCTCCTGATGGCGGAATATGGGTATTGCAAAAGTGCCCAAGAACTGACAACTCTGCATTGTTGGTGAATGAGCAAGTGTGGTATTTTCAATAATTTAAGGACATTTATAAATCACCCACGTTAATAGCATCATTGAGGACCCTTTACAGATTACACACACATTACACATTAACACATAGGCGAGTAAAAAAAACAACAAAAAAACAGTTGATTACATTATTGTTTCAATCTACATTTTGTAATAAACAAATTATAAGTATAATTTGATATGACCGCGACACCTATAAACAAAAACACGGCCGTATTCATCAATTTACAAGCAAGTGGGCAACACACATACATCGGAGTGAATGGGTTTTCTGGGCGCTTTTGCAACACCCATATCCTGCCACTAGGGGCGCAAAACCCTTAAACCCTTAAAGGCCCCATGGCATGAAAAATGTGATTTTGGTTATTTTTTGGTGCTTGGGGAGGTCTCTGGGCCACGTATAAACTGTCCCATGCATCAAACTGGTCATAAACGGAGAAACACACACCGTCCATTTGAAGGAACATTCTATTTGAGACGAGCTGATAGCACTTCCTCCTTTCTGTGATGTCACACACAAGGTAACTCCGCCCACCGTGACCAGTTGTTTTTTTTCAATTTCTATGAATGCAGCTTAGGTTTCAGTTACTTGCCTGTGATTGGCCCGACCACATGCCACTCAAAAACAGTCAGCCAATCAGAGGAGAGGTTCTCATTCTCTCTTCTGATTGGCCAAATGACCTGTGCCTGTTAGAACTCCAGAAAGAGGCAACAGAAAGGGGCAGTAGAAACCATATGAAGCAGATCACAGGTACTCAAAACCAATGATACATATTGTTAGGGATATCAGCAGAGAAATAAACCCAGAGAAAAGTGCACAGCATGGGGCCTTTAAACCCTTACCACGAGAGTCAATGGTGGTGTCGTTACTCTCTTATTCCAGTGCTCTATTACTGACTAACCGACTGTTTTGTCATCCCACAATCCTCTAGGACTCCTGCTTCGACGCTCGGCGCCACCTGGAGCAGGTCATGAACGCGTACATCCTCAACGTCACCGTGGCGACGCAGCTCTGCAGCCAGGCGCTGTGCCAGAGCCGAGGCCGCTGCGTGAGGAAGCGCTGGGACGACGATGTCTTCCTCCACCTGGACCCGCGGCGTTACCGGATCCAGCGGCAGCGCCGCGGCGGCCCGCTGACGGTGAGCGGCGGCCTCTCGCAGGACGACATCAACCAATTCGACCGCAGCTTCGACTGCATGTGCTACAGCGAGGAGCCGTGCAGGTCGGTTATGACGCTCAACGTCCTGCAGGAGGCCGTCGTCACTCGGAGGAACCGCAGTCCCGACAGGACCCGCCCACTCCTGTCGGTGGTGACGATGCTCGGCCTGACGCACATCTGGACGGGAATGTAACAACACACAAACCCTGAAAGATGTGAAACAGGAAGTACAGCAAAGGACAATTATACTGGTATTTGAGATCATCTGTGTCTTGTAGGTCTGAGTTTTGTTTTTATGTCGGATTTGTAATATTTTAAATTCAGTTTATTCTTCATCACTCAGTCACGGTTGGATTAACAACTGTTGGTATTTTTACTACAGTGGTCGGCAGTGTTGGGCACGTTACCTTCAAAAAATAATTAGTTATAGGTACTAGTTACTTTCCCACAAAAAAGGAACTGAGTTAGCAACTGAATTCCAGGAATAGTAACTATTGCATTACTTTTTTTATTATAAAAAACTTTTTTATTGGCAGTATCGGTAACGGTGTTATAACAGGAGAAACAGTAATTTTTTTGATTACTCGTTACTGAAAAAAGTAGCGCCGTTAGTAACACCGTTATTTTACGACACTGTTATTCCCATCACTGGTGGTCAGTGACACAGTTGGCTCGGTACAGGTGGCTTGTGTGATGTTAGCACAGAGGCTAACTAGCTAGCTTAAAGACTGACTAATATGTCGCTTTATAAACATGTCAGCACCTGAACAGTACGTTTGACCTTTTCTTATCAACACATTCATCTTCTTATGGAACTTACTACATTATATTTTCACACTGCGCTTTCTGCTTTCTCGCGTGAACTGACAACGTCTCCAGGTCTTCCTGTTTGTTTCCACACAGACCAACCAGAAGTGAAGGAGGTGTCAGATTAAAGACAGTTCTGTTGTCCCGTCTTTGTAAATAAAACAGCATCATTCACACAGTTCAGTGTGATAGCAAAGAACAAAACAGTGAAGACAAGCTTGTTCATGATAATCTCAAAGAAAAATGCTGACTTTTTCAATTTTCTGTTATGCTGCCAATGGCTTTAACAACAACCTCCAGGAGAGGGCGCCCTTCAACCAGCAGATGCAAACTAACAAATATATGAAATCACAGCAATTTAAAGTGTTTACCATGTTTCCATGAAATACATGTGTCAGTCTGTATGTTCAGTTCATGATCCCCGGAGGTTGAATCCTGTTTTTTTAACGCCACCATGAGATTTACATGTTTGGTTCAGATTGAAGGTATTTACAGATTCTGATCCTGATCAATGCTTTGATCATTCATGTTTCTCTCAGGGTGAACCAAGGTAAATGTTGTGATTGACTTTAAATCAGTGACTGAATGAACCCAGAATTATTAACATAGGTCTGTTTTACTGACTGAGTTGGACGTATACAGGCCGTGTTGAGGAGGTTTGATGTGGACGAACATGTGGTTACACTAAAATGTCGCCTCTGGATGTTTTCGTCCGTCAAACCAGAGAAACGTGGACTCGAGCCAGAAAAGTGACATTTGGTTCCAGTTTATCTGAAACAGCAACGTCAACGTCTTTCCTCCGTCTCATGTTTGTCCTGGAGGGAAAAGAAAAACAGGACAATCGCCAACAAATCAAATATGAACTATTAATTAACTTTGATTTGTTGTTGTGAAGAAATAATTCATCTTTTCAAGTTGACTTCTGTTTGCTGTGATTAAATCTGCAGATCTGTAGCACAAAGTCTTTTATACCAAACACAACAACTTTATCTGTTAGTGTTACTAATGTTTTGTTGTGTTCAATGTTGTTGTGTGTTTTAACCAGACTGTGAAGCCAAAGGACGATTCTACATTTGTGGAGAATAAAGATGATTGTTGTTATTATTACCAACATTTTTGCTGTTGTTGGTTGAAGTAGTAGTATAAACTTTGTTTGTATAGTTCTTATCAAGATAGATTTACAAAGTGCTTCAAAACAATTTGCTATACAACAAAACAAACACTTAAGATGAAATTGAGCAGCAAAGAATGAAAGGATGAAACACAGAGACTCCAAAAGGAGAAATAATGTAATGGAGGGACATGGAGAGTTTTATAGGTAAGTAAAATTTGAAAATCAACCTTCAGACTAAAGGGAATCACAAGTATGTGCTTAGTTTTCGTTATACAGTACATGTTCCAGAAAAACTGGAGCTGCAGTACAGGCTGTCGACCACTAGATGGCAGCACAGGAGAGCTCAGGCCGATCAGTGTGAGAGGAGTTTTTCATCCAGAGGAACCACAGTAACACAAACTGAGTTCATGAAGAAATAAATAAATAAAATAAATAAACCTGCTGTATGTTCAAAGATGTTAATGTCACATTGACAAAGTCTTGCAAATAAAAATTATAAAAAGAGCTAAACATTTTTATTGAACTTCAGTTTATGATGTTATTCTGTTACAGTAAGTAGCTACTCTCCAAACATGATCGATAACCACAAACTGTGACTGATGAATTTCATTTTCTTTCTTTGATTAGCATATTAACATCATACATAACCTTTAAGCTGCTGTCAAACATTTTGAAAAACAAGATCGATCCATTTCTTTTAAAGATATTTTAAATTTTATGTTTTAGAAAAAAGAGAAGTGGTAACATTCTTGGAAACATAAATATTTTTTCCAAAGAATAGTTTCCATTTCCCATACTTTACCAGACCTGGAAATGTATCAAATCTAATTTCATACTTTTCCATCCATGAGCAGGAACCCTGAATAAAAATGCTTCATATGATTCACTGCAGTAGAAATACTTTATTTAGTTACAGTAGGAAAGTAAAAATACTTCACGTATGTGCATTACAACAATAAGAGTAGTTTCTGCATACAACATCACAGTAAAATTACTTCTTACTAGGTATCACAGTGAATACTATAATATAGGAGCAGAGTAAAAGTTTCTATAATGACAGTATCACAGTAAAAGTATTTAGTTAGGAGTTAGTGGAGTAAAAGTACTCCCTGTGCTTGAGTGACAGGTGAAGCTCATTGTTCCTGTTTGACTCAACACCTTTACCTGTGACTGGATCACTGATGATTGACACATTGAAGCTGCTGCAGCGTTTTCTGAGTCTGTGATGTCATAGATGATGTCATGTGTGATGTCACATCCTGACAGGTTCACCTGCTGCACTTTACACTTTATTTCACTCCCACAGTCTCATCAGCTGTGGAAACAGCTACAGATCAGACTAACACTCCAGAGTCTCCAGTCGAAAGTCTGGACTCTTCACAAGATCACGAAGCTGCTGCAGAGATGAAGAGCTCAGGTCGGTTCCTCTCAGCTGCAGGAGTCTCAGGTGGGAGGGGTTGGACTTCAGAGCTGAGACCAGAGAAGAACAGCTGATCTCTGACAAACTGCAGTTGTACAATCTGAATAAAGAATAAAAGAAGAAGATGAAATGAAGATCACACACACACACACACACACACACACACACACACACACACACACACACACACACACACACACACACACACACACACACACACACACACACACACACACACACACACACACACACACACACACACACACACACACACACACACCTGCAGTGATCAGATCATTGATTATTGATCAGACTGAGTGAAATGAGCTGAAAGTGAAGAGTCATTGTCAGTGTGAGAGAAGAACAAGTGGAAACATGAGACAACAACTATTTCAAACGTCCTTCATTCATGACATCAAAGTCAATGATTCAAGTTCTGAGTGAAGATCAATCAGGTTCAGTTGTGGATCAAAGATCTAAGATCTACAACAGTAACAGTCAGTGAACTGACCTCAGAGTCTCCAGTCTACAGTCTGGACTCTCCAGAAAACCACTCAGACGCTTCACTCCTGAATCCTGCAGCTTGTAGTTGTTGGTCAGGTCCAGTTCTCTCAGGTGGGAGGGGTTGGACTTCAGAGCTGAGACCAGAGAAGAACAGCTGATCTCTGACAACCTGCAGCTCCACAATCTGAATAAAGAATAAAAGCAGTGAGCTGAGGACAAAGCTCCTTGTTGACAGCGTTCAGTGTCTCATCATCTGTTCAGAGCTGAAGAAGCTTCAGAAAGAACAAGTTTAGAAAATCAAAGTCCAACAGCTGAAGCAACAGGAAGCAGGTTAAACAGTCACATAGAGAGAAAACAGCTCATTAATATTCATGAGAAGCTGCTGCTGCTTCAACACAGACGCAGTGACTCCGCCTCTTCACCTGTCAGCTCCACCTGTGGCTCCATCCAGACAAACTCATGTTGTGCAGCCACATTGATCAGAGATTTACTGACCATGCTCAAGACAACAAACATGTGAGGCTGAACTCTGTTACCATGACAACTAACGTGTAGAAACACATGTTGAATGAAGCTCAGAGACAGAAAAACCTGAAACCAGCACACACACCTGCTTATTATGGGATGTTAGCTTTGAATGTTTCACTATTAACATCACAGAGCCTCAGGAAAGAGGTGGAGTCAGCAGCTATTGATTATAGATCAGTTATTGTCTGATACATCACATGTGTTTCTGTAGTGGAGGTGAAACATGAAGAGAAACAGAGACTGGACTAAAAACCAGTGAGGTGCAGTCAGGGCTTTGATTTATTCACTTCATCTAAAGTTGGATTCTTTTTGACTTTCAGATAACTTTACTACAAGTTCAATGTGTCAGAATGTGGTGATTTTCATGGTCTAATAAAAGCCAGTAAACAGAGCTAGCTTCTGTCCAGGCAGCAGCTGCACAAACCACTCAGCCATGTGTAGTATTACAGAGCAAAGGCCCAGAGCTGCTCTGCCTCTTCTGTCAGTACGGTGTGTATGTGGCTGTTTGCACATGTGCAGTAAGTTCCCACAGAGAGTTCACATGGAGGTGAAAAGGCACAACGCTACGCTGCCTCTTAACTTAACTGCACCATGTCTGAGCTGCACTTCTGTTCACGTTGCCTTGGTGAATGGTCAACACACAGACGTGTCCCCTGGCAGGGTTGCCAACTTTTGGTCCTGGGCTGGAGTGAGATTCAGTGAGCTGTCCATAATAATAATAATAATAGTAGTAGTAGTAATGCTTAATGTAGTTTTTCTCTTTGTCACACACACACACACACACACACACACACACACACACACACACACACACACACACACACACACACACACACACACACACACACACACACACACACACACACACACACACACACACACACACACACACACACCTGTATCTCTCTCCTCTGCTCTCTGGACTGAGCTGCCTAGCTTTACTTTGGGCTACAGTCTGCATGGACCTCCATGGGCTTTGATTTTAGTTCTCAACGGACCGGACCGGAACAACCAGCCCGACCGGACGCATCAGTTCGAGCCGCATCCGGTCTGAAAACATAACTCGGTCAGGTCAGGTCGAGTCAGACCAAGTCGGGTCCAGGCTTTAACAGCCGCGGGTCGTGCCGGGTCAGCTTTTAACTTTCAAGTCCGTTAGAGCTCCAGCTTGATGCAGGAGCAGGACTTCAGGGCTGCACACAGTGCTGCACTGTGACCAACACCAGCAGCAGACGGACGTCACTGACGTAATGACAG
This sequence comes from Trachurus trachurus, assembly GCF_905171665.1. Classification (NCBI taxonomy): domain Eukaryota; kingdom Metazoa; phylum Chordata; class Actinopteri; order Carangiformes; family Carangidae; genus Trachurus; species Trachurus trachurus. The sequence continues at coordinate 32,924,718 of NC_139897.1, forward strand.
TAAATGTTTTCAGCGAATCAACAATCAGAGAAAATTCTAAATAACACATTACACTGGAGTGGTTTAGAGTCGATGTAAAACCAGAGCTGGTTTATAGTCATTCGGAAATGAGTAGCCTACTGTGACGGCCTATTGCCTTTAGGACCTGTCGTGTGTGTGTGCGTGTGGTTGTGTCTGTGTTCTCTTTGTGCAGGTTGGCAGTGGGTGTGGCTCTGACGCCGGTGGGCCTGGCCAGTCCCCAGGTGTTAAGTGGCTCGTTTCCCCTTCCTCGTCCCTTCCTTCACCTGACTCCAGAGGGAGCGGAGTGTAGCTCCGTCGCAGCCCCTCGTGTTCTTTTGTTCTGGTTTTGTTTAGTTGGCACATTTTGTTGTGTTAATAAATTATCAGATTATTGTTTCAACTTTACGTTTCATGGTATTTGTCCGGCCTAGAGCCGGGGTCGTGACACTACACATGATGAGTGGAAAAATTAACAACAAAAAATAAGTCAGATTTGGCGTGAGATTTCTCTCTTGAGCGTGACAGCGTGAGATTGAGGCTGAATGCATGACTGTCACGGCCAATGCGTGAGAGTTGGCAACCCTGCCCTGGCTTTTTAGCCTCCAGCAGTTTAGCAGCTAATTCAACTGCAGTGATGCTCCACTGGAGAGGTGAACACCTTAATGAGCTTTCATCTGAAGAACAACAGCAGCTTTTATCTGACGGGAGACCAACGCCTGAGCTACGGTGGCTAACAGTTAGCAAGTTTTAACCTACTCTCTCTCTGACACTAAGACACTTTTACACACACACACACACACACACACACACACACACACACACACACACACACACACACACACACACACACACACACACACACACACACACACACACAGCCCAGGTTGTGTGTCTTCTCTGTTGTAAACCTTGTAATAACAGCTTGTTGTGTACAGTTAACATCCTTGTTGTTCAGGTCTGAGTGTGGATTGTGTTAAAGGTTTGTTGTGTGATGTGAGCGGTGCTCCAATATGTGATCCTGTTATTGATCTGAGTTGTGTGTTAATAACAGCTGACAGGACGACATGGATTGTGGGGAAAAGGTGTTGCACATGTTTAAGACTTGGATCTGTGTTAACCATTGTGCATGAATGTGTTTGTTGTGAGGTTGTTGTGTGATGAGCTGTCTGAGGTGCCGACCCCCCACAGCCCTGGTCTTGGTCTGTGAGCGCCTGCCTACCCTGTCCTACAGCCTCAGTGTGGATCAGTAGAATATCAGCCTCATGTCTGCAGCTCAGTATCAACACAACTTTCACATCACATTCATCTGAGCACAGAAATAAAACAGAGTCTGACCTCAGAGTCTCCAGTCTACAGTCTGGACTCTCCAGAAAACCACTCAGATCCTTCACTCCTGAATACCGCAGGTAGTTCCAGCTCAGGTCCAGGTGTCTCAGGTGGGAGGGGTTGGACTTCAGAGCTGAGCCCAGAGAAGAACAGCTGATCTCTGACAAACTGCAGTTCACCAATCTGAATAAAGAATAAAAGAAGAAGATGAAATGATTGATGATTGATCAGATGTGTCCTGATCAATGATCAGTGTGTAAATGAGTAGAGGGACTTTGTCCTTGTGTTGTTGTGGATCATCATCATGTGGCCTTCTACACACATCATCCACATGTCAGCACAGATTCATCAGCTGCTGCTGACCTCAGATCAGTCTGTCAATATACAATCAATATCTGATCAATACCTGTTGGACCAAACACTGACTACAACTCTCTGATTCAGGACTGAACTGGATCAAAGGTTAAAGGTCCAGACCTGATCCAGGACCACACACACACACACACACACACACACACACACACACACACACACACACACACACACACACACACACACACACACACACACACACACACACACACACACACACACACACACACGCACACACACACACACAGCTTCATCTGAGAGCCAGCTCATCATCATCATCATCATCATCATCATCATCATCATCATCATAATCATCATCATCATCATCATCATCATCATCATCATCACCACCACACTGACCTCTGAGTGACCTCTGACCCTTCACCTTCTACCAGCTGCAGTAACATGGAGTCACAATCAGTTGCTGCTTCAAACTGAACTTCACACATTTGAACTGAACACAGACAAAAGTCCAACAGGTCCAGTCAGTGAACTCACCTCAGAGTCTCCAGTCTACAGTTTGGACTCTCCAGTCCAGCACACACAACCTTCACTGATGAATCACTCAGGTTGTTTCCACTCAGGTCCAGTTCTGTCAGGTGGGAGGGGTTGGACTTCAGAGCTGAGGCCACGACTTCACAGTGACTCTCTGAGAGTTCACAACCAACAAGTCTGTGAAGAGAGAAAATATCAAATGTGTCAGAATCAAATCAGATGAAAGCTGCAGTAAAAACACAGTTGATGCATCTGATGACAGGACGTGATGATGTGAAGAACATCTGAGCTTCAGCTCATCTTCTCTGACTGAGTTTGACTGAGTTTGACAGGAAAGAATGATCCTCATCACTCTGACAGGATGGACGGGACCCTGAAGCAAAGCCTGCTCACTCTATATTATCCCTGACATAATGTTTTCAAAGTCAAACTAAGAATAATGAAAAGAAAAACTGTGTTTATCTGAACTACTGATCTAAACTACGGATCAATAATTATATTGATTATGTCTGGACTCACCGAGCCTTCCTGCAGTTCCTCACAGCTGGGATCAGTCTCAGTCGTCCTTGAGTTGATGCGTTGTACTTCTCCAGGTCCAACTCGTCCAGAACCTGCTCTGACATCTGCAGCATGTAGCCCAGAGCTGAACACTGGATCTCAGAGAGTTTCTCTGATCTGTTCTTTGACTTGAGGAACTGTTGGATCTGCTGATGAACTGACTGGTCCTTCATCTCCGTCAGACAGTGGAAGATGTTGATGCTTCTGTCAGGAGAGATTTTATTAGTCTTCATCTCCTTCAGGTTGTAGATGGTTCTCTGGATGGTTCTTTGACTGTTGTCTGTCTGACCCAGCAGACCTCCTAACAGCCTCTGGTTGGACTCCAGAGAGAGGCCATGAAGGAAGCGAACAAACAGGTCCAGGTGACCATTTATACTGCTGAGGGATTTCTGCATGGCTCTCTGCAGGAAGTCAACCAGGGTTAAATCAAGATGTTGGTTTCCCAGGAAGTTCTCCAGGACCTGTGTGTTCCTGTTGGTGAAACAGTGGAACATGTAGACTGCAGCCAGAAACTCCTGAACACTCAGATGAACAAAGCAGTAGACTGTTTTCTGGAAGATCACACTCTCTCTTTTGAAGATCTCAGTACAGAGTCCTGAGTTCACCAAGGCCTCTGTGACATCCAGACCACACTGCTCCAGGTCTTCTTGGTAGAACATGATGTTTCCTTCCTCCAGCTGTTCAAACGCCAGCCTCCCCAGCTTCAGAAGAACTTCCCTGTCGGCCTCCGTCAGCTTCTGTTGACTCCTGTGTAGTGGCTGAAAGACTGACCGTATTTTGGAGAGGACAGAGGCCGATGGGCGATTACCTACAAAGAAAAATCGAGATTTGTTTTAAGACTCGAATTGGAGGAATGTACTAAACATTGGGAAACACTGATTATGTATGCACTCCAGCTAGAATAGTATTAACAACAATATCATGATGTATCAAGAAAGATGTACTGTGATTCTTGTTAAGAAACATTCTTTTATTTAGTGTACTCAGTTGTTATGATACACACAACATAAGACTGTGTAATAATGTGAGATGTGATTGTACTGCTGTTTATATACTGTAGATGCAGGATCTTATTTTCACCACAGTGAGTCATAAGTGTAAAGGCCAGAAGCTCATCATTCTTTTGAAGATCACTGGCCCCACCATTCTGACCACTGGCCCAGGTCAATAGGTATAGATCCCCATATTAACGAAAAACAACATATCCCAGCCAATTCCTGCGGTCTCGCCATTGAGGCTGGAACTTTCTCATATACCCATGCCCATGTTTGTCCAGTGCATCTCATTCAAGCACACAGATTGGTCAGATAATTCAAACGGCAGACGATTTCAAAGCCTCAGATTTTACAGATTTTTAAGCAGAGGGACTCCACAACCTCGTAAACTAACTTTAATAATCTATTATCAAAATAGTGAGTAAGCAAGTGAGCAGAAATACAGTCTCGGTGACGGTGACCTGTCACAGCAGCCAGCTGAGTGGAGCTCTCAGAGCCCCATGCTTTACTGACCGAAATGTCATTTTAAGCGGAGCTGAACAGGCAGACACACAGAGGCATGCGTAAAACACATATTTTGACTACTTCATGCTGTTGCTATTTTTTTTTTTAAAGTTACCTTTCGTTTCCTTTGGATTTTTGTGCATATTATAAAGCTGTTCTGGTCCATGTTTGTAAGCCTTTTTACCAGGAGTAAATTCCCCAAAGTTGCAACAACTTGTAGTGATCCACTGGGTTTTGCCTGGCCATAGTCTATTGGAGCTGGGGTAGTTGATTTGCAGGTTTGCTCCCCAGGTTTTTTTCATTGTGTATAGGCCAGGGAAATTATCCTTGTGGTTTGCACAAGGGGATGTGCAGACCTGTAATGAATGAATGAATGTTTTTTTTGTTGTTTTTAAATGTAAATTGTGTGCGTAATGCGCACAGGTGCATTAAGTGTGACCGAGGCTTTAAATGGGGAAGTGACGTGGTGAGAGGGGAGGAGAGTGAGAGACACAAGGTGCGTTTCCATCAGCTGTTTAGATGCGCATCGAGATGTATCGCATCGGAAAATGATGATGGAAACGCCGTGATTCGAATTAAAATCCCCTGATTCGCACAAACTGAAATACGCTCGCTATGGCCGGGTTTTGGTTGATTCGAATGGGATGGAAACAGCTGTATGCGAATCAAGTGTGACGTAGCGCACTTTCACCCCATCTGCTCCCGTGTTTGCAGTTCACTCACAAGACAACATCAGGGTTTCCGCTGTCTCACAACAATTAATTAATTGTGGCGCATTGCCACGGCAAAATAAAAGCCCCCACATACCTTCATATGTGATTAGGCCTACTGCACAGTTCTTCATAGTTCCTCCTCAGTAAAAACCAAACTTATCAACCAGCGCGTCCAGAGTTTATCATTAATAAAGTCTGGGGCGGCGCAACTCTCTCTCTCTCTCCCACACACACACACACGGGTCGCGTTATGACGGTAATAAACATATGCGCTAAATCGCACTAATGTGTTCAAATCAGACCGTCCGTCCGTCTGGCCGGGGGGGGGGGGGGTGCAAAGTCCGTAGATGGAAACACACATGATTCGAATTTCTTTTAATGCGCATTTCCCAGTAATTCGAATCACTTTGGATGGAAACATGGCTACTGTCGGCGTTTGGACGGCTGGCGTGGCGGCAATTCCAAAGCGGCATAGTGGATTATTTTCCCTGGTGGATTACCCTGTGGATTATAAAGGCCCGTGTGGACACCGCACGGCCGGGCCCATTTTCAGCCAAGCGGGACGAGGGAGAGGATTGGCAGGGTCACCTCGGCGGAGCCACGGCGTCTCTCCCGTGTGGACAGTAGGACAAACAACCTCTCTTTCACTCGCCCTCACCACGCACCAACAGACACACAGACCTGCACGCATTGACTGTGCGCTCGCGCACCCCTGCACACATACACACTCATTCCCACAGCTGGGACTCGGACTTAATGGACAGCGGGAGTGGGGAGGGCTTTCGGGTTCTGTTGATGCCGCCTGTGATGGGCGCGTTTTGAGTTCAGTGAAATACAGAGGCTAAGACTAAGTAGCGACTTTGTTTATTGTTTCCGCACCAGTGCGCGAGCCTAGGTCCGCCTGCAGCAGGACGGCGTTGTGCCAGTTCCCCTTATATCCTTATTGTAAGGGGAATTGTTACAAACTGACATCTGCGTGTGTGTGATTGTAAATGGCAAGACTTTGTGTTTGTTTATTTATTAAGCTTACACTGACTGCATCACATCTGTACACATGTCTTAAAACATGAGAAAAAAAAACAAAAAACGGAAACAAACACACACCCTAACCACCGCTCGAAGTAACGCACATTTCCTTATGAAAACTAAAGCCTTGTCGGAATGGCAGGACATTTGCATGTCAGAATATTGGTATGTCGGAATGGTGACATGTCTGAATAGTAGAATGTCGGAATGGCAGCATGTAACCCTGGGAGCACCCATCAGCGAAGAAGAGAGAACCGTAGACGGTAAGAAGAACGCTGATGCTTATGCCGAGTTGATTCACCTTTTGGATGATAAAAGCCTGTCGTTAATTATGAGAGATGCGCCGAACAATGCAAGAAAAGCACTGAAAATGTTACGGGATTATTATGCCGGGAAGGAAAAACCCTGCATTATCAGCCTATACACCATGCTGACATCGCCTCAGAAGACGAGCAGCGAGACGGTAATTAAGCAATATCACACGAGAGGGAGTGCTGTTGTACTGTATATCAGCACGGGTGTGATTCGGTCGTAGGCACGAGGCCGCAGGCCGAGTGCCGCAGATAATCACACCCGTGCTCGCTTTTATACAACAGTGCTACGAGCGCATTTTAGAACAGTAATAAACTACAGAAGATTATGATTTGTTTGTTTATTTAATCATTTCTTTGGCTCCGCCAACAGAAATAGTTCCGCAACTGGAAGGGAGACAAGGCTGTTGCCAGGCAACACATAAACATACTACATACTAGCTTGCTACTAGCCATTTATATCTATGGCTACTAGCTACAAGCTTTTCCACCGAGCTGCTTCCAGTGCTGGTTCTGGTTCTGAGCCCGTGTCTGATTAGCACCGGAGCAACAGGACCAGCGTGAAGACACACAGAGACGTTATCGATACCGTATTACATCTGTTTATCTGCTATGTAATCAATATAAACACAGTTGAAGCTAAGTAGCTGAGCTACGTGGCTAACAACAGCTAACGCTAATATCAAAACACATCGCCGTCAAAAGAGGGTAGTTGCCCCCCGGCGATTTTTTTCCAGCCGTGTTTAGTAGAGATTTATCGCCAATTAGACGGACCAGGTCAGGTCCGGGTTTTAATGTTCAGGTCTGTTTCTAACTGTAGTAGCAGCAGAGAGATGGGGCAGCCCCTGTATGGGGAGCGTAGTTCTGACTTAGCTCCTGTCCAGCTGAACAGCGGAGTTCAGCTCGGTTGGGACCGGTCGGAACTGACTGTTGTATAATAGACTATATCATCAGGGCGGAGACCGCCATTACGGCGCTGCGGAACGCATGTGAAACTGACTGTGACTGGAGGAGGCTGCACAGCCATCGGCAACTAACAACAGTTTATAAAATGCCCTGTCCAACTCTATCACTCACCGTACTTGTTCTTCTTCCTATTTGTCTGGACCAGCAGGAAGTGTGAGAACAGGTCTGTCGTGGTCTTGGGCAGCTTTCCTCTCTGGTCTGTGGTCAACATGTGCTCCAGAACTGTAGCACTGATCCAGCAGAAGACTGGGACTTGACACATGATGTGGAGGGTCCTGGACGTCTTGATGTGTGAGATGATTCTTCTGGACAGCCTTTTATCACTGGACCTCCTCCTGAAGTACTCCTCTATCTGGGCGTCAGTGAAGCCTCGGACCTCTGTTACCCTGTCAACACATGTAGGAGGGATCTGATTGGCTGCTGCAGGTCTGGAGGTGATCCAGACCAGAGCCGAGGGAAGCAGATTCCCCTGGATGAGGTTTGTCAGCAGCACGTTGACTGATGACGTCTGTGTGACATCAGACACAACCTCCCTGTTGTTGAAGTCCAGTGACAGTCGGCTTTCATCCAGGCCGTCAAAGATGAAGAGAAGTTTACAGACAGCCAGCTGCTCTGCTGTGACCTTCTGTAATGTTGGATGGAAAACATGGAGCAGCCTGAGAAGACTCAACCGCTGATCTCTGATCAGGTTCAGCTCCCTGAACGAAAGCAGCACCAGCAGACTGACATCTTGGTTCTCCCAGCCCTCGGCCCAGTCCAGAGTGAACTTCTGCACCGAGACGGTTTTTCCAGCGCCAGCGACGCCGTTGGTCAGAACCACTCTGATGGGTTTCTGTTGGACAGGTGAGACCATAGAGACGTCCTCTCTCTGTTGGACAGGTGAGACCGTAGAGACGTCCTCTCTCTGTTGGACAGGTGAGTCTTTAAAGATGTCGTTGCACTTGATTGTAGTGTCATGGAGGGTCTTCTTCTTGGACGTTGTCTCCAGCTGTCTCACCTCATGTTGGGTATTAACCTCTTCACTCTGTCCCTCTGTGATGTAGAGCTCAGTGTAGATCCTGTTGAGGAGGGCTCCACTTCCTGTTCCACTTCCTGTTGTCTCAGTTCCTTCAGTCACTCGTTCACATCTGCTCCTCAGACTGATCTTATGTTGATCTAAAACCTCCTGCAGACCACGATCTGCTGAGAGAGAAGAGACAGAGTCAGACTGAAGACAGAGAGTCTGACAATCTGATCAGATTATTTTCATCAGCTACAGAAAAACTACAGACAACAAAGAGAAGGTTTGAATCATCATCTTAAATGTCAGTGCTGTGTGATGGAACAATGACTCTGGAGAAAACAACAGGTCCTGGTTTCACAAATGACCACATCAGCAGACAGATGTTCAGTCTCACTTTGTCCACAGCTGCTCTGATTGGCTGTCTGCAGTCCACCTCTGGTTCTGGGTCTTTGTCCACACTGGGGACAGGAGGGGGGTCCTGAAGAACCAGACTGGTCCCAGTCTGAGGTGAAGCACTGTCTGCAGAACCAGTGTCCACAGCTGGTGGAGACTGGATCCTTCAGGACGTCCTGACAGAGACCACAGCAGGACAGCTGCTGGTCCACAGAGACACCACTCCTCTTCCTCCTGTCAAGACATTTCTGGATCAACAACATGTCACAGCTCCACATCTGAGCTCTGATTGGTTAACCTCCTCAAGGGGGCGGGGCTTCAGTAAGCAGAGGAGCAGAGAGAGAGAAAGTAGAGGAAGACGAGTGCAGAGAGATGAGCTGAATGAAGACCTGGTCCTGAACTGGTCTGGTTTCTGTCTCTGTTTATCTGTTGACCTTAAATCTGGACTCGAAGGCCCCGTCCAGACGAATACGGCTTCACCGAATCCAATCTTTTTCTTAATCGTTTTGAAAAAAATCTCCGTAAACACGGCATCGTTTTCAGAAATACCTGCGTCCACACGGATCCAGTGAAAACGACCCAAAACGCTGTAGTACCTACATACTCCAGGCGTGTGAGCGTGTGTGCCGCTGCAGCGCTGCCACACATAAACACTTAAGACAGAGAAGAAGACGGGAAGTCCCCGCTGTAATTCAATAGAAGAAGAAGCCCCCCGCTGTATTCAAACTCAAACATGGGATTAAATGTTGACAGGGAGTCATGTCAGAGTAAATATGACTATCAGTGATGATTAAACAGACGCGATTCAGCCGCAGCATCTGAGCGACCCCACGTAGTCGGCCGTTGTTGTTGTTGTTACGTCCATAGACTGTGTAGCTGCTGCAGCGGTGTGTGTGTGTGTGTCTCAGGTTACAGGTAGAGCGGCGGGGGGCATGACATCATCGTTTCAGAAAAAATCAGTTTTGGCCGTCCAGACGAAAACGCTGGGGTGACGTTTTCAAATTTCCCCACTCTGGGACCCGTTTTCAAAAAATACAGTTTTCACCCCCCGAAAACGCCGGATCCGTGTGGACGCGAGGCCGATCCGATAAAGTATTTATCCGGATAAAAAAAAAAAACGGATTTGTGTGGACGGGGCCTAAAACAAACTCCCTGTTAGTTTGAGTCTCTTCAGTTCTGCGTCGTCTCATCTGGTTTTTACTCCAAATGTGTGAAATGATTGAGAAGCTGTTGGTGGTGTTTTCCTCTTTCAGACACTGATCATGTGTTTGATGTTGGTTCTGGACTGAGTCCTATCAGCTCTTTAACTAATGAGCTCCTCATCCAGACGCTGCTGTGTGGCTCTAATCAACCTGTGTTGGAGCTCTGATCCAGTGTGAGGAGACTGAAGCTGACAACAGAAGCTTCAGCAGCTCCACCTGAGCTTCACTACATGTTGTGGAGAAGCTCAGACAGTCACAGACAGGAAACAGGAAACACTGATCACTCCTGTCTGGTTCCTGACTTTTCAAAATAAAAGTCTGTGTGTATCAGCTGCTTTAATCTCTACTGTGACTTCAGTTTAAAGGCTCAGACGTGTGGATCATTAAAGTGTTGGTGCAGCAACGTTCACACTGACTGAGGCTGATGACACAGGAACATGAGGACGCTGTGCTTCATCAGTCTGATGGACAGAGTGTGTGTGCATGTTTCTGTCTCTGAGGTTTGTTGTGAACCTTCAGAGTCTGATGGATCTGGTTCCTGGTTTCTCTCTGTTTCCTTCACATGAGTCTAATGACTGAATCATCTTCAGCTCAGTTTACAGTAGAAAAACAGACAAAACAGGAAGTAATTTCCTGTTCGGTAACGTCACACACATATGCTTGTAATGCTATCTTTGTGAGGACACTCATTGACATAATGTGTTCCCTAGCTCCTTACCCTAACCTTAACCATTACTCTTAACCTAATTTAACCGTAATCATAACCCAAAGTCTTAACCCTCAAACAGCCCTTGGAAAAAGTGAGGACCAGCCAAAATGTCCTCACTTCCCAAAAATGTCCTCACTCTGTTGGTTAAAAACTCTTGATGGTCCTCACAACGTAGTAAGTACAAGAACACACACATACAGTACACTCAGGTTCTGGGTTTTATTAGGTCTCTTACTGTGACTCTAAAGGTCCAGGTCCAGGTCTAAAGTAAATAGGTTTTCCCATGGACCAGTCACTCTTCATGGACAGACAAATGGATCCTGGAGACTCTGCTCTCAGTCTTTGGTTCTGACCTCTGCAAACACAAACATGTTTTTATTCACATCACATTGATCACTGATCAGTTCTCTGATCACAGATGCATTGTGGGAAGTCTCCAGTGACGTCAGCATCCAGCACCACACACTGTAGTGAAGGATGGAAGCAACACAGCAGCATCATAGACAACAGTGTAGAGTCAGTCAGTCATTAACTGTGTCCAGTGTCCAGCTGCTGAACATCTGTCTCACATCAGCTCTACACAGGATCACACACTGACACTGACACACACACACATACACACACACACACACACACACACACACGCAGAGGACACACAACACAGGCAGGCTTGGGGAGTAATGGATGTCATGGCATAAGAGGAAAAAAAAGGAAACTGTTACAGTACAGATAAACACATGTCATCAGATTGCTGGAATATTTGTTAAAATGGGGATTACTTCTTGTCAGGATTACTTTTTAAAAAAATGTTGCAGTTTTCCTCCTCCACTATTATCTTTTATTTCCTTCATGACGTCCTGTCAGTTTCAGGACTCTGACTGACCGATGACTCATGGTTGTTTGTCACGGGAGTTTGTCCATTGTGTTTTATTTTGAAATTTACCGGATGCACAGTGAGTTTGACTTCCTATCTTGAGTGATCTAATCGAAGTGGATTAATGTGTGCTGGTTGTGTGATATTCTTAATTTGCATATTTTGTATTAAAGTAATCCAAAAGTAACTAAAAGTAATCTGGTCGATTACTTTAATTGTGTGATACTTAAAGTAAGTTACTGATTACATTTTTAAAGTAACTCTCCCAGTCCTGCACACAGGTCTGTATCTGGTTTCTTACTGTGACTCTGGAGGTCCAGGTCCAGGACTGAAGTTTGGAAGATCTCTCATGGACCAGTCACTCCTCATGGACAGACAGATGGATCCTGGAGACTCTGCTCTCAGTCTGTGGTTCTGACCTCTGCAAACACAAACATGTTTTTATTCACATCACATTGATCAGTGGACACACACACATTTCCTCTTCTGTGACGTCACACACACTTCAGGTTTCTATCTGGTCTCTTACTGTGAGTCTGGAGGTTCATGTTTGGACCGGTCACTCTCCAGAGACTTTGATCTGTCCTCCTGTTCCTCCACATTAACACTCATCTTCAGGACTTCAGTCAGTCTGAGAGGGAGACCAGTAACACACACACACACACACACACACACACACACACACACACACACACACACACACACACACACACACACACACAGAATCAAGACACACCCAAATCCACCGAGGACAAACTATAATCACTTCCTTGTTTGATCCAGTCGTTGACCTCCACCACTCATAGTACTTTGACATTAAATCCATGTTCATCCAGTCACCGTGACCTTTCACTTTTGATGTTTGTTGTGAGTTTGAAGAAGTTGTGTGGAGGTGAATCTGAGACAATGTGCTGACGTATGTACGGACTACGTCTGACTCTTCTTCCCTCCACAGTCCACACAGACAAACTGACTCTCACACTCTGACACAACAACAACTACAACAACAACAACAACAATAATAATAATAATAATAATAATAATAATAATAATAATCATAATCATAATAATCATAATAATGTTGTGTTGACACTCACTCGTCTCAGACTTCAGTTTCTCTCCTTCTGCTCCGTTCACTCTAAAATGGTGGAATATTAGTTTCACTTCCTTCTCTGCATTTACAGGAAATCACACAAGGAGCAGGAGGAGGAAGTAGGAGGAGGAAGTAGGAGGAGGAGGAATAGGAGGGAGGAGTTGGGGGAAGTTGGGGGAGGAGGAGGTGGAGGAGGAGGGAGGAGGAGGAGGGAGGAGGATGAAGAGTGGGAGGAGGAGGAAGTTGGAGGAGCAGCAGAGGAAGAAGATCTGGACTCTGCCTGAAGCTCGACGTCTCAGCCTGTTACATTGTAACCAAACCTCTCAAGGACCCGGACCTCCTTCTGATGCCCCTCTCAAGGACCTGGACCTCCTTCTGATGCCCCTCTCAAGGACCCGGACCTCCTTCTGATGCCCCTCTCAAGGACCTGGACCTCCTTCTGATGCCCCTCTCAAGGACCTGGACCTCCTTCTGATGCCCCTCTCAAGGACCTGGACCTCCTCCTGATGCCCCTCTCAAGGACCTGGACCTCCTTCTGCCTCATGTTAAACCACAGTTTCTCATGGTGGAGTGAAGCTGGACAGAGATTTATAACTGGACCAACACATCAACTCTGTCGTCAAAACCAGTTTTTATCGTCTGAGGCTTCGATCCAAGAAAAAAGACTCTGATCTGTCTCTGAGAGATTTAGAGATTCATGCTTTTAGTTCTACACGTTTGGACTCCTCCTCTTCCTCCTCCTCCTCCTCATCTTCATCCTGTTCCTCCTCCTCATTCTCCTCTTCCTCATTCTCCTCCTCCTCCTCTTCCTCTTCCTCCTCCTCCTGTTCCTCCTCCTCCTCCTCCTCTTCTTCCTCCCCCTCTTCCTCCTCCTTCTCCTCCTCCTCTTCCCCCTCTTCCTCCTCCTCCTCCTCTTCTTTCTCCTCCTCTTCCTCCTCCTCCTTCTCTTTCTCCTCCTCCCCCTTCCTCGTCCTCCTCCTCCTCCTTCTCTTTCTCCTCCTCCCCCTTCCTCGTCCTCCTCTTCCTCCTCCGTCACCTTCTCCTCCTCCTCTTCTTCCTCCTCTTCCTTCTCCTCTTTTCCTCAACCTCCTCCTCCTCTTCCTCCTCCGTCTCCTCCTCTTCCTCATTCTCCTCCTCCTCTTCCACCTCCTCCTCTTCTTGCTCCTCTTCCTACTCCTTCTTCTCCTCTTCCTATTCTGCCTTCTCCTCTTCCACCTCCACCTCCTCCTCCTCTTCCTCCCCTCCTCCTATTCCACTTTCTCCTCCTCCTTCTCTTCCTCCTCCTCTGTCTCCTCCTCTTCCTCTTCCTCCCCCTCCACCTATTCCTCTTCCTCCTCCCTCTCTTCTTCCTCGTCCTTCTCCTCCTCTCTCTCCTCTTCCCCTCCCTCTCTCTACACTCTCTTTCTCCGCCCTCCTCTCTCTCTCCTCTCCCTCTTCCTCTCTTCTCTCTCCTTCCTTTACTGTAGTGAAGTTGTGTTTTGATGATGTTTTATTGTCCAATCACGTCCCATCGTTTGTAGCTCATTAACAGCGTCACATGTAAACGACACTAATAACCATTAAACATTAATGATCTAGATCTAATAACTCTGAGACCAGATTGACACAGTGAAGTCAGTGATGTGTAAAAAGCTGCTGTAACTCTGATCCACCACCAGGTGTCGCTGTGTTCACATGTCTGAAGCTTCGTCAGGTTTTGTGAATGAGTTTGTGTCCTGGTTTAATAACTCGTGACTCTTCAGGCTGCGTTCAAGGAAACCGGTTTTTCTCAGACTCCAGTGAAGTGGATCTTCTCCTCCGTCTGTTTCAGTGCACGTTGGTGACGGTGAGGACGACTCACGTCACGTTCAGGTGAGTCAGGTGATCTGACGCTGCTCGTCTCCTGACGTCGGATCAGACCGAGGCTTCATGTGTGTGTGTGTGTGTGTGTGTGTTCTTGTTCTTACTACGTTGTGAGGACCGGAGAGAGTTTTTCACCAGAGTGACGACATTTATTTGAAAGAGCGTTACAAGAGTGTGTTTGTGTCCACCTCCTCCTCATCTTCTCCTCCACCTTCTCTACCTCCACTTCCTCCTCCTCCTCCTCTCTCTTCTTCCTCCTTTCTCCTCCTCCACCCCCTCCTCCTTTCTCCTCCCCCTTCCTCGTCCTCCTCTTCCTCTTCCGTCACCTCCTCCTCCTCCTCTTCTTCCTCCTCTTCCTTCTCCTCTTCTCCTCAACCTCCTCCTCTTCCTCCTCCTGCCCCTCTAAGTCTCTCTCTCCCTACACCTGCTCTTCCTCCTGCACCTCCTCCTCCTCCAACTCCTCCTCATCTTCCGCCTCCTCCTTCTCCTCGTCCTAATCTTCCTCTTCCACCTCCTCCTCCTCCTACAACTCCTCCTCCCTCCTCCCCTTCCTCCTCCTCTTCTTCTTCCTCCTCCTCTTTTCCTCAACCTCCTCCTCTTCCTCCTCCTCCTTCTCTAAGTCTCTCTCTCCCTCTTTCTCTCCTCCTCCTCTCTCTCTCCTCTACCTCTTCCTCTCTTCTCTCTCCTTCCTTTACTGTAGTGAAGTTGTATTTTGATGATGTTTTATTGTCCAATCACGTCCCATCGTTTGTAGCTCATTAACAGCGTCACATGTAAACGACACTAATAACCATTAAACATTAATTATCTAGATCTAATAACTCTGAGACCAGATTGACACAGTGAAGTCAGTGATGTGTAAAAAGCTGCTGTAACTCTGATCGACCACCAGGTGTCGTTGTGTTCACATGTCTGAAGCTTCGTCAGGTTTTGTGAATGAGTTTGTCTCCTGGTTTAATAACTCATGACTCTTCAGGCTGCGTTCAAGGAAACCGGTTTTTCTCAGACTCCAGTGAAGTGGATCTTCTCCTCCGTCTGTTTCAGTGCACGTTGGTGACGGTGAGGACGACTCACGTCACGTTCAGGTGAGTCAGGTGATCTGACGCTGCTCGTCTCCTGACGTCGGATCAGACCGAGGCTTCATGTGTGTGTGTGTGTGTGTGTGTTCTTGTTCTTACTACGTTGTGAGGACCGGAGAGAGTTTTTCACCAGAGTGACGACATTTTTGGGAAGTGAGAACATTTTTTTGGCCTCACGAAGACAGCAATACAAGAGTGTGTGTTTCTAGTTCTGGTTCTTTCTGGTTCAGGTTTAGTTCTCTGTCCTGATCTTCAGACTGTAGATGTTCCCTCTCCTCCCTCGCCGACACCGACAGGACAGAATAAAATAAAAGTCTTTATATCCATGTTAAGTTCTGAAGTTGTTAAAAAGATTTGATGTGGTGAAAGTGAAAAAAAGAGAGAAATGAACTATTACATGTTTTACACATTACATATTACACATTCCCAAGGCTGACACTCATGCTTCTGTCAGCCAGATATGATTCTAGCCACTCCAGAGCAGCACCATGAATACCCACTAGGTGGTGTAACCGAGCCACTAAGGTCTTGTGGTCCACAGTGTCCTAACATTTAAATTCCTACCAATTCAGTATAACGTGAAGTAAATGGACCAGTTTCTGTGCATTTACTTTTATTTTGGCGCATCTGCCGATACGGTTCAGACATAATTTTTGTTGGAAAGTGACGGTATTTAGGAATCGTTAATCAATACCATGATTAATTGTGACAACAGGTAATCGTGACGTCCCTATACCTGAGGACCTGCCACGGACACAGGAGGGCGGCGTGAGGCCCGGTAACTAGTCCGGCTGCCCCCCCCCCCCCCCCCTCACTTTGTTGGTGAGGAAAGAGGAGCAGTATCTCTTCGGGTCCAGCTCCCCGTCACACACACCGATCAGGTTCGATTCCCTGGTGCCGCCGCCGGGTGAAGCCATGGTTGCTCACATGTGTCGGTGCCGAGCCAGTGGTCCGTCACCAAAATATCTCCGCCCTGCTCCCAAGACACTTAAATCCTTTGTTCCAGCCCTGTCTCTTTTAAAAATAACAAGACCTTTCCATACATACTTGATGTCTCACTAAGGATGCTCTCTAAGGAGAAGCATATCTTTGCTTGCTTCACAGCCTCTTTCATTCTCTTCCTCTTCTCCTCATATGCTGGACACCAAATTAACACATGTTCTACACATTCTACTTCCCCACAAAACTCACAACTTCCCGTCGGATGCTTCCCTATCATGTGCAATGTTTTATTTAATCCTGTATCCTCAGTCGGGTAATAACTGCCTCTTCCCTCCTACTTCTACTCAGGGTTTCTGCAGGTCATTTAAAAGCATTAAAAGTCATTAAATATATATTTTGATAAAATTAAGGCCTTAAATGGCATTAAAAGGCATTACATTTGATTCTCAAAGGCATTAAAAATGTTTATAAAAAATTGATTGATTCATACAGTGAGATTGTGTTATCATTACATCCCTATAGAGCACAAAGAGCAGAAGAATAGGGGGATTATACAGTTAATTTACAGTAAAATTAAACGTGGGTGAAGAAATGGATAATTTTAATTAATTAATAAATTAAATTAATTATTATTAAATTAATATTTTTAGGTGGTGGCAGACTACTGTTGACTTTTTTTTTTAATCGCTATCTGCAAAAATCGGAATCGGCAGGTCAGGCTTTTTAAAATTCGGTGATCTGCCAGAAAATTGCAGTCGGTGCTCCCCTATTGGTGTGATAAACATGCATAACCAAGTAATTGGGTGTATGTATGCACACGTATAGTATTTGCAGTCTGTGAGGTTCAAGGTATCCTTTATTTACAGTATACCACAGTAAAAGTACTTGTTACTGCAAAGGGACAGGACAATCGCCAACAAATCAGAGATGAACTTTTAATTAACTTTGATTTGTTGTTGTGAAGCAGAAGAATTTATCTTTTTTAAGTTGACTTCTGTTTGCTGCAGATCTGTAGCACAAAGTCTCTTATACCAAACACAATATTTATCTGTTGCTAATGTTTTGTTGTAGACTGTGAAGCCAAAGGACGATTTCTACATTTGTGGAGAATAAAGATGATTGTTGTTATTATTACCAACATTTTTGCTGTTGTTGATTGAAGTAATAGTATAAACTTTGTTTGTATAGTTCTTATGAAGATAGATTTACAAAGTGCTTCAAAACTATTTGCTACACAACAAAACAAACACTGTAGATGAAATTGAGCAGCACAGAATAAAAGGACAAAACACAGAAACTCCAAAGAGATATAATGGAATGGAGGGACAAGGAGATTTTTACAGATAAGTAAAATCTGAAAATCAACCTTCAGACTAAAGGGAATCACAAGTATGTGCTTAGTTTTCCTTACACAGGTTCCAGAAAAACTGGAGCTGCAGTACAGGCTGTCGACCACTAGATGGAGCACAGGAGAGCTGAGGCCGATCAGTGTGAGAGGAGTTTTTCATCCAGAGGAACCACAGTAACACAAACTGAGTTCATGAAGAAATAAATAAATAAACCTGCTGTATGTTCAAAGATGTTAATGTCACACTGACAAAGTCTTGCAAATAAAAATGATAAAAAGAGCTAAACATTTTTATTGAACTTCAGTTTATGATGTTATTCTGTTACAGTAAGTAGCTACACTCCAAACATGATCGATAACCACAAACTGTGACTGATGAATTTCATTTTCTTTCTTTGATTAGCATATTAACATCATACATAACCTTTAAGCTGCTGTCAAACACTTTGAAAAACAAGATCGATCCATGTCTTTTTTGGATATTCATAATTTTATGTTTTAGAAAATAGAGCAGTGGAAACATTCTTGGAAGCATAAATATTTTTCCATACAATAGTTTCCATTTTACATATTTTTCCAGACCTAGAAATGTATCAAATCTAATCCCATACTTTTCCATACTTGAGTAGGAATCCTGAATAAAAATGTTTCATATGATACACTGCAGTAGAAATACTTTCTTTAGTTACAGTAGGACAGTAAAAGTACTCCCTGTACTTACAGTAAAACAGTAAAAATACTATATGTATTTACAGTAAAACAATAAAATACTTCCTGTAGATACAGTATCAGAGTTAAAGTACTTCTCGAGTAAATACTTGAACTCTACAGTAAAAGTACTTAGTTTGGAGTTACTGGAGTAAAAGTACTTCCTGTACTTGAGTGACAGGTGAAGCTCATTGTTCCTGTTTGACTCAACACCTTTACCTGTGACTGGATCACTGATGATTGACACATTGAAGCTGCTGAAGCGTTTTCTGAGTCTGTGATGTCATGTGTGATGTCACATCCTGACAGGTTCACCTGCTGCACTTTACACTTTATTTCACTCCCACAGTCTCATCAGCTGTGGAAACAGATACAGATCAGACTCAATACAGAGTCTCCAGTCGAAAGTCTGGACTCTTCACAAAACACCCTTAAACTCTCTGTCCTCACGTCTCTCTCTGTCTTCAAACAAAATTTACTACATACCACAGTCGACACCTGCACATGCTAACAGGCTTCTCGTCATGCCCCATTGATTAATTACATTGTATTATATTGTATTTTATTGATTATATTGATATACTGTATGTACTGTTTTGTAGAGAATTTTTCTGTGTAATTTATTAACCTTGTTTCACTTTTAGCACTCCCTTCCCCCTCAGGCTGCACTTGAAAATAAGAATTTTGTTCTTAATTTGCTTGCCTGGTTAAATATCATGAAGCTGCTGCAGAGCTGAAGAGCTCAGGTCATTGTTGCTCAGGTACAGTTCTCTCAGGTGGGAGGGGTTGGACTTCAGAGCTGAGACCAGAGAAGAACACCTGATGTCTGACAAACCGCAGCCCTCCAATCTGAATAGAGAATAAAAGAAGAAGATGAAATGATTGGTGATTGATCAGATGTGTCCTGATCAATGATCAGTGTGTAAATGAGTAGAAGGACTTTGTATGGGAGGACGTTGTAATGGGAAATTTTGGTATAGCATGTTATTCAGGTGTGTGCTTTAAGACTGGGGCACAAACATGTTATTCAAGTGAACATTCCTGTGCTGACAATTTATGTGGCCTTATCAGGGGAAGCAATATCCACACTTAGCAGGCCCGAGGTCAGGACCTGAAGGATCGCTTTGACACAGTGCCTGTGGATTTACCACTCTCACTATCAGGGGGTAAAGCCAGGCATGGCGCCATATATTTTGTCTGTTCAAAGCTTTGTTTTACTATAAGATAGCGTGTCTCTAAACTTTTTCAGCTCACTCACTCACTGACTGTACTCCTGTTCGGTTGTTTGTGTGTGACTCCATTCATGAATGCCTTTTATTAAAACTCAAGAAAGACAGCTGACGTGTCCACTCATCCTTTTTTAATATTTTGGTGAAGGAACAACATTTTTTGCCACCACAATTTGGCGACCACGAAGGGACCCCATCTGTGAGCGGATTTTTCGTTTCTGGACCGAAGGTGATTAAAGTGCACACCTCGGACTCCCCCGTCAAGGAAGGTTGAGAAGAGGGCCTGACGTCCAGAGGACTGAGAGTCCCCTCACCGGTCGGGGTCCAACGAACTCGGTGGCTACAGAAAACACCTCGCTGTCTTTTTCTGGTGAGTTTTGAGAAAAGAAAGGGCCAAAGTCCCGTCTCTACCTACTGAGTTCGCAGTAGTGGCGGCAGACGTGCCGGACAACTCGGCTTCCTATTCGGGGGAGGCCAAGTGTCAGGGAGCGGTAGACTTCCCTCAAGTCGAGGACTTGGGGCTTCAGGTTCTGGGAACCTGCAGTAAGCCAGACCCGGGAGTCTGAGGCACTTAGGGGCTACAACACTAAGACAGGCGGAGTAAGGAGAAGAAACAATTTTGACTGTCTGGAGAACTACAATTTAATTTTGAGAAAATAATTAAAGTCGGAATCCGGTTAAAGTTAAAGAGTAAATTTAAAATTAAAATTTAGCAGTGCTACTCTTCTTCTCTTTTCTTTAAAACAGAAAATAATCTAAATTGCGGTTATTCTGAAATTAAATCTAAATTTATTATGCTTAAATATTTTAAAGATTCAAATTTGAACGGTGAGTAAGTAAGATAATCTAAATCTGAGTGGCCTACTGTTTTTTCTTTTGTGAAAATTAAACTTGCAAACGTCTGAGAGAATACAATCATGGGAACGAAACAAAGCAAACCCTCTGGATGTAATCTATCCGAGGGACCAGATTACGAAGCCCCAAATATAAAGTACATGACAGATAACTATGGAGAGGAAGCCATAGCCCAATTAGATCTGTGGGTCAGAGAATTTAAATTTCCAAAAATGGGCAGCCTGAGCGTTGAAGAGTTAAAGGCTTTAAATGCGAGACTGCTGCGTCGGAATAATAAAAGCAAGAAGGGAATGAGGATAAATTGGAAAGCTTTTGACATGTGGATGTGTGAAGCAGAGTGTAGGCAGGGCTCCAACAGGACCGTGCCCCAGTGTCTGAAGCTGGATCCAGACCTGGACTCGACTGCACCGTGCCATCCACCTCCACCCCCACCTTCATCGTCACTTCAGGATGTTTCTCCTCATCATCATCATCAGCAGCAGCAGCAGCTCCCACCCTGCCTGGCGCTCCCCAAGCCCGGGGAAAAAGAACAATGTGAGCAGCCCGTGTCCATGCCATGGACAGTGGCTGGTAAACATGCTGTCTGTGCACAGTCGCCACTGGTATACTGTGTAAGCCTGGACGAAGTCAAGGCTTATGCCATTGAAGCAGTCTTGACTGCAGAACTGATAAAGAACATGGACAGTGGTGACGGAGGGGGCAGCTGTGGCCGCGACCGCCAACTCCACCCGCGACGCAGGTCTCAGAACCGAGGCCGGGGCCATGCCGGCTGCGGACGCGGAGCAGCAGGTCGCGGCAACGAAAGGGGGGGCCGATGCTTTCGGTGTGGCAAGATAGGACACTGGGCACGGTACTGCCCCAATGAGAGGAGAGAGAGAGTGAATTGGGACAGACTATATGGTGGAGGTGGGAGCCGGGACGAGTCTGGTGGAGACACTGGGCCGGCAGCTGGGAGCGCATTGGAAACACGTGAGAACACCTACACTGACACAAACACTGATACACAGACACATGTTGCACACCCAAACACTAACACTGAAACTGAGCAGGCTGTGCATTTCGTGAGAAATAGCTTAAATTCAGCGACACGTCTTAGTAGAAAGTTGGTGTGGGTGGGAAATTTTTCTTTGATTTTTTTAAAGGTTTTTAGCTCCACTAAAATGCATTTGATCCTAATTTGGGAAACATTTCAAACATTCATTGCTCATGACAGAAGTCCAGTTTTAAATTGATGAAAAATGATTTATTTGTTTGTTAGGTTTATCTTTGATTTGTACACTAGACGGGGTTGAGTGAGATAAGGGTAGAAAACTATCAATGCTTTTCCACCACCCCGACACACAAATCATGCTGGGGGAAAGTACTCTCCCCCTGCTCTGTTGTGCTGCAGCTCCGAGCACACACACACATTGACGTCACATGCCTGCGCTGCAGTACACACATACACTCCTATTATGACAGTAGGAGTATCACTGATTAAATAATGCTAGGCGGGGATTGTTTGAATGCAAATAGGTTATTTTGAGGTAATGTTAAATGTATTGCCCCAACAATCTGAACCACACATCTCATTGGTGAATCCTGCATGTACAAACTTGGAAAATTGGGTAGAGAAGCTAAATGCTTCCTCAAACTAGAAGGCTACAGCTGATCCTCAGGTGCACTTTAAAGAAGTCCTGAGGGCAAATTGCAAATTGTTGAATAATGATGTTGAAGTTGAGGATGAGATCATATTTTTCTTTGACTATCCCAATTTTCACATAGACAAGAAACTGTTTAAATCTGTTGAAGAGATCTCGGAATTAAAAGATATTCTCAGTCATCTCTGGGCTAAAAGTAAGCATGACGTTTCTGATTAAAAACAATTATAAGCCTGTTGTTATGACGATTAGCCTAAATCACACTGTTTTGTCCCTGTTGTAACCAGTATCCTCTCAGACATGAAGCAGGTGAAGGCATTAGGCCTGTGTATGATGCTTTGTTGAAAGCTGGTGTGATTGTGCCATGTGCTGGTTCTCCAGTGAGAACCCCCATTTTTTCTGGTGCATAAGATTCGACCTGAGGGCGAGCCTGCGGAGTGGAGATTTGTGCAAGACCTGCAGGCTGTAAATGTTGCTGTGCAGGCCAGGGCGCCGATGGTACAGAATCCGTACACGATTTTGTTTAGAATTCCAACAAATAGTGAAATGGGTTTTTTGTTGTTGATCTTTTTAAACGCTTTCATGTAAGTTTGACAGTCAATTTTGGTTTTGCTTTTTGGTTTGGTGGGAAGGTGTATGCGTTTTGCTCGGTTGTGTCAGGGTTGGTGTAAATCTTCAACGATTTATTGCTTTACTCTGGGGGACAGCCTGGAGCCTCTGGTGTTGCCAGAGAAACGTGCTTTGTTGCAGAATGGTGATGGTATCTTGATTGCAAGTGAGACCAGAGAGAGATGCGTTAAAGCTGCTCTGGCTCTTTTGACCCATCTGGGTAAACAGGGGCACTAGGCCAGCCTGTCCAACATGTAGTTTGTTGCCACAGAGGTCACATCTTGGGTCACATGATCTTAACAGAGGGAGGATCCCCCTCATAAAAAAAAATAAATAAATTTCAATTCTGTAAATTCATTAAAGTGATATAATTTTTGGCCATGAGAAGCTAGCAGACAATGGGTCGCTCGTTGTGCAGTAATTTAGGCACCATTCGCAGCAATTGCTTATGGACAAGGCCTAAAGCTCAGACCCTGTCACTTAGGTTTGACACTGACGACTGTGGAGGCTGACAAAGTGTTGTAGTGACTTTAAAGTAGTTTTACAAAGCACCTCCAGTACTTGGACTGACTGACTGCTCATGACCTTTGACCAGGACTGTTGACGAGAAGGAGGGATTCTGACTTCTGTCATGTACTGTTTTAACCCTGTTACTCTCCTTCCAACAGCTGAGGACGGAAAGCCACATGACCATGTGGCCATCATAATGTATGTTTTTCTCCCACAGGCCAGAGTTAAAGGATACTCTACTCAGTATTTTTTTTTTTTTTTTGAAGAGTGTTAATTTTCAGGATGTTGGACATATTTGGGTGAATGGAGACGACTTCAACAGGAAAACCTAAATGATCAGCATTAATTGATATTTCTTTTTGGTTGAACTGCTGGTACCGACATAACAAATTGCTGTGCGAAAGTTCACGTAAACAACATTGACATTTTCTCTCTAGGTGATACCAGGACAGATGCAGCTGCAGTCGCAGCTTCAAGGCTACTTTTGGCTCACGAAGTATGTGTCCGTTGTTTTTCTCTAACACCCCCGTTCCATCCCCACAGTTGTGGCTACCGCTGAGATAGCCAACTTGTTGATATGAGCCTCTCTGGCAAGAGAGGGCCGTGTGGAAAACCAGAGAACAGCAGTCTCTGCTGTTTCCCTTGTTTATGTTTTCTCCACAGTGTGTGAAGTTGACACATGGGTTGAACCATGTGTCAAAAAGGGGGAAGGATGAATGATTGAAGTATGTATGAAATCACTGGCCAGTGTGTGGATGAATGATGTGGTATTGTGCATTCTCGTTGTTGTCTGTTTGTTTTTTTTCCTGTTGTTTGTTTTTTCGTATAAATTTTACCAACAGGTGGAGGTTGCCCTACAGGGCCAGCAGACACAGAGCTGTGTGACCGCAGGCTATACATCGTGGTGAACGACCATGACATCCCTGTAAGCAGCTCGGGTGCAGCCTAAGGGTGGCGACCAGTTTCCTGCTGGTTATCTCCATCACCGCGTGGCTGTCGGTGCTGTTACTGAAGGAGATCTACAACCGCAGGACGAGCAACAACGTCATGACAGATTCACCTCACCCAGGCCACAAATCTACACCACACGCTTTGCATTCTGGTGAAGACATCTGCTGTTACCGTGAGTAACACAACATCGAGCTGGAGGACAACGTCGGATGCAGGGCAGTGATGAGAGCTGCAAGGGTGCTGACCAACGCAAGCTGCCGTGCTTGCGCTGCCCTGTCACATGACAAAGGTAACTCTGTGCCGTTGAACACCTCTTCCTAAAATTCTGGGGGCAATGATTGCTTTTACCCAGAATGACATGGCCCTGCACTCGTAGTTCACAACCCGACAGAGGAACGGCTGAGGATTCAACGCAACTGTTGTGAGTTACGAGGGGCTGAAGGTTTGTTCCTGGAATGTTTCCACAGTTGTTTTGAAAACAACTCCACTTTTCCCAAAGGACCACAAATCCTACTACTCAGAGAAGCGCAGTTTGTTCACTCGGGATCGTGTTACACCCAGAGAGCAGTCTCTGGGTACATCAGCACGTGGACAACCTGTGGTGGCGACAGGTAATGTGGGACGACAACTTGGACATCTTCAGATGTGACCTGATATGGTCGCAGGTTTCAATTCTCATAAACATTGACTTTAGGATCACTCTCACTCTCACAAGAACTACAGAGTTGCGGGATGAGCTCCTTTAAGTTTCCATATTCAGTGTTGATAATTTTTCACATTGAGTGATGTAACCAATAAAGTTGTTTTTTTATGTTTTCAGTTTAAGATAATCACAAAGCACCATGTTTGGTTTTCATGCATTGCTATATGTGTGAGTTTGATGTTTTTGCTTATCTTTAACAGTAGTATTTTATCATTGCTTGTGATTTTGTTTCTACTGCTGGACATGACGGTGATTACTGAAAGTCTGAATTTCACAAACACAGTTTTGATATCTCTGATTGTTTCATGTTTTTGGTTATTCGTACCATTGGTGAAATCAGTGATGGACTGGAATGACGAGTGGGTTTCCCCCCTTCTGGGGAGGACGATGAGTTGCTTTAACTTTGTATTTTGCCTTAATCATTCCTCACTGATGTGCAACTTATGTTTTTATGCGTGTTGTTCTGAACTGTATTGGAGCTGTCATGTCCTGTTGATGTATGAGAGGGAATCAAGCATTAGCCTTGTCACGAAGGGTTAACTCATGGAGAAGTGTGTGCCAGGACATGTGAAAAGAACTGTTACATTTTGCTTTCTTTTATTATTAGTCTAATTACACTCGTGTAATCAATGTTAGTGATTTCTACTTATAGTTGAACAACGGTCATGGTTTTTGGAGATGTTTGATTTATCAGCTTACACCGTGTTATGATTGTAATCTTTTTCCTTACGTTTTTTAGTCTCACAGTTTGATTTGATTTGTTTTGTGTTATTCTGGGTCTTCTGCATATTATTTGAAGTAGTTTAGTTTAGTATTGATTATGGGATTTTTTCCTCATCATATTCGAGGTTTTTCCCCTTTTATCTTAAGTTAAGAGCAGCTAGACGGATGAGTCTTTTACCCTCCTCTTGTCAAGTGAGGGGAGGGGTTTTGGCTCGTCTGTGCCTGTGACCTGGGGTCCTCTGCCTGGGGTCTGTAAACTCCCGAGTTGGAGACTGGGGGTGCTGGCGTTTGGCTGGTGCGGGGCAGGGCACCAAAGGTCATGGGGTAGTTCAGTACAAAATTTCCTGTTTCTTGTTTGGTTTAGCATAAAAATGCTAAAAAGGGTGGAATGTAATGGGAAATTTTGGTATAGCATGTTATTCAGGTGTGTGCTTTAAGACTGGGGCACAAACATGTTATTCAAGTGAACATTCCTGTGCTGACAATTTATGTGGCCTTATCAGGGGAAGCAATATCCACACTTAGCAGGCCCGAGGTCAGGACCTGAAGGATCGCTTTGACACAGTGCCTGTGGATTTACCACTCTCACTATCAGGGGGTAAAGCCAGGCATGGCGCCATATATTTTGTCTGTTCAAAGCTTTGTTTTACTATAAGATAGCGTGTCTCTAAACTTTTTCAGCTCACTCACTCACTGACTGTACTCCTGTTCGGTTGTTTGTGTGTGACTCCATTCATGAATGCCTTTTATTAAAACTCAAGAAAGACAGCTGACGTGTCCACTCATCCTTTTTTAATATTTTGGTGAAGGAACAACATTTTTTGCCACCACAACGTTTAGGGAGAAGACATTGAAATGTGTGAATGTACATACTATATTATTAAGAATCACACACACACACACACACACACACACACACACACACACACACACACACACACACACACACACACACACACACACACACACACACACACACACACACACACACACACGGCTGAAGTGATCAGATCATTGATTATTGATCAGACTGAGTGAAATGAGCTGAAAGTGAAGAGTCATTGTCAGTGTGAGAGAAGAACAAGTGGAAACATGAGACAACAACTATTTCAAATGTCCTTCATTCATGACATCAAAGTCAATGAATCAACTTCTGAGTGAAGATCAATCAGGTTCAGTTGTGGATCAAAGATCTAAGATCTACAACAGTAACAGTCAGTGAACTGACCTCAGAGTCTCCAGTCTACAGTCTGGACTCTCCAGAAAACCACTCAGATCCTTCATTCCTGAATCCTGCAGGTAGTTATGGCTCAGGTCCAGTTCTCTCAGGTGGGAGGGGTTGGACTTCAGAGCTGAGACCAGAGAAGAACAGCTGATCTTTGACAAACTGCAGCCCCACAATCTGAATAAAGAATAAAAGCAGTGAGTTGAGGACAAAGCTCCTTGTTGACAGCGTT
This sequence comes from Trachurus trachurus, assembly GCF_905171665.1. Lineage (NCBI taxonomy): Eukaryota > Metazoa > Chordata > Actinopteri > Carangiformes > Carangidae > Trachurus > Trachurus trachurus. The sequence continues at coordinate 32,951,854 of NC_139897.1, forward strand.
CAGTGTCTCATCATCTGTTCAGAGCTGAAGAAGCTTCAGAAAGAACAAGTTTAGATTATAGCTGCTGCGCAGCGATGGGTCGGGTCCGGGCTACTTTTGAGCAAATATAGGCAATTCTGAGCAACAAACAGGAGAATAGGAAGACAAGACAGTTGACCTTATAATGTCCAATTTGCATCAGTTGAGGATTGAACCGACAACCTCGGGAACCAAAGACCGTTGTCTATCACACTGAGCTAATTGACAAGTGGCAGTTCAACAGTGGCTTCACAAATTGAGTAAGCCATTCACTGTCGTGCAGGCAGATTTGAAACCACAGTAAAAAGAAAAATCAGTTTTGACTCTAAGATGTTAGGAGCCTTCGCACATGATACAGTCCAAGCTATTGGGATTTTTAAATTTAGAGGCTTGCTGTGATGCCACCATTAGGACAATTGTCTTGTGTTTTGTGTTGAGGACATCTGACATTTTGCTCTGTCATCATCATCACCCTTGCTGGGTCTCAAACTCACAATCTCTGACACCAAGAACCAGCTCCTAACTCGCTGAGCTAATTGGCTGGTAGTGAGACCTGCTGTGTCGCTTCATTTATCCACTCAGGGAGTCAGTGCCCGGGCAGCTGTTGTGATGAAATGGTCAAAATGTCAGAAATTCAGTCATCTAAACAATAATCTGATAATACATGGGATCTGGCATGGGGTTGGACATTTCTGTAAGGTTTGGTGAGTTTTCACCCATGGGAAGTATGATTTCCTTGGAAGTAGAAAGAAGAAGATGACACTGGACCTTTGTGCAAAATGTAGTGAGCTTTAGCCCATGGTCCAGTCCAAGCTATTTGTTTTGTTTTTTTAATTTAGAGGCTTGCTGTCACCATGAGGACATCTGGCATTTTGATGTGTCATTATCATCATCACCCTTGTTGGGTCTTGAACCCACATCCCCTCACACCACAAACCAGCGCTTAACTCAGTGAGCTAATTATCTGGAAGTGTGACATGGTGTGTGTCTTCTCAAATAGACTCAGGGAGTCAGTGTCCGGGCAGCTGTTGTGAACGGAGATTTCAAAAATGGTAAAAAAGTCAGAAATTCTGTTATCTAAACAAAAAATACATAAATTGCATCTAGACAGCTTGAGGACATTTGACATTTTGATCTGTCATCATCATCATCATCACCCTTGCTGGGTCTCAAACTCACAATCTCTGACACCAAGAACCAGCTCTTATCTCGCTGAGCTAATTGGCTGGTAGTAAGAAAGAATTATAGCTGCTGCGCAGCGATGGGTCGGGTCCGGGCTACTTTTGGGCAAATTTAGGCAATTCTGAGCAACAAACAGGAGAATAGGAAGACAAGACAGTTGACCTTATAATGTTCAATTTGCATCAGTTGAGGATTGAACCCACAACCTCGGGAACCTAAGACCATTGTCTATCGCACTGAGCTAATTGACAAGTGGCAGGTCAACAGTGGCTTCACAAATTGAGTAAACCATTCACTGTCGTGTAGGCAGATTTGAAACCACAGTAAAAAGAAAAATCAGTTTTTGAGGTAAAATAATGATATGTATTTGTCAAACATCTACTATGAGTCTAAGATGTTAGGAGCCTTCGCGCATGGTCCAGTCCAAGCTATTTTTTTTTATTTTTTTTATTTAGAGGCTTGCTGTGATGCCACCATTAGGACAATTGTCTTGTGTTTCATATTGAGATCAACTGACATTTTGATCTGTCATCATCACCATCACCCTTGCTGGGTCTCGAACTCACAACCTCTGACACCAAGAACCAGCTCCTAACTCGCTGAGCTAATTGGCTGGTGGTGAGACCTGCTGTGTAGCTTCATTTATCCACTCAGGGAGTCAGTGCCCAGGCAGCTGTTGTCAAGGCAGATTTCAGAAAGTCAGAAATTCTATTATCTAAACAAAAATCTGTTAATACATAAATTGCGTTTAGACAGCAAAACAGCTTAAGGACATGTGACATTTTGATCCGTCATCATCATCATCATCACCCTTGCTGGGTCTCTAACTCACAATCTCTGACACCAAGAACCAGCTCCTAACTCACTGAGCTAATTGGCTGGTAATGAGACCTGCTGTGTAGCTTCATTTATCCACTCAGGTGAGTCAGTGCCCGGGCAGCTGTTGTGATGAAATGGTCAAAATGTCAATAATTCAGTCATCTAAACAAAAATCTGTTAATACATGAATTGCGTTTAGACAGCAAAACAGCTTAAGGACATGTGACATTTTGATCTGTCATCATCATCATCATCACCCTTGCTGGGTCTCGAACTCACAATCTCTGACACCAAGAACCAGCTCCTAACTCGGTGAGCTAATTGGCTGGTAGTGAGACCTGCTGTGTAGCTTCATTTATCCACTCAGGTGAGTCAGTGCCCGGGCAGCTGTTGTGATGAAATGGTCAAAATGTCAATAATTCAGTCATCTAAACAAAAATCTGATAATACATAAATTGCATCTTGACAGCATGGAAATGTTAGTGATTTGTTTTTAATGATAAGTGTTTTGCTTCATAAGAGAAAATCTGATGTTTATAAATTCCACTCTCACATTGACTGCAGTTGTTCCCATGAGAGTAGAATTCAAAATGTTCTCAAAAATTCAGTTTTTGAGTTAAAATTCTGATATTTGCCAAACTTCATCAACCATGACTCCAGAATATTGTCATTTTTTTTCAGGAAGATTGAAAATGTATTTATCAAGAATTTGATGGTATATGTTTACAGTACCGTTTACAGTCAAACGTTTTCATGCACTGTAGGCTCAATTTTTGCTTAATCAAAAATCCGAGAAACAAGTTTTGTGAAGGACGGTCTGGAGATGCTCTGTAGCAAGTTTGGTGTCAATTGAGCAAAAATTGTGGGAGGAGATACATTTTAAAAGTTTTACAGTTATTGAAAAAAACAGAGTGATGGACTTCATAATTTGTAATAAGTTTAAGTGGACAAAAGTTTCAGCAGTATTGAGGCGACATTGTGGTGAAGTTTCAACACTGTAGCATCTACCGTTGGTTTGGTAGGAATTTTTAAAGTTTTTAAATTTAAACGCTTATTGTGCCCCCCCTAGGAGGGGGGGGCACATGTCCTTGGAGTTGAGTGAATCTGGCATGGGACTGAACCTTTGTGCAAAGTTTGGTGAGTTTTCGCCCATGGGAAGTATGACTTCCTTGGAAGAAGAAAGAAAGAAAGAAAGAAAGAAAGAAGAAGAAGAAGAATTCCTAGGAATACAATAGTGTCCTGTCAGCTGCGCTGCCCGGACCCTAAAGAAGAAGAAGAAGAAGAAGAAGAAGAAGAAGAAGAAGAAGAAGAAGAAGAAGAAGAAGAAGAAGAAGAAGAATTCCTAGGAATACAATAGTGTCCTGGCAGCTGCGCTACCCGGACCCTAAAGAAGAAGAATTCCTAGGAATACAATAGTGTCCGGGCAGCGCATCAAAGTCCAACATCTGAAGCAACAGGAAGCAGGTTAAACAGTCACATAGAGAGAAAACAGCTCATTAATATTCATGAGAAGCTGCTGCTGCTTCAACACAGACGCAGTGACTCCGCCTCTTCACCTGTCAGCTCCACCTGTGGCTCCATCCAGACAAACTCATGTTGTGCAGCCACATTGATCAGAGATTTACTGACCATGCTCAAGACAACAAACATGTGAGGCTGAACTCTGTTACCATGACAACTAACGTGTAGAAACACATGTTGAATGAAGCTCAAAGACAGAAAAACCTGAAATCTGCTTATTATGGGATGTTGGCTTTGAATGTTTCACTATAAACATCACAGAGCCTCAGGAAAGAGGTGGAGCCAGCAGCTATTGATTATAGATCAGTTATTGTCTGATACATCACATGTGTTTCTGTAGTGGAGGTGAAACAGGGGAGCATACATCAGTCCGACTGCCCAAAAGTCCGACAGCTCATTTCTCCGACTACTCATTCTACAGTGTTAAGGTTAGGTTTAGGGTGAGGTTAAGGGTTAGGGCTACTTAAGTCGGAGAAATGGGAGGTCGGACTAATGGATGCAAAAATAAAGAAATGTATGGTTGGAGAAATGGGTAGTCGGACAGACGACATGCGCCCGGTGAAACATGAAGAGAAACAGAGACTGGACTAAAAACCAGTGAGGTGCAGTCAGGGCTTTGATTTATTCACTTCATCTAAAGTTGGATTCTTTTGGACTTTCAGATAACTTTACTACAAGTTCAATGTGTCCGAATGTGGTGATTTTCATGGTCTAATAAAAGCCAGTAAACAGAGCTAGCTTCTGTCCAGGCAGCAGCTGCACAAACCACTCAGCCATGTGTAGTATTACGCCGGGTTCACACTGGACGCCGAAGCGCCGCGAATAGCCGCGGAACGGAGACCGCTTCCCTTCGGCGCCCAAATTAACAGGTTGTGTAGTTCAGACCAGACGCGACGCGCCGCAAAGCGCCGCGATCGCTCGCGCCATGCAGTTATCGTTTCGGCGTCTCTTCTATTTTGTGCGCAAACCCTTGGCAGGAAGTCACACATGAAACAACGAGAGAATTCGGTCAATTTTCAAAATAAAACACTTTTCAAAATAAAATACAGTGATTGACAAATGCGATCTTATTTATATTTGTCAGACTCTCAACAGAGAGGGAGAGAGATGAAAACACACACGTACACGAAAGGTAAACACGGAGTGGGCTGGCTGCAAGGGGGATGGGTCAAAACACACAAACAACAGGGAAAGAGCCAGAAAGAGAGGCAGAGACGAGTTGTTGTCAAGTGAAGGATGACGTGAAATTAATCTTGGAAGTGAAGTACAGGGAGTTGTTTGACCCACAGCACACGGTGTTATAATTATATGAGGTTATTTACTTATCCATCATGTAAAAAAAACAGCTCTGAATGTGAGTAAACAACAGCTGAGGAGCAGAGGCGCTTGCGACCGCCGCGGAGAAATCAGCGTCTGGTGTGAACTGGAGGGACGCGGCTCGCGCGCGATTTCCGCGGCTGCTCCGCTTCACGGCGCTTCCGCGTCCGGTGTGAACCTGGCGTTACAGAGCAAAGGCCCAGAGCTGCTCTGCCTCTTCTGTCAGTACGGTGTGTATGTGGCTGTTTGCACATGTGCAGTAAGTTCCCACAGAGAGTTCACATGGAGGTGAAAAGGCACAACGCTACGCTGCCTCTTAACTTAACTGCACCATGTCTGAGCTGCACTTCTGTTCACGTTGCCTTGGTGAATGGTCAACACACAGACGTGTCCCCTGGCATTTTAGCGTCCAGCAGTTTAGCAGCTAATTCAACTGCAGTGATGCTCCACTGGAGAGGTGAACACCTTAATGAGCTTTCATCTGAAGAACAACAGCAGCTTTTATCTGACGGGAGACCAACGCCTGAGCTACGGTGGCTAACAGTTAGCAAGTTTTAACCTACTCTCTCTCTGACACTTATGGCGCATTTCCACTAGCGCGCTTCGGCTCGGCTCGGCACGCTATTTGCGTGTTTCCACTAGCACGCAGTACCTGCAACCAGGTACACTTTTGGTATCACCTCAGCCCTGGTTCCAAGCGAGCCGAAGCGTTACTAAAACGTGACGTCAGCCGACTGCCTTCCACTGATTGGCCGATGAGTGTCGTCACTGGAAGCCGACGACCGACAACAGAAATGTTCCTGCTGAAGCCTGTTATTACCAGAGAATTTCTAATATTGAGACTGGCTCTGTTATTACGTGACTTTATTAAGTTTTAATATTTTTTCATGCGAGAAAGTAACTGTTTAGATCCCCATGTGCGGTTAATTTATCCAAACGACGGCTGTTTAGAAGTTTGCCCCGATGTTTTTCGGAGGAGAAAACGGCCGCTAATTAACTTACCCGATGGCTTTTACCACCGGCTGGTTAAACTGTGTGTGGCTGTAGCAGCAGTTTGTTTGTGTTTAGAAAGAAGAGCAGCACTGCCTTGGGGTCTGTACGCACAGGAAACACCACATTTACATCAATAAATAAATGTTTTACAATGAACCAGGCCGATCTCAGAGCTGGCCAGACTCTCCGGTAAGGCATATTGAACGGTTAAATGCCGTTAACGGGACGAGAGCAGTCAAAACGGCGGTTTAAAGCTAGCTACAGCGAGGGTAGGTTCACTTCCTGTTTACAAAGTAAAAGCACCAATTCTATCGTAATGGCTTTCCTTATGATAAAAGGCAACGGGTATTTTATTTTGTGAAAATAACCGGAAGTGCGTTGCTCACTACGGCTAGCTTTAGTGACGCCGACTTCGTTGAAACAAAATTGTAAACAGCTGGTATTTAGTCAGATTTTCAACACGTTGGGGATCATAACGACTACTTTCTCGCCTGAAAATGTTTCAAATGTTGCTAAAGTTATATATTTACAGAGTTTAGAGCGTTGCTCGGCGCCGTGTAAATGACGTCACGGCGGCACTAGTGATACTCAGTTGTAATGGAAACACAACCAAACCGAGCCGAGCCGTGCCGAGCCGAGCCGTGCTAGTGGAAACAGGGCTGTAAACTAACTTTTTGGCTCACCTGCCAAGGGGACCGGTAGATGAAAAAATCTACCGGCCAAGGACATTTTTTACCGGCCAAATAATAAGTTGCCTCTTTTCGTTACATATACATCAGTTTCAGCACTTTTCATTGAGATAACAGTATTTTATAGCAATACATGCTTAGAAAAGAAGCCAAAGCCAAATAAATTGTAATCTTATTGAATAATCAAAACATTCCAAATTGGGAAAACTAACAAACGAAACACTCCTTTTATTCTATTCTATTCTGTATTCTGTTACTCAGAGATGTTCACAAGTCTTTTTTTGCAAGTCCAAGTCAAGTCTCAAGTCTTTGAGGGGTGAGACTTCATCAAGTCTCAAGTCTTTGGTCAGGAGTCCAAGTCAAGTCTCAAGTCTCCAAAAAATAAAAGTCTCCTCTCTCTTCTGGTTGTAATGACCCTTCTGCTATCCAGTCTACTAAGAATAGGCTACTGCACAGTTAAATCTAAGAAATTCAAAGCATTTACTGTATTATTATCACTCCTTTATTAGCAAACAGTACCTACTGATTACTTGTTTATGATCACTTTAAATAGGCTGTTGCAATGCAATATGAAGAAAACACACAATGAAAGCTTTCCTTTAAAGAAAAACTGTATTCTGAGTCAAGAAAGAATCAAGGCTGCTCTGCCTCTCTGCATGTGTCTGACAGAAGAGCTGCTGTTATTTATTTTTTTTAATTAGCTCAGTCAACTCATGGGGGCGTGTCGACCCGTGCAGACTTCCATACGGGCCTTCAGTCATATTTTGCAGCAAAAAAACAACAACAACAACTTATCCTACAGTAGCCTGATATGTGCCAGACTAGCTATGCAGCAGTCCCCGTGAAGGAGGGCCAGACAACAAACGTTGTGCCTCACCTGTACGGACGGTGTGGCTATAGGCTATTAAAAAAAAAAAAAAAAAAGCCGGTTTACAGTCACCTGTCACTCACTCGCAGCTGACTGAGCTGTCAGAGGAGCTCTGCTGTCCCTCTCCCTTGTGTTTGGCTGCACTCTGGCACCAGCCAAAAATAATAATAATGATTGTTCACGAGTCTCAAAACACGAGTCCAAGTCAAGTCTGAAGTCTCTGTGTGTGCAACTCGAGTTCGAGTGGCAAACTGAGTCCTCATCTCTGGTCCATAGCTCCGTGAGCGCGAGAGAGATAGGCACGCACGCACACACACACACAGCTGCGGGGCAAAAGCGCTGTCAACCGGCGCGGAGTAATGCACGTCTGGTGTGAAAGGGAGGGCTCCGGCTCGGTGCGCGGCGCTTTGCAGCGCTTGCGCGGTGTCCGCGTGTGACACTGGCGTGAGGCTACAACTGTTTTCTACAGCGGGGTTGTCGGGGGAGCGACTTCAGTGCGACACAACATCAACAACACGGGATAAGCGGGACAAACATCTACCGGCCCCCGTGGCGTGTAGCCCTCCAAATTTAAAGCAGATATCAGTGGAATGTTTTTGTTAATATAAGTCCTAAATAGTCCTATTTTCCGTCAGCAATCACTTACATGAAGTATTTCAGCCTAAACACGTCTCTCCGTCACTCTGCTCTGCTGTAACCCGAGGAGAAAATTTTCCTTGTGGGATACAAGTGTTATCCAATGAGGAGAGAGAACGGCATGAAGGGCTGTGTGTGCAGCCAAGGGATGCGCGTGAATGTGGTGACGTAGCACGAGGACCAATTGATGCCTGACAAGGGCGGGGGCTGCTAACTCATGGTGCGTTCAAAGAAACTCGTACTTTGTGTTTTTCCTTCCTGTGAAGTCATACCAGTTCGATCTGGTACGAGTTCACGGGTCGGAAGTTACGAGTGGCCGTTATAGGGAACTTTCACAGACAACAGGATGGTAAAAACACGAGCTACGGGTTACCTGGAACGCTACCAAGTCGTAGTTGTGACTTGAAGCTGTAAGTTACGGTTTCAAAAGCCTGCCTTGAACGCAGCATTAGCCGAAACGGCCGTGAAGCTGATATCTGCTTTAAGTCGCCAGGGGAATATTTTAGTCGCATTTGGCGAGTGGCGACCGTTAGTTTACAGCCCTGAGTGGAAATGCGCCATTAGACACTTTTAGACACACACACACACACACACACACACACACACACACACACACACACACACACACACACACACACACACACACACACACAGCCCAGGTTGTGTGTCTTCTCTGTTGTAAACCTTGTAATAACAGCTTGTTGTGTACAGTTAACATCCTTGTTGCTCAGGTTTGAGTGTGGATTGTGTTAAAGGTTTGTTGTGTGATGTGAGCGGTGCTCCAATATGTGATCCTGTTATTGATCTGAGCTGTGTGTTAATAACAGCTGATGTCAGGACGGCATGGATTGTGGGGAAAAGGTGTTGCACATGTTTAAGACTTGGATCTGTGTAAACCATTGTGCATAAATCTGTTTATTGTGAGGTTGTTGTGTGATTAGCTGTCTGAGGTGCCGACCCCCCACAGCCCTGGTCTTGGTCTGTGAGCGCCTGCCTACCCTGTCCTACAGCCTCAGTGTGGATCAGTAGAATATCAGCCTCATGTCTGCAGCTCAGTATCAACACAACTTTCACATCACATTCATCTGAGCACAGAAATAAAACAGAGTCTGACCTCAGAGTCTCCAGTCTACAGTCTGGACTCTCCAGAAAACCACTCAGATCCTTCACTCCTGAATACTGCAGATAGTTTCCAGTCAGGTCCAGTTCTCTCAGGTGGGAGGGGTTGGACTTCAGAGCTGAGACCAGAGAAGAACAGCTGATCTCTGACAAACTGCAGTTGTACAATCTGAATAAAGAATAAAAGAAGAAGATGAAATGATTGATGATTGATCAGATGTGTCCTGATCAATGATCAGTGTGTAAATGAGTAGAGGGACTTTGTCCTTGTGTTGTTGTGGATCATCATCATGTGGCCTTCTACACACATCATCCACATGTCAGCACAGATTCATCAGCTGCTGCTGACCTCAGATCAGTCTGTCAATATACAATCTGTATCAAAGGCTCTTATTCTGAAGGAGCGTGCTCTTGTTGTGAAGGAGTGCCTCAGGAAGTGACGCAGTCACCACCAGTAAAGAAGTGAGAGCGCACAGGAAAAAGTCGAGCTGACAGAGTTTTTTTTCTCCTTTCCTCTTTTTTCCCCACCTGCGCTCACTGTGGACTTTATAGTATTTTTTTCGCCGGAAACACTGTCGTTTTTTGTTTGAAGAGTGTTATTGTGCCACTCCAAATGTTTAAGTAAATGAACAAAGTGAGTATCGTTTCATACTGTGTTATACTGTGTTTACTAGCACACTTAGCTAAATCTCGTGTGCTTTCTGCCGCCGGACGGTAATGGAGGTCCGTGGTGTTTACATTGTTCATGAATATACTGTGAACGCTGGTAGCCTAGTGTTGTGTGTGTGTCCAGCAAGCTAGCTGTCGGAACTCAACGTTGTTTGGGTCGTTAATTTGTCAGCTGTAGGCTGCCATGTGCGCCGAGTGTTGTCTTTTGTTTATACCCTGCTTCGCCAGGAGAGGGAGCTATTGACCACTAGTTAACCTATACCTGTGCTCCTGTTGATTTACATGCATTACTGTTGCATATGAAGAAAAGACACTTATATTTTCTGACTGTGTAAACATTTATTATTCCTTTATTATTTAAATACATTTATTATAATGGCTATGTGGTTTGTTACTATTTTGCAGAACTATACAACGACATTGAGTGCACAATAAATGCCACCATCAGCGAACCTGCAAGCCTCATTACTGTGTCCTGACCGGCACCTCATCTTGACCGCTGTAACAACCTTAAAAGAGCTAGCCCTACACCTTACCTCTGAAACACAATCAATATCTGATCAATACCTGTTGGACTAAACACTGACTACAACTCTCTGATTCAGGACTGAACTGGATCAAAGGTTAAAGGTCCAGACCTGATCCAGGACCACACGCACACACACGCACGCACGCACGCACACACACACACACACACACACACACGTGAATTAATTAATTATTGATCAGACTGAGTGAAATGAGCTGAAAGTGAAGAGTCATTGTCAGTGTGAGAGAAGAACAAGTGGAAACATGAGACAACAACTATTTCAAACGTCCTTCATTCATGACATCAAAGTCAATGATTCAAGTTCTGAGTGAAGATCAATCAGGTTCAATTGTGGATCAAAGATCTAAGATCTACAACAGTAACAGTCAATGAACTGACCTCAGAGTCTCCAGTCTACAGTCTGGACTCTCCAGAAAACCACTCAGACCCTTTACTCCTGAATCCTGCAGCTCGTTGTTGCTCAGGTCCAGGTGTCTCAGGTGGGAGGGGTTGAACTTCAGAGCTGAGCCCAGAGAAGAACAGCTGATCTCTGACAAACTGCAGCCCTCCAATCTGAATGAAGAATAGAATCAGTGAGTTGAGGACAAAGCTCCTTGTTGACAGCGTTCAGTGTCTCATCATCTGTTCAGAGCTGAAGAAACTTCAGAAAGAACAAGTTTAGAAAATCAAAGTCCAACAGCTGAAGCAACAGGAAGCAGGTTAAACAGTCACATAGAGAGAAAACAGCTCATTAATATTCATGAGAAGCTGCTGCTGCTTCAACACAGACGCAGTGACTCCGCCTCTTCACCTGTCAGCTCCACCTGTGGCTCCATCCATACAAACTCATGTTGTGCAGCCACATCGATCAGAGATTTACTGACCATGCTCAAGACAACAAACATGTGAGGCTGAACTCTGTTACCATGACAACTAACATGTAGAAAAACATGTTGAATGAAGCTCAGAGACAGAAAAACCTGAAACCTGCTTATTATGGGATGTTGTCTTTGAACGTTTCACTATAAACATCACATAGCCTCAGGAAAGAGGTGGAGCCAGCAGCTATTGATTATAGATCAGTTATTGTCTGATACATCACATGTGTTTCTGTAGTGGAGGTGAAACATGAAGAGAAACAGAGACTGGACTAAAAACCAGTGACGTGCAGTCAGGGCTTTGATTTATTCACTTCATCTAAAGTCGGATTCTTTTGGACTTTCAGATAACTTTACTACAAGTTCAATGTGTCAGAATTTGGTGATTTTCATGGTCTAATAAAAGCCAGTAAACAGAGCTAGCTTCTGTCCAGGCAGCAGCTGCACAAACTACTCAGCCATGTGTAGTATTACAGAGCAAAGGCCCAGAGCTGCTCTGCCTCTTCTGTCAGTACGGTGTGTATGTGGCTGTTTGCACATGTGCAGTAAGTTCCCACAGAGAGTTCACATGGAGGTGAAAAGGCACAACGCTACGCTGCCTCTTAACTTAACTGCACCATGTCTGAGCTGCACTTCTGTTCACATTGCCTTGGTGAATGGTCAACACACAGACGTGTCCCCTGGCTTTTTAGCCTCCAGCAGTTTAGCAGCTAATTCAACTGCAGTGATGCTCCACTGGAGAGGTGAACACCTTAATGAGCTTTCATCTGAAGAACAACAGCAGCTTTTATCTGACGGGAGACCAACACCTGAGCTATGGTGGCTAACAGTTAGCAAGTTTTAACCTACTCTCTCTGACACTTAGACACTTTTATACACACACACACACACACACACACACACACACACACACACACACACACACACACACACACACACACACACACACACACACACACACACACACACACACACAGAGCCCAGGTTGTGTGTCTTCTCTGTTGTAAACCTTGTAATAACAGCTTGTTGTGTACAATTAACATCCTTGTTGCTCAGGTCTGAGTGTGGATTTTGTTAAAGGTTTGTTGTGTGATGTGAGCGGTGCTCCAATATGTGATCCTGTTATTGATCTGAGTTGTGTGTTAATAACAGCTGATGTCAGGACGGCATGGATTGTGGGGAAAATGTGTTGCACATGTTTAAGACTCGGATCTGTGTGAACCATTGAGCATAAATGTGTTTGTTGTGAGGTTGTTGTGTGATGAGCTGTCTGAGGTGCCGACCCCCCACAGCCCTGGTCTTGGTCTGTGAGCGCCTGCCTACCCTGTCCTACAGCCTCAGTGTGGATCAGTAGAATATCAGCCTCATGTCTGCAGCTCAGTATCAACACAACTTTCACATCACATTCATCTGAGCACAGAAATAAAACAGAGTCTGACCTCAGCGTCTCCAGTCTACAGTCTGGACTCTCCAGAAAACCACTCAGATCCTTCACTCCTGAATCCTGCAGCTTGTTCTCACTCAGCTCCAGTTCTCTCAGGTGGGAGGGGTTGGACTTCAGAGCTGAGCCCAGAGAAGAACAGCTGATCTCTGACAAACTGCAGCCCTCCAATCTGAATAAAGAATAAAAGCAGTGAGTTGAGGACAAAGCTCCTTGTTGACAGCGTTCAGTGTCTCATCATCTGTTCAGAGCTGAAGAAGCTTCAGAAAGAACAAATCAAAGTCCAACAGCTGAAGCAACAGGAAGCAGGTTAAACAGTCACATAGAGAGAAAACAGATCACATGTGTTTCTGTAGTGGAGCTGAAACATGAAGAGAAACAGAGACTGGACTAAAAACCAGTGACGTGCAGTCAGGGCTTTGATTTATTCACTTCATCTAAAGTTGGATTCTTTTGGACTTTCAGATAACTTTACTACAAGTTCAATGTGTCAGAATTTGGTGATTTTCATGGTCTAATAAAAGCCAGTAAACAGAGCTAGCTTCTGTCCAGGCAGCAGCTGCACAAACCACTCAGCCATGTGTAGTATTACAGAGCAAAGGCCCAGAGCTGCTCTGCCTCTTCTGTCAGTACCAGTGTTGTGGGTAACGCGTTACAAAGTAACGCGTTAGAGTACTTTAATTACTTTTTTCGAGTAACGTGTAACGTAACGCGTTAGTTTCGTGAGTTGAGCAATCAGTAACTTAGTTATTTTTAAAAAAAAGTAATCCGTTACTTTTCGCCGGATAAGGAAAGGAAAATCCTGACTGCAGCCTGCTTTTTGTCAGACAGTACGGCTAGACTACTGTGCAACCTGCGGAGGTGTCAGCCGAGGTGCAGCGCTGTGATGCGTCTGTGCCCTGCTGACCTACGTTAACTGTGTGTGTGTGTGTGCGCGTGCGTTTCAATTCGCCGGCGAAAAGGACAAGAACATAACGGTAAAATGCACTCAGCGTTGGTGATAAGCTTCTATCGACCGCAAAAAAATCCACATCCAATTTAAGGGCCCATTTACATGGCCCAGCTCCATACGGACCTGCTTCACCAGCAGCAACAAGCAGCCCGGGCCGGCTCTCAGTGCTTGCTGCTTTCAGCAGCTCCCTCTCGGCGAGCAGCAGCTCAGTTCTCCCCCGGTCCAGCCCGGATCTCTACTCCATAGCTGCCGTAGCAGCAGTGTGATACCAGTACATTCAACCGCATTTTTTTTATTTACTTTTATTACACACAAGGCAGGAAGTTCACGTCTCGCCAGCCTCCCTCCTCTCCACACGTGAGTCCTCCGTTCAAACTGACAGACAGATCGAGCAGTGAAGCCGCTGAGAGGGATTCACGGCAACTCCTGAATTTTGATCAGTTCTGCGATCAAAAAAAAAAAAAAAACCCGCTATGTGGCATATTTCTGACTGTCTTCACTGTTATTGTTATCCTGTAGAGTTAATGTGGTTGGATGACTGATGTTATTCGTCAGGACTCGGTGCATTTAAAAGAGGCTGTGTGTCTGTCAGTTAAGTTGCAGCATGTGCGAGGCGCGCTGCAAAAGGCTTTTAATTTTTGGTAACGCAAGAGTACTCTAACGCGTTACTTTTATTCATAGGTAACGCAGTAACGTAACTGATTACTTTTAATTGATGGTAACGTTGTAACTTAATTAACTACTTTCAAAAGTAACTATACCCAACACTGGTCAGTACGGTGTGTATGTGGCTGTTTGCACATGTGCAGTAAGTTCCCACAGAGAGTTCACATGGAGGTGAAAAGGCACAACGCTACGCTGCCTCTTAACTTAACTGCACCATGTCTGAGCTGCACTTCTGTTCACATTGCCTTGGTGAATGGTCAACACACAGACGTTTCCCCTGGCATTTTAGCGTCCAGCAGTTTAGCAGCTAATTCAACTGCAGTGATGCTCCACTGGAGAGGTGAACACCTTAATGAGCTTTCATCTGAAGAACAACAGCAGCTTTTATCTGACGGGAGACCAACACCTGAGCTATGGTGGCTAACAGTTAGCAAGTTTTAACCTACTCTCTCTCTGACACTTAGACACTTTTATACACACACACACACACACACACACACACACACACACACACACACACACACACACACACACACACACACACACACACAGCGGGGCAGTCTGGGAAAAAGCCAAAGAGGGAGTCTCGTGGACTGATGGGGCGGCCGCCCCAAGGAGAAGTCAAGGGAGTTGACGATAGGAAGGACCCCCTCCACCTCAAGAGTGAATTATCGTTTTAGTTATTGTCTCGTCTAAACAAAAATTAACTGACAAAGCCGCGACCGCGCGGACCACACGGACCAAGCTACAGGTGGTGAGCGGGAAGCAGCCGGTAAGTCGAACATTGGGCAATATGGCAGCGAATCCCACCAGACTCCAGGTTTTCAGCAATAGAAATATGTGCACCTGTGTCATCCCTGTAGCCTAGACTCGTTAGAGCCCTAACCGTAAAACTTTACTTACCAGGGTGGTGTGTGGTTGCAACATATTTATGGGGGCTCGTCCGCGGATCCAAACCTTTTGTGAGTTAGTATATTTTGGATGGTATTACCATTAAACAATAGCATTAGTGGTAGGTCAGGGTTATTCTGTTTAGCTTAGTTTTGGCTCTGTTTTCGAAACGGGAAAAGGCGACCGAGTTGTTTTGAGCGGATCATCAAAAAGTGTATACAGCCAGGTTAGGTAGAAACAGAGGGGTATACACTTAGGCTCGGACCAGCCGAGGGAGTCTGGAACTTTTCATTAACAGAGTCAGTAGGGTTAGCGATAGCTCTAACCGTGGCGGGTACGCTTTGCTAAGTTCAGGACAGTGAACTGGGTTGAAGTGGCAGCATAGGTGGGTGCGTTCACCTGTGTGTCGGTTTTTTGTCTGGCTTAGTGGTGTTTTGGTAGCGGGGCGGGCGCAGCTCATCAGTAGCCGTATATTTTTTTTGGTATGGTTTTTTTCCTCTCGGACCCGTTGTAATGGCAATGGACGTGATTGATGGCGTGTTGGCAGGTGTGGACCAGACCCGAGAACAGTTCAGAAGGCTAAAGAAAGAGCAGCTGATAGCGTTAGCCGAGGAGGAAGATGTTTCTTTGGAGGATGGCATGAAAAAGCCGCAAATTGCAGCTCGGTTGATAACGGAGTTGGGGCTGGAGGAGATCTGGAGAGAGCAGAGACAGAGGGAACAGAGAGAGAGGGAAATGGCTGAGAAGAAGGAGATGCTACTGCGAGAATTCCAGGACAAGGAATAGGAAAGGAGGGCCCATAGAGAGAAGATGGCCAGGTTAGAGGTGGAGAAAACCTCAGTCGAAGGTCGGAAACCTGAACTGAGGTTTGATTTAAATCGAGCTCGCCCATTCATGCCTGTGTTTGAGGAAAGTGCTGTTGATGTTTTCTTTGAAATGTTTGAGAAAGTGGCTGCGCAGTGTGAGTGGCCAGAGGAAAAGTGGCTGTTGTTAGTACAGAGTGTTCTGACAGGGAAGGCCCAAAGAGTTGTGGCCAATCTGGACGTTAGAGTGGGGTTGGAATATGATACACTCAGGAAAGCTGTTTTGGAGGCCTGGAAGTATTCCAGAGACTTAGGCCGCGTTTAGACTGCAGGCATATCTGATTCAAATCTGATTCCTTCTCATATCCGATTTTTAGGGCTGACTGTCCACACTGTTTTTAGCAAGTGTCCAAATCGCATTTGGCTCTGTTCAGACTGGGCCACATTACTGACCCATCTGACAGGTTGCTGTAGCAACGACGTCGGAGCGGAGGCTCCGCCGTATGTGACAGGCGATGCCTCGCGGACGCGGCGGCTGCAGCACCGGCAGATCAGCTGCAGCACAGTGATCTGCCCGGTGCTGCAGCTGCACTACCCCGCTAGTTTAAACCTCAGCCCGCCTGGTGTGTCTGTGTGTACGTGTACGTGCACCAGAGACTGGTGTGTGTGTGCAGCCACAGAGACGGGAAACTCCAGCACCCCAGAGCTGGGAGCGCGACGTCGCCGTCACTCCTGTCGCCGACAACAAGGTAGTTTGCATAAAAGAAAAGTAACAAGAAGGAAATTTATATTTAACTGGAGCTCACGGGACCATACGGGACCTGTAACACAGTGACAGCGTCGCGGAGAGTGACGTCACGGACAGTCAGAACCGATCTGAGTGTTTGGAGCTGTTCAGACTGAGACGCATCTGTCCAAATGCGATCTGAAACTACCTCCTGGAGGTGGTTTCGATCCGTTTTGCAAAAATCGGATTTCATGTGATTTGGGACTGTTCAGATTTAAAAAGAGCCATCCAGTTCCAATCTGGATGGGCTAAAAATCGGATTTTGGCTGGCAGTCTGAACGCGGCCTTATAGAAGGCAGTTCAGACAACTCAGAAGACAGCCGGGTGATTCTTATTTGGATTTGTGGCGGCGACAGGAGGTGGTTTTTGACCGCTGAATCAAGGTATGTCAGGCTTTTGACTACCTGCAGCTTAGGGATCTGCTCCTCTTGGAGCAATTTAAGCTAAGTGTTCCTAAGGAGGTTGAAGTTTATTAGAATGAGCGTGATGTGTCAATGCCCCGGCGTGCAGCCGAGCTAGCAGACGGCTATGAGTTGGCTCATGGGGGTGCCTCAGCCATGGTCAGTAGGAGGAAGGGATTTGAGGACAGAGGAGAGGAGCGATCTCTGAGACAGAGTGAGGTAGGAAATTGGCGTTCCTATGTGACTGAAAGGAGTAGTATCCCACGTTCAGCTCCGCTGAGAGGGCCAGCTCAGGTCCCCAACCGGCAACAGAGCTCTTCTGGCAAGCTACGTTGTTTTTGGTGTCACGAGGTGGGTCACAAGAAAACTCAGTGCCCTCGTTTGGCTAACAGGTATGGTGCAGCTAAGACTGTAGGTATTATGTCTGTGGAGCAGAGGCCTGAGGAGGAGTTACGAGGTTATGAGGGATTTATTTCAGTGGGTTCCCTGTCTGACTCAAGTGAGGGATTGTCTGTGCCCATTACTATCCTGAGAGACACTGGGGCTAAGCAAACACTAATCAGAAAGGGGGTTGTTGACCTGCCCAGCTCCAGCTTCACAGGAGAGTTCACTGCGGTGCTAGGAGTAGAAGGTGGTTATGAGTGGCTACCGATACACCGCCTCTACTTTGGTCTGGGTTGGTGAGTGGATTTGTGCTGGTGGTGGAGGCACCAGACCTCCCATTTAAGACCATAGACTTTGTGATGGGTAATGATGTGGCCGGAGTTAAGGTTTCGCCTGAAGTGTCTGAATGTCCTGTTGATCCTCCTGAGACTAGGGAGTTAGAATCAGAGTTCCCTGAGGTTTTCACCGCCTGTGTGGTTACTCGTGCGCAGGCTAACAAGAGAGTGAAGGAGACTAATGTGCCTCCAGAGCTCGCGGATCCTATGTTGAGTGACCTCCCAGTGGCATGACAGTTCACCGTCGTCAGTTACAGCTGTTAAGGGGAACAGAGTGAACAATGTTAGGGGAGATCAGGGGCAGCAAGGAGTGGATCCCAGAGAAGGCACTAGTGAGGGGGCTGAGAGTGAGGAGCAAGTACTGAGAGTACAAACTGAGGAGGTCCCTCTGAACCGCGAGTCACTGGTGCGCAGGCAGCGGGAGGACCCTTCGTTAAAGCATGCACTAAGACTAGCAGTGACAGTAAAGGAAGCTAGAGAAGTGCCCAAGTGCTATTTCATTCGAGATGGTGTGCTTTGTAGGAAGTGGAGACCCCCTATTAGACCGGCAGATGCCCACAGGGCCACCCTGGAACAGGTGGTTTTGCCCCAGTGTTACAGACAGGAGGTGTTGAGGCTAGCTCATGAGTCCATGCTTGGTGGGCACCTGGGTTCTAAGAAAACCAAGGACAAAATTTGTCGTCATTTCTTTTGGCCTAGTATTCGGAAGGATGTGAAGAGATTCTGCCAGTGTTGCCATGCGTGTCAGATGGTGGGAAAGCCAGGGGTTGCAGTACCAGTAGCTCCTCTACAACCTCTACCTGTGGAGGAGGAACCATTTGCACACATAATGGTTGACTGTGTAGGGCCGTTGCCAAAGTCTAAGAGGGGAAATGAGTATCTGTTGACAATAATAGATGTGGCTACGAGATATCCTGAGGCCATTCCTTTACGTAGTATTAAAGTGAAAACAATTGTGGAACATCTGATTAAGTTTTTCTCTTGGGCTGGGCTGCCACGCTCCATTCAATCTGACCAAGGATCTAATTTTACGTCGCGGTTATACCAACAGGTCATAGCGGAGTTGCAGGTGTCCCCTAGATATTCTTCAGCCTATCATCCTCAGTCGCAGGGAGCCATAGAAAGGTTTCATGGAAGCACAGCGTTATAGCCTACTGAAACTGTGTAAACAATGTAATGTAATAATGCAGTTATCATGATATTATGTTCAGGAAGCTGGCGACAGTTTTACATGTAACTAAATGTGTTACAGAGGGTTTATTTTGTTTAATGTTTATAACTAGCGACCTTAGCTCGAAGGCTAAGCTAACTTGCTAATTTTCCTCCATAAAGCTGTGCCGAACGAGTGCTGTGCTTGACCGTGAGCTGACCAGTCATTTCTGTATCATTGTCCAGGTACATGTGTTTTTGTTTATATATTTATTTTTAATTAATGATGTACACAAATAAGGCCAGTATGCGAGGATTGAGCCCATGCTGTGCCGAACGAGTGCTGTGCTTGACCGTGAGCTGACCA
This sequence comes from Trachurus trachurus, assembly GCF_905171665.1. NCBI lineage: Eukaryota > Metazoa > Chordata > Actinopteri > Carangiformes > Carangidae > Trachurus > Trachurus trachurus. The sequence continues at coordinate 32,971,268 of NC_139897.1, forward strand.
GTCATTTCCGTATCATTGTCCAGGCAATAAAAGTCTGGTCCTGAAGCTAAGAGAGTGTCGGTCCTTCTTGCAAATAAACAACACAACGCAGACAACTGTTACATGAGCACCCCAGATAGAAGGTCGAAGACACGGCTGTGTCATGTGAATGTACTTAAGGCTTACAGGAGTCCTGTAGCGACAGTGTGCTGCGCCATGCCAGTTCAGACTGATGCTGGTGAGGCTGGAAACTGTGAAGATTTGTCAGTGAGCGGTCCGGAAGTGGTTAGTGCCAGGCTGTGCAATACTGAGGCTCGTGCAGTGTTGGACACAACGCATTTAACTGAGTCCCAGCGGCAGCAGATTCTCCATGTGGTTGACTCCTTTCCTAGTTTGTTCAGAGATGTACCGGGGAGGACTGATAAAGCGGTGCATGATGTGGATGTCGGGGGGGCGACTCCCATCAAGCAACACCCATACCGGTTTCCCCCTCATAAGAAGAAAGCAGTTGAGGATGAGGTGCGGTACAGGCTCCAAATTGGGGTGATTGAACCAGCAGAGGGTGCATGGAGTTCGCCTGTGGTGTTGGCTGCCCAGGAAGGCAGGGCAGACCGTTTTTGTGTTGACTTTAGAAAGAATGAAGCATATTGCAGCAAGAACAACGTCATTGCAGATGCCCTGTCCAGAGGCTGAGGAAAGGAGGATTTTGATGTTTTATGTGAGAGTTGAGTGAACCTAATTTGCAGGAAAATGTATATGTGAATGTCGTAAGGACAGGAGAAAAAAGAAGAAGAAAAAATAGAGAAAGGAATCTGTTATATGTTGTCCAGTGTGTGTTTTTCTTTTTTCTTTTTTTGTTTATGGAGGGTAGGAATGTTGGGGTCACTTCCGTAGGTTTGGGAAGGGGGGCTGCCATATTGTGTAATGTTTGATTGGTTGCCTGGTTACCTGGCCACTTAAGTCTGACGTGAGGGGAAGGAGCGGGGCAGTCTGGGAAAAAGCCAAAGAGGGAGTCTCGTGGACTGATGAGGTGGCCGCCCCGTGGAGAGGTAAAGGGAGTTGACGATAGGAAGGACCCCCTCCACCTCAAGAGTGAATTATCGTTTTAGTTATTGTCTCGTCTAAACAAAAATGAACTGACAAAGCCGCGACCGCGTGACGACGGAAGGAGGTCGACACAAGCAGGAGGCTGGAGCTGGTGGCCGGCCCGGTGCCACTCAAGCAGAACTCCGGCCTGCCAGGAAGGCCACGCGGACCAAGCTACAGGTGAGCGGGAAGCAGCCGGTAAGTCGAACATTGGGCAATATGGCAGCGAATCCCACCAGACTCCAGGTTTTCAGCAAGAGAAATATGTGCACCTGTGTCATCCCTGTAGCCTAGACTCGTTAGAGCCCTAACCGTAAAACTTCACTTACCAGGGTGGCGTGTGGTTGCGACACTTGGATCTGTGTAAACCATTGTGCATAAATCTGTTTGTTGTGAGGTTGCTGTGTGATGAGCTGTCTGAGGTGCCGACCCCCCCACAGCCCTGGTCTTGGTCTGTGAGCGCCTGCCTACCCTGTCCTACAGCCTCAGTGTGGATCAGTAGAATATCAGCCTCATGTCTGCAGCTCAGTATCAATACAACTTTCACATCACATTCATCTGATCACAGAAATAAAACAGAGTCTGACCTCAGAGTCTCCAGTCTACAGTCTGGACTCTCCAGAAAACCACTCAGATCCTTCACTACTGAATCCTGCAGGTTGTTGTTGCTCAGGTGCAGGTGTCTCAGGTGGGAGGGGTTGGACTTCAGAGCTAATACCAGAGAAGAACAGCTGATCTCTGACAAACTGCAGTTCCTCAATCTGAATGAAGAAAAAAAGAAGAAGATGAAATTATTGATCAGATGTGTCCTGATCAATGATCAGTGTGAAAATGAGTAGAGGGACTTTGTCCTTGTGTTGTTGTGGATCATCATCATGTGGCCTTCTACCCACATCATCCACATGTCAGCACAGATTCATCAGCTGCTGCTGACTTCAGATCAGTCTGTCAATATACAATCAATATCTGATCAATACCTGTTGTACAAAACATTGACTACAACTCTCTGATTCAGGACTGAACTGGATCAAAGGACCAGACCTGATCCAGGACCACACACACACACACACACACACACACACACACACACACACACACACACACACACACACACACACACACACACACACACACACACACACACACACACACAAACACACACACACACACACACACACACACACACACACACACACACACACACACACACCTGCAGTGATCGGATCATTGATTATTGATCAGAGTAGAATGAGTTGAAAGTGAAGAGTCATTGTCAGTGTGAGAGAAGAACAACTGGAAACATGAGACAACAACTATTTCAAACGTCTTTCATTCATGACATCAAAGTCAATGATTCAAGTTCTGAGAGAGAAGAAAAGCTGATCTCTGACAAACTGCACCACTTCAATCTGAATAAAGAATAAAAGCAGTGAGTTGAGGACAAAGCTCCTTGTTGACAGCGTTCAGTGTCTCATCATCTGTTCAGAGCTGAAGAAGCTTCAGCTCCAGAGGCTGTGGACACAGTCACAGTGGCTCAGGAGAAACTGTCCACTGTCTGAAGCTGACCTCTGACCCCTCAGTGACAGTGGAGTCATGTGACCAGAGGCTGCTTCACAGACACTGTGGACAGGAAGTAAACTCCTTTAATGTCATGTGACCATGAGCTGAAGCTTCCTTCCTGTGGAGCCCAGTGTTGATATTCATGAGCCTCAGTGTCTCCACAGTGGGATCATCAAACCAACACTGTTCTCTGAGCTGCAGGACTTTAACCTGACCTCTCACACTGGGAAGCTGCTTTGACCTTTGACCCTGAACCAAGCAAAGAGGGAAAACTCAGATCTACATCACATCTGCTCAGCTTCAGCTACAGTGGCTGATCCAGCTGTTCTGTTAGCAGCTTCATCTGAGAGCAGCTCATCATCATCATCATCATCATCATCATCATCATCATCATCATCATCATCATCATCATCATCATCATCATCATCACCACACTGACCTCTGAGTGACCTCTGACCCTTCACCTTCTACCAGCTGCAGTAACATGGAGTCACAACCAGTCGCTGCTTCAAACTGAACTTCACACATTTGAACTGAACACAGACAAAAGTCCAACAGGTCCAGTCAGTGAACTCACCTCAGAGTCTCCAGTCTACAGTTTGGACTCTCCAGTCCAGCACAAAGAACCTTCACTGATGAACCACTCAGGTTGTTTTTACTCAGGTCCAGTTCTGTCAGGTGGGAGGGGTTGGACTTCAGAGCTGAGGCCACGACTCCACAGTGACTCTCTGAGAGTTTACAATCACCAAGTCTGTGAAGAGAGAAAATATCAAATGTGTCAGAATCAAATCAGATGAAAGCTGCAGTAAAAACACAGTTGATGCATCTGATGACAGGACGTGATGATGTGATGAACATCTGAGCTTCAGCTCATCTTCTCTGACTGAGTTTGTCAGGACACAATGATCCTCATCACTCTCACAGGATGGACGGGACCCTGAAGCAAAGCCTGCTCACTCTATATTATCCCTGACATAATGTTTTAAAAGTCAAACTAAGAATAATGAGAAAAACTATGTTTATGTGAACAAGTGATCTCAACTATGGATCAATAATTATTGTTTGTTTGTTTAACCTTTATTTAGATCTCGAAAGCCATTGAGGGTAAACCCTCATTTCCAATGACGTCGAGAGCACATCAAATCAACAGCAATCATATAACAAATACAGTGATCATAAAAATACATCAACAGCAATACGATCAGACATTATCAACAATTTTTTAGGTTTTTTTAAAACAATTGCATTCAAAAGTATGCATATTTATGATCATGTTTTTAAACTGGCCTGGGGTAACAAATGAATTCATTTTCAGAGATCGTTGAAGAGAGTTCCAGGTATGAGCAGCAGAAAAACTGAATGCAGTTCTACCAAAAGCTGAATCCGTCCGAGGAACCTGGAGTGTTAGATAATCATTTGAACGAGTTGAATAAATTTGAGATGGCCAGTTCAATAAATTACTAAGATATGTTGGTGTTATATTGATCATGTCTGGACTCACTCAGCCTTCTTGCAGTTCCTCACAGCTGGGATCAGTCTCTGTCGTCCCTGAGTTGACGTGTTGTACTTCTTCAGGTCCAACTCATCCAGAACCTGCTCTGACATCAGGAGCATGTAGGCCAGAGCTGAACACTGGATCCCAGAGAGTTTCTCCTCTGATCTATTCTCTGACTTGAGGAACTGTTGGATCTGCTGATGAACTGACTGGTCCTTCATCTCCGTCAAACAGTGGAAGATGTTGATGCTTCTGTCAGGAGAGATGTAATCAGTCTCCATCTCCTTCAGGTTGTTGATGGTTCTCTGGGTGGTTCCTGGACTGTTGTCAGTCTGACCCAGCAGACCTCCTAACAGCCTCTGGTTGGACTCCAGAGAGAGGCCATGAAGGAAGCGAACAAACAAGTCCAGGTGACCGTTTCTACTGCGGAGGGATTTCTGCATGACTATCCACAGGAAGTTAACCAGGGTTAAATCAACATCTTGTTCTTCCAGGAACTCTTTGAGGACCTGTGTATTCCTGTTGGTGAAACAGTGGAACATGTAGACTGCAGCCAGAAACTCCTGAACACTCAGATGAACAAAGCTGTAGACTGTTTTCTGGAAGATCACACTCTCTCTTTTGAAGATCTCAGTACAGAGTCCTGAGTTCACCAAGGCCTCTGTGACATCCAGACCACACTGCTCCAGGTCTTCTTGGTAGAACATGATGTTTCCTTCCTCCAGCTGTTCAAACGCCAGCCTCCCCAGCTTCAGAAGAACTTCCCTGTCGGCCTCTGTCAGCTCCTGTGGACTCGTCTCATGTCCTTCACCATACTTGTTCTTCTTCCTCTTTGTCTGGACCAGCAGGAAGTGTGAGAAGAGGTCAGTCGTGGTCTTGGGCAGCTCTCCTCTCTGGTCTGTGGTCAACATGTGCTCCAGAACTGTAGCACTGATCCAGCAGAAGACTGGGACTTGACACATGATGTGGAGGGTCCTGGACGTCTTGATGTGTGAGCTGATTCTTCTGGACAGATCTTCATCACTGGACCTCCTCCTGAAGTACTCCTCCATCTGGGCGTCAGTGAAGCCTCGGACCTCTGTTACCCTGTCAACACATGTAGGAGGGATCTGATTGGCTGCTGCAGGTCTGGAGGTGATCCAGACCAGAGCCGAGGGAAGCAGATTCCCCTGGATGAGGTTTGTCAGCAGCACGTTGACTGATGACGTCTGTGTGACATCAGACACAACTTCCCTGTTGTTGAAGTCCAGTGACAGTCGGCTTTCATCCAGGCCGTCAAAGATGAAGAGAAGTTTACAGACAGCCAGCTGCTCTGCTGTGACCTTCTGTAATGTTGGATGGAAAACATGGAGCAGCCTGAGAAGACTCAACCGCTGATCTCTGATCAGGTTCAGCTCCCTGAATGAAAGCAGAATCAGCAGACTGACATCTTGGTTCTCCAAGCCCTCGGCCCAGTCCAGAGTGAACTTCTGCACCGAGAAGGTTTTTCCAACGCCAGCGACACCGTTGGTCAGAACCACTCTGATGGGTTTCTGTTGGACAGGTGAGACCGTAGAGACGTCCTCTCTCTGTTGGACAGGTGAGACCGTTGAGACGTCCTCTCTCTGTTGGACAGGTGAGACAGGTGAGACTGTAGAGACGTCCTCTCTCTGTTGGACAGGTGAGACCGTAGAGCCGTCCTCTCTCTGCTGGACAGGTGAGACCGTAGAGACGTCCTCTCTCTGTTGGACAGGTAAGTCTTTAAAGATGTCGTTGCACTTGATTGGAGTGTCATGGAGGGTCTTCTTCTTGGACGTTGTCTCCAGCTGTCTCACCTCATGTTGGGTATTAACCCCTTCACTCTGTCCCTCTGTGATGTAGAGCTCAGTGTAGATCCTGTTGAGGAGGGTTCCACTTCCTGTTCCCTCAGTTCCTTCAGTCACTTGTTCACATCTGCTCCTCAGACTGATCTTATGTTGATCTAAAACCTCCTGCAGACCACGATCTGCTGAGAGAGAAGAGACAGAGTCAGACTGAAGACAGAGAGTCTGACAATCTGATCAGATTATTTTCATCAGCTACAGAAAAACTACAGACAACAAAGAGAAGGTTTGAATCCTCATCTTAAATGTCAGTGCTGTGTGATGGAACAATGACTCTGGAGAAAACAACAGGTCCTGGTTTAACAAATGACCACATCAGCAGACAGATGTTCAGTCTCACTTTGTACACAGCTGCTCTGATTGGCTGTCTGCCGCTCACCTCTGGTTCTGGGTCTTTGTCCACACTGGGGACAGGAGGGGGGTCCTGAAGAACCAGACTGGTCCCAGTCTGAGGTGAAGCACTGTCTGCAGAACCAGTGTCCACAGCTGGTGGAGACTGGATCCTTCAGGACGTCCTGACAGAGACCACAGCAGGACAGCTGCTGGTCCACAGAGACACCACTCCTCCTCCTCCTGTCAAGACATTTCTGGATCAACAACATGTCACAGCTCCACATCTGAGCTCCGATTGGTTAACCTCCTCAAGGGGGCGGGGCTTCAGTAACCAGAGGAGCAGAGAGGCAAGGCAAGGCAAGGCAATTTTATTTGTATAGCCTGTTTTTACAAACAGTTTGTCTCAAAGGGCTTTACATGGCATCGTAACAACATCCTCTGTCCTTAGACCCTCCTATCGACTGAGGAAAAACTCCATGGAAAGTCCTTTTAACAGGGAAAAATCGGAGAAACCTCAGGGTGAGCAACAGAGGAGGCATCCCTCACCCAGGACGGACAGACGAGAGAGAGAAAGTAGAGAAAGACGGTTGTAGAGAGACGAGCTGAATGAAGACCTGGTCCTGAAATGGTCTGGTTTATGTCTCTGTTTATATGTTGACCTTAAATCTGGACTCTAAAACAAACTCCCTGTTAGTTTGAGTCTCTTCAGTTCTGCGTCGTCTTGTCTGGATTTTACTCCAAATGTGTGAAATGATTGAGAAGCTGTTGGTGGTGTTTACCTCTTGTATATGTTTGATGTTGGTTCTGGACTGAGTCCTATCAGCTCTTCAACTAATGAGCTCCTCATCCAGACGCTGCTGTGTGGCTCTAATCAACCTGTGTTGGAGCTCTGATCCAGTGTGAGGAGACTGAAGCTGACAACAGAAGCTTCAGCAGCTCCACCTGAGCTTCACTACATGTTGTGGAGAAGCTCAGACAGTCACAGACAGGAAACAGGAAACACTGTTCACTCCTGTCTGGTTCCTGACTTTTCAAAATAAAAGTCTGTGTGTATCAGCTGCTTTAATCTCTACTGTGTCTTCAGTTTAAAGGCTCAGACGTGTGGATCATTAAAGTGTTGGTGCAGCAACGTTCACACTGACTGAGGCCGATGGCACAGGAACATGAGGACGCTGTGCTTCATCAGTCTGATGGACAGAGTGTGTGTGCATGTTTCTGTCTCTGAGGTTTGTTGTGAACCTTCAGAGTCTGATGGATCTGGTTCCTGGTTTCTCTCTGTTTCCTTCACATGAGTCTAATGACTGAATCATCTTCAGCTCAGTTTACAGTAGAAACCGTCTCTTACCGTGACTCTGAAGGTCCAGGTCCAGGTCCAGGTGCAGGTCTGAACTCAATAGGTTGTCCCATGGACCAGTCACTCTTCATGGACAGACAGATGGATCCTGGAGACTCTGCTCTCAGTCTGTGGTTCTGACCTCTGCAAACACAAACATGTTTTTATTCACATCACATTGATCTCTGATCAGTTCTCTGATCACAGAATTATTGTTAATGGTAAGTTAGGATGTTACCAAATACATTTGGAAATCAATCAGTCCACCGTAAATGTCAGTATGAACTGAGCATGTCTATTCTTTTGGAGCTTTCTACACTTCAGACACTTTAGTGATGATCAGATCTTCAGTCCACCTTTGTGTTTCAGTGAGTCATGTGAACTGTGAATATTTGATTTCATCACTTCCTGAATAAAAGTTTCAGAGTGTTGATCGATGGCTGCAGCTGATCATGACAGCAATAAAGTTCACAGTGTAGAACAAACAACTGAATAATTAAGTTCAGGAGAGACGGTCCTCGTTCTCAGGGTTTATCACAGCAGGTTTCTGATATTTGGTCAAGACTAAATATTTGCTCTGTCCTGCTCTTCCTCCACACCGTCTGTCTTTTTCTGGACTCCACTGATTCCTACTGAAGAAGCTTTTCTTTAGAAACACAGCAGCACAGAGACGTAGAGTTACATTTACAAGGAGGTTCAGTGATTCCCTCCAACAGCTGCTCACTATAAAACCATTTCCTCTCTGTACAACAAAGACCTTTAATCAGAGACATCGGGACATCACTGGCAGGTTCATCAGCTGATAAGAAGTTCTGTCTCTACAGGAAGTGACCTCAACTGCAACAGTTCAATCAGTTCACAGCTTGGTAACAGGTCTCTTACTTTTGGTCTGATGGTCCAGGTCTAGGTCCAGGACCAGGTCCAGGTCTGAATTCTGGAAGATGTCCCACGGACCGGTCACTCCTCACAGACCAGCAACTGGGTCCTGGTCCAGTTTCAGGACTGAATTCTGGAAGATGTCCAATGGACCGGTCACTCCTCACAGACCAGCAGGTGGGTCCGGGTCCAGGTCCAGGACTGAATTCTGGAAGATGTCCCATGGACCGGTCACTCCTCACAGACCAGCAACTGGGTCCTGGTCCAGTTTCAGGACTGAATTCTGGAAGATGTCCCATGGACCGGTCACTCCTCACAGACCAGCAGGTGGGTCCGGGTCCAGGTCCAGGACTGAATTCTGGAAGATGTCCCATGGACCGGTCACTCCCCACAGACCAGCAACTGGGTCCGGGTCCAGGTCCAGGTCCAGATCTGAACCACCAAGGTTCTCCTTTGGACCGGTCACTCTTCATGGACAGACAGGTGGATCCTGGAGACTCTGCTCTCAGTCTGTGGTTCTGACCTCTGCAAACACAAACATGTTTTTATTCACTGACCAGTTCTCTGATCACAGATGCATTGTGGGAAGGCTACAGTGACGTCAGCGTCCAGCACCACACACTGTAGTGAAAGATGGATTGTCCTGATTACATTTTTAACATCAAACACATAGTACAATGCAGCAGACACGTGCACAGTGCGCACGCATAGTGACACTGTAGGACACAACACCACAACAGACCAACACGTGACACAACCTCCTGTGTAGCCTCCATCTGTGTGGAGCCCAAAGCCACACACTGTCTCCATTTGGGTGGCGGTTTAGCTCCGACTGTGGGATCAAACCATGGCCCACTGCTCTGTCTCCAGATCCCAGAGCAGCTGGAGACCCCAGATCACAAGATCACAGAGAACTACCAGCTGACCTGACGACAGCCGTGTAGAAAGTGAGACTGAAATGTTATGGCAACAACAGGTCACTTTGCCTTTCTGAGGTTGATCTGCTGTTGTTGTTCTTGTGGAGCAGATGTGTTGGATCATAAAATGATGCAGTTTTCCACCTCCACTATTATTTTATTCTTCCTCCATGACGTCATGTCAGCTTCAGGACTCTGACTGACTGCTGACTCATGGTCTGTGCTGGCGGGTCTGACTAATGTTGACAAAATGCTGATTTGAAAGTCTAGATTTTGTCCATTGTTCTATTTTGACATTCATGGGATACTCAGTGCTTTTGACTCCGAGTGATCTAATCGATGAGGACTGATGCATGCTGACTGCCTGATATTCTTAATTTGCATGTTTGGTATTGAAGTAATTAAAAAGAAACTAAACATAATCCAGTATGTTACTTTAATTATGTGATTACATTATTTTAACATGTAATTTGTAATTATACTGGATTACATTTTTATGGTAACTCTTCCAACCCTGCACACAGGTCTGTATCTGGTTTCTTACCGTGACACTGGAGGTCCAGGTCCAGGTCCAGGTCCAGGTCCAGGTCTAAAGACTGGAGGCTTTCCTTTGGACCAGTCATTCTTCAGAGACTTTGATCTGTCCTCCTGTTTCTCCACATTACCACTCATCTTCAGGACTTCAGTCAGTCTGAGAGGGAAACCAGTAATACACACACACACACACACACACACACACACACACACACACACATAGAATCAAGACACACCAAAATCCACAGAGGACAAACTATAACCACTTCCTTGTCTGATCCAGTCGTTGACCTCCACCACTCATAGTACTTTGACCATAGATATAAACACGTAGAAGCCTCTGATGTTGCCGCCCAAGATACAGACTTGTAATTCACTGTCTGTAGGTTTAGACCAGCGCTCTTAGTGACGTCTGCAGCTTGTGCAGAACGCTGCTGCTCGTCTTTTGACAGGCACAAAGAAACAGGAGCACATGAGCCCAGTTCTGGCCTCTCTGCACTGGCTTCCTGTCCGGTTTGAACGGTATGGCCCCTGTGTACTTAGCAGAACTCATACATGTTCACAGACCAATCAGAGCTCTGAGATCTGCAAATGAAATACATCTGGATGTGCCTCAAAGCAGGCTGAAAACTAGAGGCGATGGAGCGTTGGCAGTGGTTGAACCTGAGCTGTGGAACAGTTTACCACAGCATATCCAGTCGTCAGAGATTTTTAAGTCCTCTCTCAAAACCCATTTTTTTCTCCCAGGCTTTCAGACCTGTGTGAGACGAAGTTGTTTGGTTTGCTGAATGTATGTGTCATTGCCTAAATGGTCTTTTGAAATGTACCATTGTATTTTATTGTTATTTATTTTATGTAAAGCACCTTGGTCAACTAAGGTTGTCTATAAGGTGCTCTATAAATAAACATGACCTTGACCTTGACCTTGAGGGGGAAGCCATGTCTACTTACTGCATTAGTCAACAGAGGCAGAGGTCTATCAACCATTAAAATCACCATCACTCACTGAATATTCAACCGATTCTCAAGCCGTTTGGTTGATTATAAATGTGGGACATATATTTATGATACAACATAAATTGTTTTTTTTTTATATGACGTATGTACGGACTACGTCTGACTCTTCTTCCCTCTACAGTCCACACAGACAAACTGACTCTCACACTCTGACACAACAATAACAACAAAAACAATAATAATGTTAATAATAAAGTTGTTTTGACACTCACTCGTCTCAGACTTCAGTTTCTCTCCTTCTGCTCCGTTCACTCTAAAATGGCGTCTGAACACCTTTACCTCCTCCCTCTGTTCTGCAGTTACAATCATTTATTGTTCAGTTTAAAGTTCATCTCATGGACTTTAAACTAATAGAGTTGTTGACCTCCACCACTCATAGTACTTTGACTTTAGATATGAACACGTAGAAGCTGCCTCTGACGCTGCTGTCCATTGGAACAATGCATCAACACGGCCGCCATCTTGGGCAGGGGGAAGCCGTGTCTACTTACTGCATTAGTCTACAGAGGCAGAGGTCTATCAACCATTAAAATCACCATAACTCACTGAATATTCAACTGATTTTCAAGACGTTTGGTGTATTATAAATGTCAGACATATACAGTATTTATGATACATCATAGATTGATATTTTTTAATATATTTTTTATATTTATCATACATACACTTACATACTCAGACACACACACACATGCATACATAGACTGAAATTTGTTCTACAAGGGTCTGACCGGGTCTGACTGCTTGTCAGACTTATGTCTATGGTCAGAAACACCTGACCAAGATGGCGGCCGTGTTGACAAGCCTGAATGCAGCATCTACGTGTATATATCTATGACTTTGACATTAAATCCATGTTTATCCAGTCACCGTGACCTTTGACCTTTGATGTTTGTTCTGAGTTTGAAGAAGTTGTGTGGAGGTGAATCTGAGACAATGTGCTGACGTATGTACGGACTACGTCTGACTCTTCTTCCCTCCACAGTCCACACAAACACACTGACTCTCACACTCTGACACAACAACAACCCAATAATAATAATAATAATAATAATAATAATAATAATAATAATAATAATAATAATAATAATAATAATAATGTTGTGTTGACACTCACTCGTCTCAGACTTCAGTTTTTCTCCTTCTGCTCCGTTCACTCTAAAATGGCGTCTGAACACCTTCACCTCCTCCCTCTGCTCTGCAGTTACAATCATTTATTGTTCAGTTTAAAGTTCATCTCATGGACTTTAAACAAAATTGAACAATAAATTATAATGAGGAAGTCCCTTTCTACAGTAGAGTGGCGCCATCTGCTGGGTAACTCCTGGTATTACACCTGTATGGACAGGTGAACTCTGACACCATGAATAAACAGTGAGCTGAGATCCAGCTGTGGTAGAAGAGCTGCTGAGAGATTTAAAGACACTCCACTACAAGTTACAGCTCAGTCTGTTCTCTGTCTTATTCATCACACATGTTGTCATCAACTTTGTGTCTCAGTGTTGTAACTTAACTCTGGCAACACGACCATATATGGAAAACACAACCACAACTAAATGTAAGTCCACACAGAAACCAGGAGGATACAAGGAGAATCATGATGAACTCCTTATAGAAATGCACTCATTGACATAATGTGTTCCCTAGCCCCTTACCCTAACCTTAAAGGGATAGTTCACCCTAGAATGATATTTCGCTCATTATCTACTCACCCTCATGTGGACTAAGGGCTGGAAGAAGTTTCAGATTCCTCCGTGGCTTCTCTGAGTTACAGGGGGTCTTGGCGTAGCAGTGCATTTCAATGCAACGGTTGCAAAGGGACACCGGAGCTCTTCGTAAAAAAACACACACAAAAAAACATCCAAATACCTCCATGCTGCTCGTATGTAATGTCCGTCTTGTGCTGAAGCCCCAAATTGCGTAATTGTCCCGAAAAAAATTAAATAAGTCTATATTTTAAGCTTGTTTGTAGCGGAAGCTTCTCGAAGCTCCTCTTCCTGGTCCGTCCAAATCTCGCGTGATTCACAGTAACCACACTGACGCCGGCGCAAATCACGCGAGATTTGGACGGACCAGGAAGAGGAGCTTCCAGAAACAAGCTTAAAATATAGACTTATTTAATTTTTTTCGGGACAATTACGCAATTTGGGGCTTCAGCACAAGACGGACATTACATACGAGCAGCATGGAGGTATTTGGATGTTTTTTTGTGTGTGTTTTTTTACGAAGAGCTCCGGTGTCCCTTTACAACCGTCATATGGACATGCACTGCTACGCCGAGACCCCCTGTAACTCAGAGAAGCCACGGAGGAATCTGAAACTTCTTCCAGCCCTTAGTCCACATGAGGGTGAGTAGATAATGAGCGAAATATCATTCTAGGGTGAACTATCCCTTTAACCATTACTCTTAACCTAACTTAAACCTAATTATAACCTAAATTCTTCACCCTCAAACAGCCCTCACTTCCCAAAAATGTCCTCACTTTGCTGGTTAAAAACTCTCAACGGTCCCCACAACGTAGTAAGTACAAGAACACACACACACACACACACACACACACTGGCCAATCACATTATCAGCATTATTTTCATTTCTCTCTCTGATTGGTTCAGGACGGCTACTTGCTACAGTGGACCTGATGTGTTCAGAGGAGGAGGAAGGAGGAGTTTCTAATCTTGGAGTAAAGCTTGACAGAGATTCATGCTTTTATTTCTACACGTTTGGACTCCTACTCTTCCTCCTCTTCCTCCTCTTCTTCCTCCCCCTCTTCTCCTCCTCCTCTTCTTGCTCCTCTTCCTCCCTCTCTTCTTCCTCTTCCTTTTTCTCCTCTTCCTATTCTGCCTTCTCCTCTTCCACCTCCACCTCGTCCTTCTCTTCCTTCTCCTCCGTCTCCTCCTCTTCCTCCAACTCCTCTACCTCCTCCTTCTTCTCCTCTTCCTATTCTGCCTTCTCCTCTTCCACCTCCTCCTTCTCTTCCTCCTCTTCCTCCCCCTCCACCTATTCCACTTTCTCCTCCTCCTCTTCCTCCCTCTCTTCTTCCTCCTCCTCCTCCTCCACCTCCTCCTCCCTCCATCTCCACCTCTTCTTCCTCCTCCTCCTCCTCCACCTCCTCCTCCCTCCTCCTCCACCTCTTCCTCCTCCTCCTCCTCCCCCCTCTTAGTCTCTCCCCTCCTTCTCTCTTTCTCCCCCTCTCTCTTCTCTCTCTCTCTCCTCCCCCTCTTCCTCTCCTCTCTCTTCTCTCTCCTTCCTTTACTGTAGTGTAGTGTGTAGTGTAGTGTAAGTTGTATTTTGATGATGTTTTATTGTCCAATCACGTCCCATCGTTTGTAGCTCATTAACAGCGTCACATGTAAACGACACTAATAACCATTAAACATTAATTATCTAGATCTAATAACTCTGAGACCAGATTGACACAGTGAAGTCAGTGATGTGTAAAAAGCTGCTGTAACTCTGATCCACCACCAGGTGTCGCTGTGTTCACATGTCTGAAGCTTCGTCAGGTTTTGTGAATGAGTTTGTCTCCTGGTTTAATAACTCATGACTCTTCAGGCTGCGTTCAAGGAAACCGGTTTTTCTCAGACTCCAGTGAAGTGGATCTTTTCCTCCGTCTGTTTCAGTGCACGTTGGTGACGGTGAGGACGACTCACGTCACGTTCAGGTGAGTCAGGAGATCTGACGCTGCTCGTCTCCTGACGTCGGATCAGACCGAGGCTTCATGTGTGTGTGTGTGTGTGTGTTCTTGTTCTTACTACGTTGTGAGGACCGGAGAGAGTTTTTCACCAGAGTGACAACGTTTATTTGAAAGATACAAGAGTGTGTTTGTGTCCACCTCCTCCTCTTCTACCACCTCCTCATCTTCTTTCTCCTCCTTCTCCCCCTCCTCTTCCTCCTCCCCCTCCTCCCTCCTCTTCTCCCTCCTCCTCTTCTCCCTCCTCCTTCTCCCCCTCCTCTTCCTCCTCCCCCTCCTGCCTCCTCTTCTCCCTCCTCCTCCACCCTCCTCTTCTCCCCCTCCTCCCTCCTCCTCTTCTCCCTCCTCCTTCTCCCCTTCCTCTTCCTCCTCCCCCTCCTCCCTCTTTTTCTCCCTCCTCCTCGCCCTCCTCTTTCTCCTCTTCCTCCTCCTCCTCCTCTTCCTCCTCCTCCTTCTCATCCTCCACCTCCTCCCTCCTCTTCTCCCTCCTCTTTCTCCTCCTCCTTCTCCCCCTCCTCTTCTCCCTCCTCTTCCTCCTCCTCCTTCTCCCCCTCCTCTTCTCCCTCCTCTTTCTCCTCCTCCTCCTCCTCCTCCACCCCCTCCCTCCTCTTTCTCCTCCTCCACCTCCTCCTGACTTTCTCTCTGAGCGTCTCCTCCTACAGACGTTCAGCTGAGGGAATTCGCTCCTCACCTGTTGAGCCCAGCGTCAGGAGCTCATTATGGGATGTTTTACTTCTCTCTACAGTCTATGGAGGCCACTGAAAGAAGCTGAGCGCTCGCAGCAGGACAGATAATCAGATGGATAATCAGTAAAGTTAATAACTTCACTCTGATGTGGCCAAGAATAAACTACTTCAGTGTTTCTCCTGTTGTGTGGCCGTGTTGCCCAAACACAACTCTTGAACAGGTTGAACTGTTTTCACAGTTAAAAAGCTCTTTGTTGTCTTTGTACAGAGACAATATGAGATGTAACATTGCTAATGTAATAACATTGTAATGTGCTTTTTCAGTTTAGAGTTTGTGTCAATAAAGTTGTGATAAGAGATGTTTGTTTTTCTTTCTTTTGGAGAGAAAAGTTAGTGATATTTTTTACTTCACAGTACTTAAAGTTCCAAGGCAAAAGTACTTCCTGTAGTTACAATATTATAAACACTTACTGTATTAATAGTACCAAAGTAAACAGTTCTTCACTGTAGTTACTGTAACACAGTAAAACTACTTAACTCATTGGCTGCCAGCCATTTTCAGATCAGAGAGCCCCATACTGCCAGCCGTTTTAGAGCATTTTGAACGATCTTATAAGACCCACAGAATATTGTGTTCTATGACTATATAAACACCGAAACTACCAAGAGAAAGAGTAGACTCTCTTTGTTCAATAGGAAAAAAAAGTTTGTTTCTACCTTTTTCCGTTCTTTTGTAAACAGCAGTAGAACATAGGCTGGTTTCGCCAAAAACAGCAGTTTTTGACCAAAACACTGAGAAAACGAGCTTTTTGTGGAAAGAAACATGTCAAGCAGAACAGTGACTTTGACGTTGATATTTTTTGCTTTAGTGACACCTCACACATCTGAACAGTGTTCTCCTTCTATAAAACAACAAAAACAACACTGAGAAAGGACTTTTGATGGCAAAATAATAATTTATTTACAAATATCAGTAAAAATGCATTAACTTTTTTGTACGTTTGTAGCTGTCACATGACCTCTGCCCCATGGTCGACCACTGCTCGATCCACCACCTGTAAATTATAGAAATATATAGAATTACCATAAAAATACATCTCTTAGATGTAGTCAAGTGTGATGTGGAGTTTTTTTTTTTTTTTAACCTTTCCGATCAAAGCGATCCGCCCTTCTCTAAGCAGTAAAAGTTAGCTCGCTAGCAAGTTAGTTTATTTTATTATTTTTACCATTGATGTATTATATTATTACCTTCATGTCTTTCTGGAGCGTGGGGACGAGTCTCTGCTGCTCCTGGTTGATCCGGATGGAATCGCTCGGGTCACGTCCACCGAGCCGTCAGTTGAGCTGGGCTCTGGTCTGTGGTGACGCACCGTCAGCTGCTGCTCTCACCGGCCGCTCGGCCCGGCTTGATCGCCGGTGTCCAGCGTCGGTGTCGGTCGTCGGTGTCTTTTTCAATGATCTCCGTCGTTTTCTCACGATCGCGACCCTCTTCCTCTCCGAACTACCGCGACACACACGGTACATAATGTGCCGACGTGCGGAACACATAGGCTCCGTGCATAAGTTTCTTTAGCATATCTCTTGTCATCTCGCTTCTTCTTCTCATAATCAATGCTGATCTCTCATCCAAAGAGGGCACTGCTGCCACCTACAGGGCCTACAGGGCACCTACACGTCATTACACTAGTTTACAAGCCTGATATTGATGGACAAGCTCCGCCAGACCGTCCTCCAGCCCTTCCCGTTGAAAAACGCAATTGACGTCTATCGACGTCAATGGCAGTGAACGGTTGTAATTAGATTGACGTCTATAGACGTCAATGGCAGCCAATGAGTTAATGAGCCATATGTAATAATATAAAAATAAAGGTATTTCCTGTAGATAGAGTATCAGAGTTAAAGTACTTTATATAAGGTATCCTTTAGTTACAGTACCAAAGTAAAAGTACTCCCTGTACTTACAGTAACACAGTAAAAATTACCTCCTCCTCTTCCTCCTCCTCCTACTCCTCCACCTCTTCCTCTTCTCCCTCCTCCACCTCCTCCCTCCGCCTCTTCCTCCTCCTCCTTCTCCCCCTCCTCCCTCCTCTTCTCCCTCCTCCTTGCCCTCCTCTTTTCCCTCCTCTTCCTCCTCCTCCTTCTCCCCCTCCTCTTCTCCCTCCTCTTCTTTCTCCTCTTCCTCCTCCTCCTTCTCCCCCTCCTCCCTCCTCTTCTCCCTCCTCCTCCACCTCCTCCCTCCTCTTCCTCCTCCCTCTTCTTCTCCCTCCTCCTCTCCCTCCTCTTTCTCCGCTTCCTCCTCCTCCCTCCTCTTCTCCCTCCTCCTCTTCTTCCTCCTCCTCCTCCTCCTGCTCTTCCTCCTCCTCCTCGCCCTCCTCTTTCTCCTCTTCCTCCTCCTCCTCCTCCCTCCTCTTTCTCCTCTTCCTCCACCTCTTCCCTCCGCTTCTCCCTCCTCTTCCGCTTCCTACTCCTCTTCCTCCTCCTTCTCCCCCTCCTCCCTCCTCTTCTCCCTCTTCCTCGCCCTCCTCCCTCCTCTTTCTCCTCTTCCTCCACCTCCTCCCTCCTCTTCTCCCTCCTTTTTCTCCTCTTCCTCCTCCCCCTCCTCCCTCCTCTTCCTCCTCCTCCCTCCTCTTCTCCCTCCTCTTTGTCCTTCTCTTCCTCCACTTCCTTGTCCTCCTCCACCTCCTCTTCCCCCTTCTCCTCTTCCTCTTCCTCCTCCTCCTCCTCCTCCACCTCCTCCTGACTTTCTCTCTGAGCGTCTCCTCCTACAGATGTTCAGCTGAGGGAATTTGCTCCTCACCTGTTGAGCCCAGCGTCAGGAGCTCATTATGGGATGTTTTACTTCTCTCTACAGTCTATGGAGGCCACTGAAAGAAGCTGAGCGCTCGCAGCAGGACAGATAATCAGATGGATAATCAGTAAAGTTAATAACTTCACTCTGATGTGGACAAGAATAAACTATTTCAGTGTTTCTCCTGTTATGTGGCCGTGTTGCCCAAACACAACTCTAGAACAGGTTGAACTGTTTTCACAGTTAAAAAGCTCTTTGTTGTCTTTGTGCAGAGACAATATGAGATGTAACATTGCTAATGTAATAACATTGTAATGTGCTTTTTCAGTTTAGAGTTTGTGTCAATAAAGTTATGATAAGAGATGTTTGTTTTTCTTTCTTTTGGAGAGAAAAGTTTGTGATATTTTTTACTTCACAGTACTTAAAGTTCCACAGCAAAAGTACTTCCTGTAGTTACAATATTATAAACACTTACTGTATTAATAGTACCAAAGTAAACAGTTCTTCACTGTAGTTACTGTAACACAGTAAAACTACTTAATGAGCCATATGTAATAATATAAAAATAAAGGTATTTCCTGTAGATACAGTATCAGAGTTAAAGTACTTTATATAAGGTATCCTTTAGTTACAGTACCAAAGTAAAAGTACTCGATGTACTTACAGTAACACAGTAAAAATTACCTCCTCCTCTTCCTCCTCCTCCTCCACCTCCTCCTCTTCTCCCTCCTCCTTGCCCTCCTCTTCCTCCTCCTCCTTCTCCCCCTCCTCTTCTCCCTCCTCTTCCTCCTCCTCTTCCTCCACCTCCTCCCTCCTCTTCTCCCTCTTCTTTCTCCTCTTCCTCCCTCCTCTCCCCCTCCTCTTTCTCCTCTTCCTCCTCCTCCTTCTCCCCCTCCCCTTCTCCCTCCTCTTTCTCCTCCTCCTCCTCCTCCTCCACGTCCTCCCTCTTCATCCTTCTCCCCCTCCCCCCTCCTCTTTCTCCTCTTCCTCATCCTCCCTCCTCTTCTCCCTCCTCCTCCTCCACCTCCTCCCTCCTCTTCTCCCTCTTCCTCCTCCTCCTTCTCCACCTCCTCCCTCCTCTTCTCCCTCCTCCTTCTCCTCCCCCTCCCCCCTCCTCTTTCTCCTCTTCCTCATCCTCCCTCCTCTTCTCCCTCTTCCTCCTCCTCCTTCTCCACCTCCTCCCTCCTCTTCTCCCTCCTCCTTCTCCTCCCCCTCCTCCCTCCTCCACTTCCACCTGCTCCTCCTTCTCTTCTCCCTCCTCCTCCTCTTTGTCCTTCTATTCCTCCTCCTCCCTCCTCTTCATCCACCTCCTCCTCTTCTCCTCCTCCCCCTCTTCTTCCTTCTCCTCCTCCTCCTCCTCCTCCTCCTCCTCCTCCTCCTCCTCCTCCTCCTCCTCCACCTCCTCCTGACTTTCTCTCTGAGCGTCTCCTCCTACTACTACTGTAGTTACTGTAACACAGTAAAACTACTTAATGAGCCATATGTAATAATATAAAAATAAAGGTATTTCCTGTAGATAGAGTATCAGAGTTAAAGTACTTTATATAAGGTATCCTTTAGTTACAGTACCAAAGTAAAAGTACTTGATGTTTTTATAGTACAACAATAAAAGTAGTTACGGTAAACAGCATAAGAGTAAAAGTATTTCTTTCAAGGTATCACAGTGGATATTATCACATTTACAGTACCAGAGTAAAAGTATTTTCAGAAACAGAGTAATTGCACTTCAAGGTATCCTTTATTTACAGCACCACAGTAAAAATACTCCCTGTACTTACAGTAACACAGTAAAAATAACTCATGTATTTACAGTAGAACAATGAGAGTAGTTTCTGTAGATACAGCATCTCAGTAAAAGTACTTCCTACAAGGTATCACAGTGAATACTACAATATAGGAGCAGAGTAAAAGTTTCTATAATGACAGTACCACAGTAAAAGTATTTAGTTAGGAGTTAGTGGAGTAAAAGTACTTCCTGTACTTGAGTGACAGGTGAAGCTCATTGTTCCTGTTTGACTCAACACCTTTACCTGTGACTGGATCACTGATGATTGACACGTTGAAGCTGCTGCAGCGTTTTCTGAGTCTGTGATGTCATAGATGATGTCATGTGTGATGTCACATCCTGACAGGTTCACCTGCTGCACTTTACACTTTATTTCACTCCCACAGTCTCATCAGCTGTGGAAACAGATACAGATCAGACTCACTCCAGAGTCTCCAGTCGGAAGTCTGGACTCTTCACAAGACGACGAAGCTGCTGCAGAGCTGAAGAGCTCAACTTGTTTCCTATCAGCTCCGAGTAAATGTTGCTTCCTCCTATCAGGTCCAGGTGTCTCAGGTGGGAGGGGTTGGACTTCAGAGCTGAGACCAGAGAAGAACAGCTGATCTCTGACAAACTGCAGTTCCACAATCTGAATAAAGAATAAAATAAAAAGATGAAATGATTGATGATTGATCAGATGTGTGTGTCCTGATCAATGATCAGTGTGTAAATGAGTAGAGAGAAGAAGGGAGAAGACATTGAAATGTGTGAATGCACATACTATATATTAAGATCACACACACATACACACATACACACACAGCTGAAGTGATTAGATCATTGATTATTGATCAGACTGAGTGAAATGAGCTGAAAGTGAAGAGTCATTGTCAGTGTGAGAGAGGAACAAGTGGAAACATGAGACAACAACTATTTCAAACGTCCTTCATTCATGACATCAAAGTCAATGATTCAAGTTCTGAGTGAAGATCAATCAGGTTCAGTTGTGGATCAAAGATCTAAGATCTACAACAGTAACAGTCAGTGAACTGACCTCAGAGTCTCCAGTCTACAGTCTGGACTCTCCAGAAAACCACTCAGATGCTTCACTCCTGAATCCTGCAGGTAGTTATAGGTCAGGTCCAGGTGTCTCAGGTGGGAGGGGTTGGACTTCAGAGCTGAGACCAGAGAAGAACAGCTGATCTCTGACAATCTGCAGCTCCTCAATCTGAATGAAGAATAAAATCAGTGAGTTGAGGACAAAGCTACTTGTTGACAGCGTTCAGTGTCTCATCATCTTTTCAGAGCTGAAGAAGCTTCAGAAAGAACAAGTTTAGAAAATCAAAGTCCAACAGCTGAAGCAACAGGAAGCAGGTTAAACAGTCACATAGAGAGAAAACAGCTCATTAATATTCATGAGAAGCTGCTGCTGCTTCAACACAGACGCAGTGACTCCGCCTCTTCACCTGTCAGCTCCACCTGTGGCTCCATCCAGACAAACTCATGTTGTGCAGCCACATTGATCAGAGATTTACTGACCATGCTCAAGACAACAAACATGTGAGGCTGAACTCTGTTACCATGACAACTAACGTGTACAAACACATGTTGAATGAAGCTCAGAGACAGAAAAACCTGAAACACACCTGCTTATTATGGGATGTTGGCTTTGAATGTTTCACTATAAACATCACAGAGCCTCAGGAAAGAGGTGGAGCCAGCAGCTATTGATTATAGATCAGTTATTGTCTGATACATCACATGTGTTTCTGTAGTGGAGGTCAGTGGCGGCTGGTCAATAGAGGGCGCTCGGGCGCCGCCCCCCCTGATGAAAAGCGAATTTTAATGATTATTATTTTTTCCAAAATAATAATTTAAAATTAATATTTTTTTCTTATTGTACCTGTGAATGTGATAGGAATTCTTAAAATCGAGCTGTATATAAAATAAAACCATTATTTAGAGGCTAATTTGCCTACAGGTTCATTTACTGTCTCTGCTATTATATATCTATCGCTCTGTGTCTGGGGCGCTGGAGAAGTCGCCCGAGCAGTGTACCGGCTCAGCCAATCAGTGACTGTTGCTAAGTAAAAAATATACGGAGCAACAGGTAATTTAGCCAATCAGCGTCGTCGGATTTTATGCCTTTGGGGCGCAGAAAATATCGCCCCAAACCAAACATTTTGGTCTCCCGTGGCAACCAGAAATCGAGGGGGAAATTAACCGAGGAGCTGTCCTCGGTACCAGGATGGCTACGGAGTTTTCATCAGTTTCAAATTCTGTTTCCCGTATAATTTACTTTATTAAAACAGTGAGGACAGATACCACACGGACTGTTACTGGAGTTAGAGACCTATTTATCTGAACGGATTACAAAACATATTCTCAAGGGACACATGAACGGTGCTGTCAGCTAACGTTAGCCAAGCTAGGCAGAAGTCAGGACTAGCAGCAGAGCTTCACAGCTGGATGAAAAACACAGTTTCACGGTGAGGAAATACAACCAACAGGTGGATAAAACTCTGTGGGCCGGTGGCGGGAGGCTGTTATGATGCGACAGGAGGCCGCGTAGTGTGTGAGAGGAGCACCGGAGGACCGGAGCACCGTTAACCGGCACGTCAGAGACTGCTCTCTCTTGATGCTCGGAGACAACTTCTGGACTACAGGCTGTTGGTTCGTCCGCGGTGCGTTCACAGCTCGTCCGAGAGCGTTTCTATTAGTTCATCCAGCTTCTGGGACACTGGACTGGACACTGTTATTCCTGAGTGACACCAGGGGAAACTACTCACCCAGGCTGTGACAGGACGTCTGTGATGCGGAGCATCAGGCTGCAGCACTGTTCAATATGTTTACAGGTGTGACCAGTACGTTCACAGTTAGACTCATCATCAAACCTGATAATGCAGCAGTTAAGTTAACATCTCACATCAGCAAGGTCTGACCAAACTTAATCACGTTATGCTCCTCCTATAGTGCCTCCTTTGTCTATAGTTAACATTAATCACTGCTGTAGGTTACATCATACACATGCCTTTTAATAACCATATTTTTGTATTAAGAGTATTTGCTAATACTGTATATTTCATGTCCACTGTGTGCCACCAGTGAAAGACTACTGTTTGTTCATTGTCATTATCTGTCAAACTGCTGATTTATCAAAGGCAAATAAATAATTAATGTTTATCCCTAAAAATGGGTATGGGGTTCTTTTATCAAGATGGTCACCAAAAACTTCAGGGACAAACAGCCCCACCTAGAATATTTTTCACCAGCCGCCACTGGTGGAGGTGAAACATGAAGAGAAACAGAGACTGAACTAAAAACCAGTGACGTGCAGTCAGGGCTTTTGAGTTCAATGTGTCAGAACGTGGTGATTTTCATGGTCTAATAAAAGCCAGTAAACAGAGCTAGCTTCTGTCCGGGTCCATGGCACTGGTCCGACCTCCCATTAGTCCGACCTCCCATTAGTTCGACCTCCCATTGGTTCGAACTCCCATTGGTCCGACAATCGGAGTAATGAGAGTTCGAACTAATGGGAGGTCCTCATTAGTTCAAACTGGACTAGTTATTAGTCAAACTCTCCATTCTTACCGTTCACTATGCATTTATATCATTATTCATATAGGCTCCACCTGTCAATAAAACACAAGTGGAAGAAGAGGTGCAGTTTATTGTGTTTCACCAACGAGGAGCTGTCATTACGCACGACTTTTACGCACTGCTGCGCACTCATTAGTGTCCGTAATTAAACCTTGACACTCATCAAATCAAACTTACATTACAGACAGGTGGATTGGGTTCTCTGTCTATCTCTCCCACTCCGAACAGACAGACGGACGCAATCAGAAAGGAAACGGAGGCTGCGCATTGATCCTTTTTTCCTTTCTGGGATCAAACGGATCATGTGCATAATTAACTGCAAAACAAGCACTTCATATTAATAACATGTAACGCTCATTATGCTTCCAGCCTGTCTAGCCTCTACCTGGTGTTTTTACTAAACTTAACCAACTCCTTTCTTCATTGCCTGAACCTAACCAAAGAGAAATTTACTTTTTTTTTCTCTCTCTCTCAGTCTGCTGCCAGCAGCAGCAGCGGCTGCAGCAGGCTCGCGCCCGTGAAGTGAGCTCAAGCCGGCCAGGTTCAGCCGTGCTCGAGCGGAGGGGGGGAGAGAAAAAAAAGTGTATTTCTTTTACTCTGTACTCTGAGAGGGGGGGGCTTTGATTATCAGTTTACACATCTTGATCAGCATTTATGATGGTTGTGCGCGATCTGACATGATCTGGCTCTCTGACTGAATATGGTGATATTCTGGGCCGCGCGTGTATGTGTGTGATGTGCGTAGAGAGAGAGAGAGAGAGAGAGAGAGAGAGATTTTGTCGGAGTAACGGGAGGTCGAACCAATGGGAGGTCGGACCAGTGGGTATTTTGTCGGAGTAACGGGAGGTCGAACCAATGGGAGGTCGGACCAATGGGCAGTTCCCCTTCTGTCCAGGCAGCAGCTGCACAAACCACTCAGCCATGTGTAGTATTACAGAGCAAAGGCCCAGAGCTGCTCTGCCTCTTCTGTCAGTACGGTGTGTATGTGGCTGTTTGCACATGTGCAGTAAGTTCCCACAGAGAGTTCACATGGAGGTGAAAAGGCAAAACGCTACGCTGCCTCTTAACTTAACTGCACCATGTCTGAGCTGCACTTCTGTTCACGTTGCCTTGGTGAA
This sequence comes from Trachurus trachurus, assembly GCF_905171665.1. Taxonomy (NCBI): domain Eukaryota; kingdom Metazoa; phylum Chordata; class Actinopteri; order Carangiformes; family Carangidae; genus Trachurus; species Trachurus trachurus. The sequence goes on from NC_139897.1 coordinate 32,995,909, forward strand.
TGGTCAACACACAGACGTGTCCCCTGGCTTTTTAGCGTCCAGCAGTTTAGCAGCTAATTCAACTGCAGTGATGCTCCACTGGAGAGGTGAACACCTTAATGAGCTTTCGTCTGAAGAACAACAGCAGCTTTTATCTGACGGGAGACCAACGCCTGAGCTACGGTGGCTAACAGTTAGCATGTTGTAACCTACTCTCTCTCTGACACTTACTTTACTTTATTTGTTTATTTGGGTGGGACAGTGCACATTGATGAACATATAAAAACATTTCCATCCGGAGTCCCAAAACATAAAAACAGTACAGTGACAGAAAAACATAGTATTATAAACGACATAGCAATGCAGACAACAAGGACATAACAAAACAACTATAACGAGATAAAACATTGACATTTTTACAACACCATGAGTAGGGGGATCAAAAGAGTTTCTGAGAGACAAAGTGCTAGAGTGCAGGAGTGCATACACTTCTACACACACACACACACACACACACACACACACACACACACACACACACACACACACACACACACACACACACACACACACACACACACAGCTCAGGTTGTGTGTCTTATCTGTTGTAAACCTTGTAATAACAGCTTGTTGTGTACAGTTAACATCCTTGTTGCTCAGGTTTGAGTGTGTATTGTGTTAAAGGTTTGTTGTGTGATGTGAGCGGTGCTCCAACATGTGATCCTGTTATTGATCTGAGTTGTGTGTTAATAACAGCTGATGTCAGGACGGATTGGATTGTGGGGGAAAAGTGTTGCACATGTTTAACCCTGTAAGACCCAGTGTTGCAGAATTACAACAATTTTGGTTATCCCCAAAAAACGTCTTTTTTGGTTCAACCATATTAACATGATCATTGGGTCTTATAGTTTGTTCTCACATTGCGATTGGATCCAACATTTGTATATAAGGCCCGCCCTCAGGTCAAGAAGTCACACAACCTCCAATCTTTTGATCGAGCAACATCCCTTCGATTCACTGGACTGGATTGATTGATTGATTGATTGATATCTTTATTTCGATCATGTAAACGACAGTGTAAAAAAAAATAATAATAAATAAGATAAAATAATAATATAATAAGTGAACAGAGAAAAATGTATACACAACATCTCATAAGCAACGCAGTTTACATGAGCGAAAAGGAGTAGGAAGAAGTATAAACTTATCTAATCCTACCCCTATAATTTTAACTATATGTTCTAATTAAACATTTTACACATTACACATTTTAATCCAAATAGTAAGTAAGCAAACACCTTGTGTGAATTATTCAATGTACCTCTGGAGAATCATTTCTTTATGTCTCTTTTTAAACATGATTATACTCGAAATGTTTTTGATTTCAGTACTCAGATTATTCCACAGTTTTACTCCACAAATGGTGATACAGAAACTTTTCTTTGTTGTGCGAGCTCTACCAACCTTTAGATTTGATTTCTCTCTTAAATCATAACCTTGCTCTCTTTCGTGAAACATTCTCTGAATGTTTCTTGGTAGCAGATAGTTCCTTGCTTTATATAATACTTGGACTGTTTTATGCTCCACCAAATCAAACAATTTTAGAGTTTTAGATTTCCAAAATAAGTCATTGGTGTGTGCCCCATAATCAACCCTGTGAATAATTCTCATTGCTCTTTTTTGCAGTATGAAAAGTGGCTGAAGTGCAGTTTTGTATGTGTTTCCCCATGTCTCCGTACAGTACTCTAAATAAGGAAGAATCAGTGAATTGTACAGAATATAGAGTGGTTTATGATCTAGGACATGCTTTGCTTTTACCAAAACTGAAATGCTGCGAGACAGTTTAGATTTGATATGTTTAATGTGAGGTTTCCAGCAAATTTTGTCATCTATTATCACTCCCAGGAATTTATTTTCATTTACTCTTTCAATATTTACACCATCTATTTGTACCTGTATTTGATTGTGTATTTTACAGTTTCCAAATAACATGATTTTTGTTTTGTTCAGATTTAGTGATAATTTATTCTTGTCAAACCATTTTTTAATTTTACTTAACTCTGAAGTGATGACATCCAAAAGTTGCTGCAAATTTTCACCAGAACAAAAAATGTTTGTGTCATCTGCAAATAAAATACATTTAACTAGACTAGACACATTACAGATGTCATTAATATATAGGACAAAGAGTTTGGGTCCCAACACTGACCCCTGGGGGACACCACATGCAATATCCAGACATTCTGACGAACAGTCTCCCATCTTCACATATTGCTGCCTGTTTCTCAAATAACTTCCCACCCAATTCAAGGCAACCCCCCTGATCCCATATTGCTCCAATTTATAAATCAATCTATTGTGGTTAATTGTATCAAATGCTTTTTTTAGATCAATGAATACTCCTGCTGCATATTGCTTTTTATCTATGGAATCTGTTATAGTTTCTATAAGTTCTGTTAAAGCAAGTGATGTTGAATGGTTTGATCTGAAACCATATTGACTGTTACTAAGTAAGTTGTGTTTTTCTAAAAAACTGTCCAATCGATTATTAAAAAGTTTTTCTAGTATTTTTGAGAATTGAGGAAGAAGAGAAACAGGCCTGTAATTTGTGAAGTGGTGACGATCCCCAGTTTTATACAGCGGTGTTACTTTTGCTAGTTTCATTTTATGAGGAAATTGCCAGGTTTGGAATGATAAATTGAAGATATGAGTGAGTGGTTTAGAAATCCCAGCAATAACCCTTTTTACTGTTTTCATGTCTATGTCATGACAGTCAGATGACATCTTGTTTTTACATTTATTAACAGTTTCTATAATTTCTTTTTCTTCTATTGCTCTGAGAAACATAGAAGAAGGATTCCTTTCTATGACCTCCTCATTGGTACTTCCAGTCATTGGTGGATCGGGGATTTTTTCTGCCAATTTCGGTCCAACACTTACAAAGAAATGATTGAACTTATTAACCACCTCCTCAATATTATCAACATTTAAATCATTATCAATAAAATATTCGGGGTAATTAGTCTGTCTAGAGCCATTTCTTATTATACTGTTCAAAATATTCCAAATACCTTTAATATTGTTTTTGTTATTTTCTAATATTTCATTATAATATTCCTTTTTGCGTATTCTCATAATGCTAGTTAATTTATTTTTATATTTTTTATATTTGTTTTCAGCTTCTGCTGTTCGATGTTTTAGAAATTCTCGATATAATGTATTTTTCTTTTTACAAGCGTTTTGAAGTCCCTTTGTGATCCACTGATTATCTTTATGATTTTGTTTTTTTCTATATTGTTTGATTGGACAATTTTTATCATAGAATACACAAAAAATTTTTAAGAATTCATCATATGCTTTGTTGCAGTCATTTTCTTTATATATTCGTTCCCAGTCTTGAGCTAGCAAATCATTTCTTAATTTAACCATAGACTCTTCTGTCCTAACCCTTCTATATTGTAGTTTGTTATCCTGTTGGTTATTCATGTGGCTGTTGTTGTAAGTTGTAAAAACAGGCAAATGGTCACTGATATCACAAACTAACAGTCCGCTCACTGTGTCATTATCTATTTGATTAGTGAAGATATTATCAATGAGTGAGGCACTATGGGAAGTAATACGGCTGGGTCTGGTGATTTTAGGATATAGACTTAAGCTGTATAAAGTGTTGATAAATTCTTCTGTCATTTTGTGTTTATTTTGGTTTAGTAAGTCAATGTTAAAGTCACCACAGATAAACATGACTTTCTGACTTATTCTTGAGAAATTTTCCTCCATCCAGTCCCTGAACAAGTCTATGTTTGAACCTGGTGCTCTGTATATACAACTCACAATGATATTTTTCTTTCTCTCCATTACAATTTCTATAGTAACACATTCAAGAAGATTATCTACTACTACTGACAACTTTTCATCAACCTTGAACTTGAATTTCCTGTCCACAAACAAAGCAACACCACCACCATTCTTGTTTTTTCTGTTTACATAGACCAATTCATATCCATCCAGTACAAAGTCAATAGCCCGTTCACTGTTCATCCAAGTTTCTGATACAGCAATGATGCTAAAAGGCTGTGTGATCTGGCTTAGGAAATATTTTATGTTCTCAAAATTGGCATACAGGCTCCTGCTGTTAAAGTGGATTATTGATATTTTGTTTCCAGATTTTATAGTGTTGTTGAACTGTTCTTCAGTGTAATAGTAGCAGTTGTTCTTGATGTTAGGGAAAAAGTTGTTTTCTGGATCAATGTCATTTTCTATGTCCTGTGGATGATGCTCAGTATATTGAAAAGGGTTTAGTTCTAGATCCTCATATTCAGTAATCCTTTGTGTAACATTATTATTTCCAGAATGTGTTTGGGTTGTGTTTGTTATCATTAAAACAAACACAACGATTCATCTAATTCAAGTAAGTAAAATGCTTTGAATATTTTTTTTTGTGTTAATTACAATGTCTAGAACATGAACATATATAGTTTTTGTGGAAAATATGCCCTACATTTTATTTAGAGCTTGTTTTATAATTGTTGTAATATTACAACACCGGGTCAGAGTGGTAGCCAAAACAGCCCTGTTTTTGAGAGGAACTTCAATTGAAATTTTCACAATATAACTTTAAACTACACATGATTCACACATTCTAGCCTTCAGCCTTATATTGGATTACATGTTTACATATTTTTATTGTATTAGAAACTAAAGAGCAAAGATATACAGTAGTTAGTTCTAGTTTAAGACTTGGATCTGTGTGAACCATTGTGCATGAATGTGTTTGTTGTGAGGTTTTTGTGTGATGAGCTGTCTGAGGTGCCGACCCCCCACAGCCCTGGTCTTGGTCTGTGAGCGCCTGCCTACCCTGTCCTACAGCCTCAGTGTGGATCAGTAGAATATCAGCCTCATGTCTGCAGCTCAGTATCAACACAACTTTCACATCACATTCATCTGAGCACAGAAATAAAACAGAGTCTGACCTCAGAGTCTCCAGTCTACAGTCTGCACTCTCCAGAAAACCACTCAGACCCTTCACTCCTGAATCCTGCAGGTTGTTGTTCCAGCTCAGGTCCAGTTCTCTCAGGTGGGAGGGGTTGGACTTCAGAGCTGAGACCAGAGAAGAACAGCTGATCTCTGACAACCTGCAGGTCCTCAATCTGAATAAAGAATAAAAGAAGAAGATGAAATGATTGATGATTGATCAGATGTGTCCTGATCAATGATCAGTGTGTAAATGAGTAGAGGGACTTTGTCCTTGTGTTGTTGTGGATCATCATCATGTGGCCTTCTACACACATCATCCACATGTCAACACAGATTCATCAGCTGCTGCTGACCTCAGATCAGCCTGTCAATATACAATCAATATCTGATCAATACCTGTTGGACTAAACACTGACTACAACACACACACACACACACACACACACACACACACACACACACACACACACACACACACACACACACACACACACACACACACACACACACACACACACACACACACACACACACACACACAGCTAAAGTGATCAGATCATTGATTATTGATCAGAGTTAAATTTAAATGAGCTGAAAGTGAAGAGTCAAGAGAAGAACAACTGGAAACATGAGACAACAACTATTTCAAACGTCCTTCATTCATGACATCAAAGTCTGTCTGAAGCTGACTCTGACCCCTCACTGACAGTGGAGTCATGTGACCAGAGGCTGCTTCACAGACACTGTGGACGGGAAGTAAACTCCTTTAATGTCATGTGACCATGAGCTGAAACTTCCTTCCTGTGGAGCCCAGTGTTGATGTTCTTGAGCCTCAGTGTCTCCACAGTGGGATCATCAAACCAACACTGTTCTCTGAGCTACAGGACTTTAACCTGACCTCTCACACTGGGAAGCTGCTTTGACCTTTGACCCTGAACCAAGCAAAGAGGGAAAACTCAGATCTACATCACATCTGCTCAGTTTCAGCTACAGTGGCTGATCCAGCTGTTCTGTTAGCAGCTTCATCTGTGAGCCAGCTCATCATCATCATCATCACACTGACCTCTGACCCTTCACCTTCTATCAGCTGCAGTAACATGGAGTCACAATCAGTCTATGCTTCAAACTGAACTTCACACATTTGAACTGAACACAGACAAAAGTCCAACAGGTCCAGTCAGTGAACTCACCTCAGAGTCTCCAGTCTACAGTTTGGACTCTCCAGTCCAGCACAAAGAACCTTCGCTGATGAATCACTCAGGTTGTTTTCACTCAGGTCCAATTCTGTCAGGTGGGAGGGGTTGGACTTCAGAGCTGAGGCCACGACTTCATAGTGACTCTCTGAGAGTTGACAAAAAACAAGTCTGTGAAGGGAGAAATTATCAAATGTGTCAGAATCAAATCAGATGAAAGCTGCAGTAAAAACACGGTTAATGCATCTGATGACAGGACGTGATGATGTGATGAACATCTGAGCTTCAGCTCATCTTCTCTGACTGAGTTTGACAGGAAACAATGATCCTCATCACTCTGACAGGATGGACGGGACCCTGAAGCAAAGCCTGTTCACTCTATGTTATCTCTTACGTAATGTTTTCAAAGTCAAACTAAAAATAATGAGAAAAAAACTCTGTTTATGTGAACTACTGATCCAAACTACTGATCAATAATTATATTGATCATGTCTGGACTCACCGAGCCTTCCTGCAGTTCCTCACAGCTGGGATCAGTCTCAGTTGTCCCTGATCTGATGTGTTGTACTTCTCCAGGTCCAACTCGTCCAGAACCTGCTCTGACATCTGCAGCATGTAGGCCAGAGCTGAACACTGGATCCCAGAGAGTATCTTCTTTGATCTGTTCTCTGACTTGAGGAACTGTTGGATCTCCTGATGAACTGACTGGTCCTTCATCTCCGTCAGACAGTGGAAGATGTTGATGCTTCTGTCAGGAGAGATGTCATCAGTCCTCATCTCCTTCAGGTTGTAGATGGTTCTCTGGATGGTTTCTGGACTGTTGTCTGTCTGACCCAGCAGACCTCCTAACAGCCTCTGGTTGGACTCCAGAGAGAGGCCATGAAGGAAGCGAACAAACAGGTCCAGGTGACCGTTTTTACTGCTGAGGGATTCCTGCATGGATCCCTGCAGGAAGTCATCCAGGGTTAAATCAACATGTGTGTTCCTATTGGTGAAACTGTGGAACATGTAGACTGCAGCCAGAAACTCCTGAACACTCAGATGAACAAAGCAGTAGACTGTTTTCTGGAAGATCACACTCTCTCTTTTGAAGATCTCAGTACAGAGTCCTGAGTTCACCAAGGCCTCTGTGACATCCAGACCACACTGCTCCAGGTCTTCTTGGTAGAACATGATGTTTCCTTCCTCCAGCTGTTCAAACGCCAGCCTCCCCAGCTTCAGAAGAACTTCCCTGTCGGCCTCCGTCAGCTCCTGTGGACTCGTCTCATGTCCTTCACCGTACTTGTTCTTCTTCCTCTTTGTCTGGACCAGCAGGAAGTGTGAGAACAGGTCAGTCGTGGTCTTGGGCAGCTCTCCTCTCTGGTCTGTGGTCAACATGTGCTCCAGAACTGTAGCACTGATCCAGCAGAAGACTGGGACTTGACACATGATGTGGAGGGTCCTGGACGTCTTGATGTGTGAGATGATTCTTCTGGACAGATCTTCATCACTGGACCTCCTCCTGAAGTACTCCTCCATCTGGGCGTCAGTGAAGCCTCGGACTTCTGTTACCCTGTCAACACATGTAGGAGGGATCTGATTGGCTGCTGCAGGTCTGGAGGTGATCCAGACCAGAGCCGAGGGAAGCAGATTCCCCTGGATGAGGTTTGTCAGCAGCACGTTGACTGATGACGTCTGTGTGACATCAGACACAACCTCCCTGTTGTTGAAGTCCAGTGACAGTCGGCTTTCATCCAGGCCGTCAAAGATGAAGAGAAGTTTACAGACAGCCAGCTGCTCTGCTGTGACCTTCTGTAATGTTGGATGGAAAACATGGAGCAGCCCGAGAAGACTCAACCGCTGATCTCTGATCAGGTTCAGCTCCCTGAACGAAAGCAGAACCAGCAGACTGACATCTTGGTTCTCCAAGCCCTCGGCCCAGTCCAGAGTGAACTTCTGCACCGAGAAGGTTTTTCCAACACCAGCGACGCCATTGGTCAGAACCACTCTGATGGGTCTCTGTTGGACAGGTGAGACTGTAGAGACGTCTCTCTGTTGGACAGGTGAGACCGTAGAGACGTCCTCTCTCTGTTGGACAGGTGAGACCGTAGAGACGTCCTCTTTCTGTTGGAGATGCAGATACTTAGAGAACTTGTGTCTCATTTTGACAAAAAAGTTGTCAAAATCTTTGTCCCTGTGTTGGACAGGTGAGACCATAGAGACGTCCTCTCTCTGTTGGACGGGTGAGACCGTAGAGACGTCCTCTCTCTGTTGGACAGGTAAGTCTTTAAAGATGTCGTTGCACTTGATTGGAGTGTCATGGAGGGTCTTCTTCTTGGACGTTGTCTCCAGCTGTCTCACCTCATGTTGGGTATTAACCTCTTCACTCTGTCCCTCTGTGATGTAGAGCTCAGTGTAGATCCTGTTGAGGAGGGTTCTACTTCCTGTTCCACTTCCTGTTGCCTCAGCTCCTTCAGTCACTCGTTCACATCTGCTCCTCAGACTGATCTTATGTTGATCTAAAACCTCCTGCAGACCACGATCTGCTGAGAGAGAAGAGACAGAGTCAGACTGAAGACAGAGAGTCTGACAATCTGATCAGATTATTTCATCAGCTACAGAAAAACTACAGACAACAAAGAGAAGGTTTGAATCATCATCTTAAATGTCAGTGCTGTGTGATGGAACAATGACTCTGGAGAAAACAACAGGTCCTGGTTTCACAAATGACCACATCAGCAGACAGATGTTCAGTCTCACTTTGTCCACAGCTGCTCTGATTGGCTGTCTGCAGCTCACCTCTGGTTCTGGGTCTTTGTCCACACTGGGGACAGGAGGGGGGTCCTGAAGAACCAGACTGGTCCCAGTCTGAGGTGAAGCACTGTCTGCAGAACCAGTGTCCACAGCTGGTGGAGACTGGATCCTTCAGGACGTCCTGACAGAGACCACAGCAGGACAGCTGCTGGTCCACAGAGACACCACTCCTCTTCCTCCTGTCAAGACATTTCTGGATCAACAACATGTCACAGCTCCACATCTGAGCTCTGATTGGTTAACCACCTCAAGGGGGCGGGGCTTCAGTAAGCAGAGGAGCAGAGAGAGAGAAATTAGAGGAAGACGAGTGTAGAGAGACGAGCTGAATGAAGACCTGGTCCTGAACTGGTCTGGTTTATGTCTCTGTTTATCTGTTCACTGCAAAAACTTTCCAAGAATATTTCTCTTATTTCTTTTCAAAATGTCTCATTTCTAGTCTAAACTAATCTCTTTCAACTTAGAATGAGACTCATCACCTTAAAATTAACTTTTTAGATCATTTTCACTTGTTTCAAACAAATTTTCACGTGAAATAAGTAGAACAATCTGCCAGTGAAAGCAGGTTTTTAGTGTAATAAGAAAGAAAAACTTGCTCCACTATCAGATTTTTCTACTTACAGTATTTCAATTGAAAATATGCTTGAAAAAAGTAAAAAGTGTCTTAAAAACAAGCTACTTTTTCATGTTTAATGAGTCTTATTTTAAGTATAATTTGATTTGTTTTGACTAGAAATTACATTTTGACCAGAAATAAGACAAATATTCTTGGTACTATTTTGAGTTTTTGCAGTGTTGACCTTAAATCTGGACTCTAAAACAAACTCCCTGTTAGTTTGAATCTCTTCAGTTCTGCGTTGTCTCGTCTGGTTTTTACTCCAAATGTGTGAAATGACTGAGAAGCTGTTGGTGGTGTTTTCCTCTTTCAGACACTGATCATGTGTTTGATGTTGGTTCTGGACTGAGTCCTATCAGCTCTTTAACCAATGAGCTCCTCATCCAGACGCTGCTGTGTGGCTCTAATCAACCTGTGTTGGAGCTCTGATCCAGTCTGAGGAGACTGAAGCTGACAACAGAAGCTTCAGCAGCTCCACCTGAGCTTCACTACATGTTGTGGAGAAGCTCAGACAGTCACAGACAGGAAACAGGAAACACTGATCACTTTTCAAAATAAAAGTCTGTGTGTATCAGCTGCTTTAATCTCTACTGTGACTTCAGTTTAAAGGCTCAGACGTGTGGATCATTAAAGTGTTGGTGCAGCAACGTTCACACTGACTGAGGCTGATGACACAGGAACATGAGGATGCTGTGCTTCATCAGTCTGATGGACAGAGTGTGTGTGCATGTTTCTGTCTCTGAGGTTTGTTGTGAACCTTCAGAGTCTGATGGATCTGGTTCCTGGTTTCTCTCTGTTTCCTTCACATGAGTCTAATGACTGAATCATCTTCAGCTCAGTTTACAGTAGAAACTGTCTCTTACTGTAACTCTGAAGGTCCAGGTCCAGGTCCAGGTTCAGGACTGAAGTTTGGTGGTGGTTCATTGGACCAGTCACTCAGACAGATGGATCCTGGAGACTCTGCTCTCGGTCTGTGGTTCTGACCTCTGCAAACACAAACATGTTTTTATTCACATCACATTGATCACTGATCAGTGGACACACACACACTCAGGTTCAGGTTTTTATCAGGTCTCTTATGGCGCTTTTCCGCTAGCGGCGCGGCCTGCTTTTTTTGCTTCACCACTTGCCTTAGTACCTGGTACCAGGTACTATTTTTAGTACCTCCTCAGCCCTGGTTCCAAATGAGCCGAAACGATACTATAACATGACGCCAGCCGACTGCCTTCCACTGATTGGACAGAGCGTTGTCACTGGAAGAGTCGCGAGCGCTATGTCCAACATGAGAATCAAACCTGGAAATTTCGAAAACAGAGCGGCAACAGCGACCGCTGATCTGTATCGAGACTGTTGTTATTCCTTCACTTGAGTCAGATGATGCTGTGTGTAAACCACGCTGTGGTCCATAATAGAGGTGCAGACGAGTGAGTTTGGAGCTGATGAGCGGATTGAAAAAAGAGAGAGAGAGACAATGTGGCCCCGCGATGACCCCGCCCCTGCTGAGGAGGAACTAGAGGAACTCAGCTGTAATGTGTAGTGGAAAAGTGCCATTACTTGGACTCCGAAGGTCCAGGTCCAGAACTGAAGTTTGGTGGTGGTTCATTGGACCAGTCACTCTTCATAGACAGACAGATGGATCCTGGAGACTCTGCTCTCAGTCTGTGGTTCTGACCTCTGCAAAGACAAACATGTTTTTATTCACATCACATTGATTGTTAGAGAATAATTTCACCTCCCTATAGTTAGTTTGTGTAGTTAATGGTCTATCCCTCTGTGTCACAGTGACTTTCTGTTAGATTACTGTTGGGATCAGTTATCTGCCCTATTTTCTCTCTGAGGAACATGCCAAGGCCATGGTCCCTCTTTGGTGTCTCCAATCTCAATCTCTGGCTGATTACAGACACAGCTGTAGAGTTAGATGATAACGCTTTCCGTCACTGGATGACACTTTGTATTTCCTAGCTGGTATGAATCCTTATCTTCATGTTTATGCATTATAGCCAACTGAATGTTAACACATCTCCCCTTTGCTATCTCGGCCCACCTTTCTAGTATAAGAATCTGAGCTTTACTGTTTGACCCTTAGAATTGAGGTGGATTCACGCACTCATGTTGTGATGACGACTCTTCTATTCTCCTTGTACAAGTAAATAAACTCCTTCAGCATAGGATATACAGGACTCTGGTACTTCTTCTTCTTCATCGGCATCACCACAAATTCCTCCCTAACATTGATCACTGATCAGTGGACACACACACACATGCTTGTAATGCTATCTTTGTGAGGACACTTATTGACAAAATGTATTCCGTAGCCCCTTACTCTAACCTTAACCATTAATCTTAACTTACTTTAAACCTAATTATGACCTAAAGTCTTAACCCTCAAACAACTCTTGGAAAAAGTGAGGACAGGCCAAAAGGTCCTCAGTTCCCAAAAATGTCCTCACTCTTGATGGTCCTCACAACGTAGTAAGAACAAGAACACACACACACACACACACACACACACACACACACACACACACACACACACACACACACACACACACACACACACACACACACACACACACACACACACACACACACACACACACACTCAGGTTCAGGTTTTATCAGGTCTCCTACTTTGACTCTGAAGGTCCAGGTCCAGAACTGAAGTTTGCTGGTGGTTCATTGGACTGGTCACTTCTCATGGACAGACAGATGGATCCTGGAGACTCTGCTCTCAGTCTGTGGTTCTGACCTCTGCAAACACAAACATGTTTTTATTCACATCACACTGATCACTGATCAGTTCTCTGATCACAGATGCATTGTGGGAAGTCTCCAGTGACGTCAGCGTCCTGCACCACACACTGTAGTGAAGGATGGAAGCAGCATCATAGACAACAGTGTAGAGTCAGTCAGTCATTAACTGTCCAGTGTCCAGCTGCTGAACATCTGTCTCACATCAGCTCTACACAGGATCACACACTGACACACACAGAGGATACAAAACACAGGCAGGGTTGGGGAGTAATGGAGTAATGGATTACATGTAATGGCGTTAAAGACAAAAAAAAGGAAACAGTAATCTGTTACAGTAGAAAAAAATATGTCATCAGATTGCTGGTACATTTGATAAAATGGGGATTACAACTTGCCAGGATTACATTTTTATTGCAGTTTTCCTCCTCCACTGTTATTTTTTATTTCCTTCAAGACTAACGATCAGAGCAGGAGGACCCACAAAGCAGAGGCACAGACAAACGAGTGGCAAATTAGGAGGTCAGTTTATTCCTGGGTCAAAACCAGTAGATCAGTCTGTTCACAGGCAGAGGTATCAAAATCACTAGGCTAAACTCGTGGTCAAACAAAACTGGGTCAAAAACTTGGGAAGTCTATAAATCCCAAGGAGAAAAGGCTGGAAACGCTCACTGAAACAGACGAGACGATCTGGCACAGAGGGGTGGGAGAGCACAGCTTAGAACACAAGGGCTGGGGAGACAATAGCTGCGTTTCCATTAGATTTTCGCAAAATAAAAGCGATATTTCTGAAACTTCGAAAAAGTGCAATTGCTATTTGCGCGTGTTTCCATTGAAAGGTATTTTGCGAATGAGCCGTAATGCGTCTTGCATTTCTATGGTGACGGCACAGCGATCTCAGCTGCCTACAGCTGTTGCTGTTATTGTTTTTAACAAAGACAAAAACAGCGCTTGATTACTGAAAGGCAAAGCCCGTGTGGTGCTGGCAGCGGCCACAAATAAGGACGCGCTCACACGGGCCAGTTGTTCCGTACCGTGCTGAAGCTCTAATGCCCCCTCCTCTGTCCCTCGCTGGCCCGCACTCACATCACCTCCAACCCAAGCTGCTCAAGCACGGTTGCCTCCGTTGATATAGAGGGATTAATTGTTTACCAACACGGCGGATGTGCGCTTTAACCTGACTGCAGAAAGAACGGAGCCTTTTAAACACCAGCAGTGATGAGGCGCTGACAACAATATAGGTGGTTGTGTCCACACACCCGTACTGGTTTATGTGACTTAAGGTGACATTTCGGCGCAGGAGGGAGTGGGAGCGTGGATGTGAGCCAATCTCCTTCAACCATGCACGGAAAAGGGGAATGATAGGAAAGGTTTTTCTAATTTATTGAGAAACAATGCCCAGGTCAGCAATGCATGACAATAAACATGTGGTTCATTTGTCCCCTCAAGTTACATAAACCAACACAGCGTGGACACACAACTCCGGTGATGCCGGTGATGTGTAGAAAAGCGAAAAAAGTGTTCCCATTACACTTTTGCGATACACGTTTGTATCGATACGTCTCAAAAACCACCTCATGAGAGCGTAAAAACTTTTTTGCGATATTTGAGAGTTTTTTCAAAATGTAGGTGTTTCCATTGCCAGTTTTTAATTTCGATATTTAGGTTTTGCGCATTTCAAGGGGTACCGAGACATCAAGGTAATCACAGACAGGAAACTCAACAGGGAGAGGGGGATGACAGACAGCTCACCAAAATAAAACAGGAAATAAACAAGAAACAAGACAGGACAGAACACTTAGGACTTAACACTAAACAAACCTAAAGAGTCCTGACAAAGACGTCCTGTCAGCTTCAGGACGCTCCGACTGACCGGTGACTCATGGTCGTTTGTCATGGGAGTGTTTTATTTTGAAATTTACCGGATACTCAGTGGGTTTGACTTCCTGTTTTGAGTGATCTAATCGACGTGGACTGATGTGTGCTGGTTGTGTGGTATTCTTAATTTACATATTTTGTATTAAAGTAATCGAAAAGTAACTAAAAGTAATCTGGTTGATTACTTTAATTGTGTGATACTTAAAGTAAGTTACTGCTTACATTTTTAAAGTAACTCTCCCAGTCCTGCACACAGGTCTGTATCTGGTTTCTTACTCTGACTCCGGAGGTCCAGGTTCAGGACTGAATACTGGACGATGTCCCATGGACCGGTCACTCCTCATGGACAGACAGATGGATCCTGGAGGCTCTGCTCTCAGTCTGTAGTTCTGACCTCTGCAAACACAAACATGTTTTTATTCACTGGACACTCACACACACCTTTATTCACATCACATTGATCAATGGACACACACACATTTCCTCTTCTGTGACGTCACACACACTTCAGGTTTTTATCTGGTCTCTTACTGTGAGTCTGGAGGTTCATGTTTGGACCCGTCACTCTCCAGAGACTTTGATCTGTCCTCCTGTTCCTCCACATTAACACTCATCTTCAGGACTTCAGTCAGTCTGAGAGGGAAACCAGTAACACACACACACACACACACACACACACACACACACACACACACACACACACACACACACACACACACACACACACACACACACACACACACACACACAGAATCAAGACACACCCAAATCCACCGAGGACAAACTATAATCACTTCCTTGTCTGATCCAGTCGTTGACCTCCACCACTCATAGTACTTTGACATTAAATCCATGTTCATCCAGTCACCGTGACCTTTGACCTTTGATGTTTGTTCTGAGTTTGAAGAAGTTGTGTGGAGGTGAATCTGAGACAATGTGCTGACATATGTACGGACTACGTCTGACTCTTCTTCCCTCCACAGTCCACACAGACACACTGACTCTCACACTCTGACACAACAACAACTACAACAACAACAACAACAATAATAATAATAATAATAATAATAATAATAATAATAATCATAATAATCATAATAATGTTGTGTTGACACTCACTCGTCTCAGACTTCAGTTTCTCTCCTTCTGCTCCGTTCACTCTAAAATGGTGGAATATTAGTTTCACTTCCTTCTCTGCATTTACAGGAAATCACACAAGGAGCAGGAGGAGGAAGTAGGAGGAGGAAGTAGGAGGAGGAGGAATAGGAGGGAGGAGTTGGGGGAAGTTGGGGGAGGAGGAGGTGGAGGAGGAGGGAGGAGGAGGAGGGAGGAGGATGAAGAGTGGGAGGAGGAGGAAGTTGGAGGAGCAGCAGAGGAAGAAGATCTGGACTCTGCCTGAAGCTCGACGTCTCAGCCTGTTACATTGTAACCAAACTGTACCTGGACCTCCTTCTGATGCCCCTCTCAAGGACCTGGACCTCCTCCTGATGCCCCTCTCAAGGACCTGGACCTCCTTCTGATGCCCCTCTCAAGGACCTGGACCTCCTTCTGATGCCCCTCTCAAGGACCTGGACCTCCTTCTGATGCCCCTCTCAAGGACCCGGACCTCCTTCTGATGCCCCTCTCAAGGACCTGGACCTCCTTCTGATGCCCCTCTCAAGGACCTGGACCTCCTCCTGATGCCCCTCTCAAGGACCTGCACCTCCTTCTGCCTCATGTTAAACCACAGTTTCTCATGGTGGAGTGAAGCTGGACAGAGATTTATAACTGGACCAACACATCAACTCTGTCGTCAAAACCAGTTTTTATCGTCTGAGGCTTCGATCCAAGATAAAAGACTCTGATCTGTCTCTGAGAGATTTAGAGATTCATGCTTTTAGTTCTACACGTTTGGACTCCTCCTCCTCCTCCTCCTCCTCCTCCTCCTCCTCCTCTTCCTCCTCCTCCTCCTGTTCCTGTTCCTTTTCCTCCTCCTCTTCTCCCTCTTCCTCCTCCTTCTTCTCCTCTTCCTATTCTGCCTTCTCCTCTTCCTTTTCCTCCCTCTCTTCTTCCTCTTCCTCCTCCTGTTCCTCCTCCTCTTCCCCCTCTTCCACCTCCTCTTCCTTCTTGTCCTCCCTTCTCCTCCTCTTCTTCCTCCCCCTCTTCCTCTTCCTCCTCCTCCTCCTGTTCCTCCTCCTCCTCCTCCTCCTCCTTCTCTACCTCCACTTCCTCCCGCCTCTTCCTATTCTGCCTTCTCCTCTTCCTTTTCCTCCCTCTCTTCTTCCTCTTCCGCCTCCTGTTCCTTCTTGTCCTCCCTTCTCCTCCTCTTCTTCCTCCCCCTCTTCCTCCTCCTCCTCTTCTTGCTCCTCTTCCTCCTTCCTCTCCTCCTCCTCCACCTCTTCTTCATCCTCCTCCTCCTCCACCTCTTCCTCCAACTCCTCCTCATCTTCCGCCTCCTCCTTCTCCTCGTCCTAATCTTCCTCTTCCACCTCCTCCTCCTCCTACAACTCCTCCTCCCCCTTCCTCCTCCTCCTCTTCTTCCTTCTCCTCTTTTCCTCAACCTCCTCCTCTTCCTCCTCCACCTCCTCCTCTCTCTCTCCCTCTCTCCTCCCCCTCTTCCCCTCTCTTCTCTCTCCTTCCTTTACTGTAGTGAAGTTGTATTTTGATGGTGTTTTATTGTCCAATCACGTCCCATCGTTTGTAGCTCATTAACAGCGTCACATGTAAACGACACTAATAACCATTAAACATTAATTATCTAGATCTAATAACTATTACTACTACTACTGTTCTATCTTCCTCCCTCCCTCTAAGTCTCTCCCTGTCTCCCCCTCTCTCTCTCCTCCCCCCTCTTCCTCTCTCTTCTCTCACTCTATACTCGACTTCTTTCTCTCTGTCTCTCCTTTTCTCCCCTCTCTCCACGCTCTCTTTCTCCCCCTCCTCTCTCCTCCCTCCCTTTCTCTAAATACGATACGATACAATACGATCTCTCTCTCCTCACCATCTTTCTCTCTGCCCCCCTCTAAGTCTCTCCCCCACCTCTCTCCTCTCTCTCTTCCCTCACTCTCTCTATCCTCTTTCTCTCTGGCTCCTCTAAGTCTCTTCCTGTCACCCCCTCTCTCTCTTTCCCCCACTTCTCTTCCTCTCTCATCTATCTCTCTGTCCTCTCCTTCTTTCTCTCTGCCTTCATCCCTATGTCTCTCCTTTTCCCCTCCGTCTCTCTACGATCTCCCCCCCCTCACTCTTTCACCTCTTCCTCTCTTCTCTCTCCTTCCTTTACTGTAGTGAAGTTGTATTTTGATGGTGTTTTATTGTCCAATCACGTCCCATCGTTTGTAGCTCATTAACAGCGTCACATGTAAACGACACTAATAACCATTAAACATTAATTATCTAGATCTAATAACTCTGAGACCAGATTGACACAGTGAAGTCAGTGATGTGTAAAAAGCTGCTGTAACTCTGATCGACCACCAGGTGTCACTGTGTTCACATGTCTGAAGCTTCGTCAGGTTTTGTGAATGAGTTTGTGTCCTGGTTTAATAACTCATGACTCTTCAGGCTGCGTTCAAGGAAACCGGTTTTTCTCAGACTCCAGTGAAGTGGATCTTCTCCTCCGTCTGTTTCAGTGCACGTTGGTGACGGTGAGGACGACTCACGTCACGTTCAGGTGAGTCAGGAGATCTGACGCTGCTCGTCTCCTGACGTCGGATCAGACCGAGGCTTCATGTGTGTGTGTGTGTGTGTGTTCTTGTTCTTACTACGTTGTGAGGACCGGAGAGAGTTTTTCACCAGAGTGACAACGTTTATTTGAAAGAGCGTTACAAGAGTGTGTTTGTGTCCTCCTCCTCCTCGTCCTCCTCCTCCACCTCCTTCTCATCTTCTTTCTCCTCCTTCTCCCCCTCCTCTTCCTCCTCCCCCTCCTGCCTCCTCTTCTCCCTCCACCTCCCTCCTCTTCTCCCTCCTCTTCCTCCTCCCTCTCCTCCCTCTTCTTCTCCCTCCTCTTTCTCTGCTTCCTCCTCCTCCCTCCTCTTCTCCCTCCTCCTCTTCTTCCTCCTCCTCCTCCTCCTGCTCTTCCTCCTCCTCCTCGCCCTCCTCTTTCTCCTCTTCCTCCTCCCCCTCCTCCCTCCTCTTCTCCTTCCTCCTCCTCTTCTCCCTCCTCCTTCTCCCCCTCCTCTTCCTCCTCCCCCTCCTGCCTCCTCTTCTCCCTCCTCCTCCCTCCTCTTCCTCCTCCCCCTCCTCCCTCCTCTTCTCCCTCCTCCTCGCCCTCCTCTTTCTCCTCTTCCTCCTCCTCCCTCCTCCTCCTCCTCAACCTCCTCCCCCTCTTCCCTCCTCTTTCTCCTCTTCCTCCTCCTCCTTCTCCCCCTCCTCCCTCCTCTTCTCCCTCCTCCTCCTCCACCTCCTCCGTCCTCTTCTCCCTCCTCTTTCTTCTTTTCCTCCTCCTCCTTCTCCTCCTCCACCTCCTCTTCTCCCTCCTCCTCCGCTTTCTCCTTCTCCTCTTTGTCCTTCTCTTCCTCCTCCTCCCTCCTCTTCATCCACCTCCTCTTCCACCTCATCACTCCTCTTCCTTCTCCCCCTCCTCCTCCACCTCCTCCCTCCTCTTTCTCCTCTTCCTCCTCCTCCTCCTCCCTCCTCTTCTACCACCTCCTCCTCATCTTCTTTCTCCTCCACCTCCTCCCTCCTCTTCCGCTTCCTCCTCCTCCTTCTCCTCCTCCTCCCTCCTCTTCTACCTCCTCCTCTTTCTCCTCTTCCTCCTCCACCTCCTCCCTCCTCCTCCTCCCTCCTCTTCTCCCTCCTCCTCTTTCTCCTCTTCCTCCTCCTCCCTCCTCTTCCGCTTCCTACTCCTCTTCCTCCTCCTCCTTCTCCCCCTCCTCCCTCCTCTTCTCCCTCCTCCCCGCCCTCCTCTCTCGTCTTCCTCCACCTCCTCCCTCCTCTTCTCCCTCCTCTTTCTCCTCTTCCGCTTCCTCCTCCTCTTTCTCCTCCCCCTCCTCCCTCCTCCACTTCCACCCCCTCCTCTTCCTTCTCCTCCTCCCCCTCCTCTTCCTTGTCCTCCTCCACCTACTCTTCCCCCTTCTCCTCCTCCTTCTCCTCCTCCTCCTCCTCCTGACTTTCTCTCTGAGCGTCTCCTCCTACAGATGTTCAGCTGAGGGAATTTGCTCCTCACCTGTTGAGCCCAGCGTCAGGAGCTCATTATGGGATGTTTTACTTCTCTCTACAGTCTATGGAGGCCACTGAAAGAAGCTGAGCGCTCGCAGCAGGACAGATAATCAGATGGATAATCAGTAAAGTTAATAACTTCACTCTGATGTGGACAAGAATAAACTATTTCAGTGTTTCTCCTGTTGTGTGGCCGTGTTGCCCAAACACAACTCTTGAACAGGTTGAACTGTTTTCACAGTTAAAAAGCTCTTTGTTGTCTTTGTGCAGAGACAATATGAGATGTAACATTGCTAATGTAATAACATTGTAATGTGCTTTTTCAGTTTAGAGTTTGTGTCAATAAAGTTTTGATAAGAGATGTTTGTTTTTCTTTCTTTTGGAGAGAAAAGTTAGTGATATTTTTACTTCACAGTACTTAAAGTTCCACAGCAAAAGTACTTCCTGTAGTTACAATATTATAAACACTTACTGTATTAATAGTACCGAAGTAAACAGTTCTTCACTGTAGTTACTGTAACACAGTAAAACTACTTAATGAGCCATATGTAATAATATAAAAATAAAGGTATTTCCTGTAGATACAGTATCAGAGTTAAAGTACTTTATATAAGGTATCCTTTATTTACAGTACTAAAGTAAAAGTACTCCCTGTACTAACAGTAACACAACAAAAATAACTCATGTATTTAAAGTAGAACAATAAGAGTAGTTTCTGTAGATACAGCATCGCAGTAAAAATACTTCTTACAAGGTATCACAGTGAATACTATAATATAGGAACAGAGTAAACGTTTCTATAGTATCACAGTGAAAGTATTTAGTTAGGAGTTACTGGAGTAAAAGTACTTCCTGTACTTGGTGACAGGTGAAGCTCATTGTTCCTGTTTGACTCAACACCTTTACCTGTGACTGGATCACTGATGATTGACACATTGAAGCTGCTGCAGCGTTTTCTGAGTCTGTCATGTCATAGATGATGTCATATGTGATGTCACATCCTGACAGGTTCACCTGCTGCACTTTACACTTTATTTCACTCCCACAGTCTCATCAGCTGTGGAAACAGCTACAGATCAGACTCACTCCAGAGTCTCCAGTCGAAAGTCTGGACTCTTCACAAGATCATGAAGCTGTTGCAGAGCTGAAGAGCTCAGGTTGTTGTAGTATCCTCTCAGGTCCAGGTGTCTCAGGTGGGAGGGGTTGGACTTCAGAGCTGAGACCAGAGAAGAACAGCTGATGTCTGACAAACTGCAGCGCCCCAATCTGAATAAAGAATAAAAGAAGAAGATGAAATGAAGATCACACACACACACACACACACACACACACACACACACACACACACACACACACACACACACACACACACACACACACACACACACACACACACACACACACACGAATCGATCAGATCATTGATTATTGATCAGACTGAGTGAAATGAGCTGAAAGTGAAGAGTCATTGTCAGTGTGAGAGAAGAACAACTGGAAACATGAGACAACAACTATTTCAAACGTCATTCATGACATCAAAGTCAATGATTCAAGTTCTGAGTGAAGATCAATCAGGTTCAGTTGTGGATCAAAGATCTAAGATCTACAACAGTAACAGTCAGTGAACTGACCTCAGAGTCTCCAGTCTACAGTCTGGACTCTCCAGAAAACCACTCAGACCCTTCACTCCTGAATCCTGCAGCTCGTTTCTGCTCAGGTCCAGTTCTCTCAGGTCGGAGGGGTTGGACTTCAGAGCTGAGACCAGAGAAGAACAGCTGATCTCTGACAAACCGCAGAGCTCCAATCTGAATAAAGAATAAAATCAGTGAGTTGAGGACAAAGCTCCTTGTTGACAGCGTTCAGTGTCTCATCATCTGTTCAGAGCTGAAGAAGCTTCAGAAAGAACAAGTTTAGAAAATCAAAGTCCAACAGCTGAAGCAACAGGAAGCAGGTTAAACAGTCACATAGAGAGAAAACAGCTCATTAATATTCATGAGAAGCTGCTGCTGCTTCAACACAGGCCCCGTCCACACGAATCTGTTTTTTTTTAATCCGGATAAATACTTTATCGGATTGGCCTCGCGTCCACACGAAAACGGCGTTTTCCGGGGTGAAAACGGTATTTTTTGAAAACGGGTCCCAGAGTGGGACAATTTGAAAACGCCGCCCCAGCGTTTTCGTCTGGACGGCCAATACGGCTTTTTTCTGAACCGATGATGTCATGCCCCCCGCCGCTCTACCTGTAACCTGAGACACACACACACACACCGCTGCAGCAGCTGCACAACAGCCTATATGGACGTAACAACAACAACGGAAACAACCTTTTTTTCCCTATTGAATGAAGAGAGTCTACTCTTTCTCGTGGTAGTTTTGGTGTTTACATAGTCATAGAACACAATATTCTGTGGTCGTTCAAAATGCTCTAAAACGGCTGGCAGTATGGGGCTCTCTGCTCTGAAAATGGCTGGCAGCCAATGAGTTAAGGTCGCTGCTGCTGGCCAATTTTTGTTTCTTGTTTGTTTGTTAGTTTTTTGTGTTTTTGTTCTTTTTATTTTCAGTGTGGAGAGATTTATTTTGAGATCACTCTTATTAGATGGTTTACAAAAGGCCTATTGGACTGAGGAATATTCTACACTCTGTCTGCCATGATAATGCCTCAATCCTTGATTAAAATCAAGGATTACGTAAATACCTTGGTTTAAATCAATATTCATTCTTAGCACCCATTGCGAATAATCCTGACTTTGAAAATTCTCGTGTAGATGTGGGATTCAGAGATCGGAAGACCGCTGGTATTACAGAAATTGGTGATATGATGTATATAGGTGGTGCACTAAAGTATTTTCAGCAACTGCAAGAAGAGTTTAAAGGGACAACGAGGAGTTTCTATTCGGTTATAAAAAAGTCTCACGTTAATGTGGATGAATCTCCGCTACCCACACTTGTTAATGGGCCCATTTTCGATAAATATATCGTTCTGTCTCTATCGTTATTTTGTTATTATTAGTGGTGGCGGAAATGCTGGTCGAGCCGACCAGCGTTTCCTTCGTGGCGAGTTATGAGAATAACGCCGCAGAATCGCCGTTTATGGTCGGAACTACGACGGTATGTGAACCTCTTTGAACCTCTGACTTTAATTATTGATGAATGAAAACATGAGTCCGTCTTGCGCCGGTCAAAGAAATGTACGGTGCGCGCGGAGGCTCATAAATGTAGTGTGAAAACGCTTCGCTTTTCCAAAACTCCTCGTTGTCCCTTTAAGCTTTCTCGAACTCAACTTTATCGTTACTTACAAATGAAGAGTTATTTAAACTCAATTTCATATTACAAAAGTGGTAGTAAGCTGAATATTCTTGATAGTCTCATCATGAAAGCAGCAACAATTAATAAGAAAGTGATTACTTATGTAACAGGGTTGTAAATAGATATGAAGTTCGTCAAAATTTGTTTGTTTGTTTGGTCAAGCAAGTTATTGTGCTGCTGGCTTTTATTTTATTTCCATGCGAGGCCTTTTCTGTTATTTATTTTAACAGCTGGTGGTTGCTTAGCAACGGTAAAGCGTTCGCTCGTCCCCTTCTGTGTTTGTCCGCTGTGTGACCGGTACGTACTGTAAACAGCTCCGTGTGTTTTTATTGATTATCATTTTTTTAATCAAAATTTGAGGAAAAACTTTACATAATACGTTTTGGGATTGATTTTGTCACATTTTGTAATGGTTTTTAAGTGTTGTCATCTTTTATTTTGTGTGTTATATCAATGTTTATCATTTCAGCCGTTACAGTCAGTCGTACTGTAACGGTCAGCTGTTCACCGTTCATTTCATATGGTTTCAGTTTGTTTACGTTTATTTATTGTATTTTATGTAATGTTTAGGGGGCAGGAGCTGTGTGTTGAAGGAAGTAACCATCAGCTTTTTCTGTTTTGTCAGGTATGTTTACATTTTGTGTACACTACAAAGTATCGTTTTGTTTGGCCTCGGCATGTTAACGCATGTAAACGTGTATGTGTGTGTATTTTCTTTTCTCTGTTTAGAATAGGTTCATGGTTGTTGTTGTTGTCGTTGTTAGAAAATAATTAATGGATTATTGTTTTTAAATATATTTATTGTAGAAAACCCACTATACGATCAAAAGCGTTTGCTCGCCCCTTCTGTGTTTGTCCGCTGTGTGACCGGGGGCAGGAGCTGTGTGTTGAAGGAAGTAACCATCAGCTTTTTCTGTTTTGTCAGTAAACGCCTTGAACCTGACTGTACCTGTGTGGTGTCGATTCTTCTACCCATGATACCGAACAAGAGGGGTTACATCTGGTGCCGTGACTCCGTGACTTCAGAAGATCAGCCTACCGCTAATCTGACGTGGGTTACAGTCAGACTCCACATGGACATTCAGGTTTCACTGTTGACACAGTGATTTGTGAATCAAAGAGTTAACACAGCTATTCCAGCGTTATTCTGTAGCTAAAACTTCGTTGGCGACTATATTTGTCTGTCACACATATTTAACAGTGATTTGAACATCCTGCTATATTATTTTTATTTTTATTTGTGAACATTGCTTTGAATCTATGATCAGCTATTGTGATTAACAAATAGAAAATAATTGTTTTATCTTGATACAGCACACTGTTCTGTGCATTTTGGTAAATATTTGTTTGTTTTTTAAAAAGGGGAATTTTTTTTTTTTTTTTAATATTTGTGACATTTGAATAGACATGACAGAAGAGACTGATATACAACTTGATAACACAGAACTAATGAACATGGACACACGTCCTAGAGTCAGTTTTGGCAGAGGAGCAATGTTATCCACTAGATCACCACCTTTGCTAAGTTATATGGGTTCTCCAGGTTATGGCAGGGGAATTCCTGTTAACACTCATGAATGTGGGGCTAGTTTGTTGGTTGGCCAGGAAGCCCAGACTCCTTATACGTCTTCCCCAATTCATCCCCAACCCAGTGAAACAGACGCCACAATGAAACATTTGGGTGTTTTAATCACAGAACTAGGGAAACAAATAGGAGATTCAGTCACAGCAAGGCTACTGTCAGACAAAGAAACAATTAACAGCCAGAGCAAAGAAGGCAAATGTGCACAAGCTTGTGGCGCTACAGTAGATCTCACACAGCTCACCATGGCCCTTAAATCAGATGTTAAAGAACCCCCCATCTTCCGTGGTGAGGCAACTGACAAATGCTCTGTGCTTGAATGGGTTGATCTGATGTCAATTTATCTGAAAAAGAAGAATGTTAACATTACAAATCAGCCTGATGAGATTATGGCCAAGCTAATGGGAAGAGCCAGAGATGTAGTGAGAATAGGCATACGCAGTGACCCATCACTAAGTGTTGAACAGCAAACTGATGCAATCTATACCATCCTTAAACAACATTTTAGTGACCTGTCTTACTCATGCATGCCTCTCGCCGACTTTTACAGTACACTTCCCAGAGCTCATGAGAGTCCCATTGATTACTGGGTCCGTCTGAATAAAGCAGCTGATATAGCTGAAGAATGTCTCCAACGTCAAAGAAAGAGCATGGGGAACATCAACAAAGAGGTCGCTATGATGTTTGTGAGACACTGCAACGAACCTTCACTGTCAGTTGTATTCAAAAGCAAACTAGCCGACAGCTGGACAGCTAAAGAGGTCCAAGAGAGGATTGATGAATATCACAGAGAGTTGAAATCCAGACAGAGTAAACCTGCAGCAGAACGCCACTCCAGACAAGCTGTGGCAGTAGTGAGCAATGACACACAGGAAGTAGGGAGAACTGAGCCTGAAGTTATGTTACATTCACACAAGCAGAATGTGAGCCAACACCAGCAAAGTGTGGAACTGACTGCAATACAGAACAGTATGGATAAGATGGCTGAGATGCTTGGTGCTGTATTGAGTAGTCTGTCTGCTTCTCCAAGGCCTGCTGTCCCCCGAGGCCACAGTCACTCATTCCAGAGAAGGAGGGTCCCAGGGCCTAGAGGCTGCAGTATCTGCAATGACAATTCTCACTCTACCATCGCCCACTGCCAGATGCATCGCTTGTGTTTCCTGTGTCACCAGCCTGGCCACATGAAACTTCAGTGCCCTAACATGTCACCCTCTGTGGCTCAGTCTACCCCAGCCCCCCCTCCCCACCAGGAAAACTAAACAGGCCACATTTTGAGAGGGACAATGTGGACCTTAGTGAGAATTCCCTCAGTGATGATTTACAGTCAGTATATGAGTCAGTGTGTGAGAGTCTTCCCAGCCATAAGACAGTCATCCTCCAGAGCACACAGCGTTTAAATGGCAGTGATAGTTTGTTTTACACACCTGTAGTTATTAGTGAATGTGTAACCGTAACTGCTATGTTAGACACAGGTTCTATGGCATGTTCTGTGAGTGAGGGTGTGGAAGAAAAACTCATTGCTGCAGGCACCTTGAGCAGTGATGTTGAGCAAGATTTAGATATTGTTCTAATTGGATGTGGAGGACAGAGAGTCCGTCCAAAGAGAGTCTGTGAGCTGCAGTTTGAAGTTTATGGATGTACAGTGTCTGTGCCCACATTAGTTGTTCCTGGTCAAGTGGATGAGCTCATCATAGGGACAAATGTAATTAAGTATCTGACACGTAAACTCAAAGAATCAGACAAATACTGGGAAATTATTTCTGAAATGACTGGTCCTAACACTGGAGGGCATGATGACTTCCTTGCCATGCTTGCCGGTGTTCATCGGTGGAAAGGTGAAGATGAGCCTGACATCGTGGGCACAGTCAAACTCACCAGCGCTGTAACACTCTTGCCTGGACATGAACACCTGGTGTGGGGGAAGCTCCCAGAAAAGTCACGTGGGGCCCCAGGCTGCACTGTGGTTGTTGAGCCAACACAGTCTCGTTCCATCCCAAGAAATGTTCTTGTTGGCAGAGTCGTGACTCCACTGTGGGGTGATGGATGGGTCCCGATGAAAGTCATAAACCGCACAGATAAATCAATCACAATCAAGAGAAATGCAAAGTTGGCTGATGTGTACCCATGCCTGGCTGCTGAGGAACTCCAGCTCAATGACAGTTCATATCTGAAGTCTAACAGTCTACATGTTACAGCTGAACAGACTTCAGATTTGTCTGACATGGCTGAAGCCCTGACAAAATGCGGCTTGAGTGACTTGGATCTTGATTCCTGTGAGGTGTCAGATAGCTGTAAAAAAGAAATGTGCAAGCTTGTTCTACAATATTCTGACATCTTCTCAAAGCACAGACTAGACTGCGGTGAAGTGAAGGACTTTGTTCACAAAATCCACTTAGTGGATGAGAGACCTTTCAAACTCCCTTACAGGCGTGTGCCGCCAGCTCACTACCACAAGCTACGCATGACACTGAATGAAATGGAAGAGAAGGGCATCATCAGAAAGTCATGTAGTGAGTTTGCTTCACCACTCGTCTTGGTCTGGAAGAGAAATGGAGAACTGCGCATCTGCACCGACTTCCGCTGGCTCAATGCTCGTACAGTGAAAGACGCCCACCCTCTTCCTCATCAGGCAGACTGCCTTGCTGCTCTGGGAGGTAATGCACTGTTCAGCACTATGGACCTCACATCTGGGTTCTACAACATTCCCCTACACGAAGAGCACAAGAAGTTCACTGCCTTTTCCTCACCTGTTGGCCTTCATGAGTATAACAGACTACCTCAAGGACTGTGTAACAGCCCGGCAAGCTTCATGCGCATGATGATGATGATTTTTGGAGATCAGAACTTCATGAGCTTGCTGTGTTATCTCGATGACCTGCTGGTTTTCGCACCTAGTGAAGAGGAGGCTGTAAAGAGGCTAGAGATGGTCTTTGAGCGGTTGCGTGCACACAACCTTAAGCTGGCCCCCAAGAAGTGCCACCTGCTGCGCAGCTCAGTCCATTTCCTGGGCCACGTCATTGATAGCAGTGGTGTGTCAACAGACCCTGCCAAAGTAGAAGCCATAACCAAGGTGTCTTAGACAGACTTAATGTTTCCTGATGGCCAAACACCATGCCCTAAGAAAATCAAGTCCTTCCTGGGCCTAGTCATGTGGTACCAACGCTTCATTCCAAACTGCTCTACTGTGGCAAAGCCTCTCTTCGCGTTGACATCTGAAACAAAGAAAAACAAGACAAACAAAGGCAGAGGTCGTAAGCGTGTGGGTACTTACAAAAAGCTGACTGCTGCAGACTGGACCCCTGAATGTAACCAAGCTCTACAAAACCTTAAATATGCCCTGCTCAATAATGTCATACTAGCTCACCCCGACTTCTCCAAGCCATTCATCCTCTCCACCGATGCTTCATCTGATGGCTTAGGTGCTGTACTATCCCAAGTTACTCCAGGTGATAAGCGGGCTCGTCCCATAGCCTTTGCTAGTAAGACCTTGAACAAAGCTCAGAGTAATTACCCTGCTCACCGATTAGAGTTCCTGGCACTGAAATGGGCTGTCTGTGAGAAATTCAGTCATTGGCTAAAAGGTCATCTTTTCACCGCTTGGACAGACAACAACCCCCTTGCCCATATCCTCACCAAACCAAAATTAGATGCATGTGAGCAACGCTGGGTGGCAAAGCTAGCTGCCTATGAGTTTGACATCAAATATGTCCCTGGGCCAAAAAATGTTGTTGCAGACGCCCTTAGTCGACAGCCGTTTGCAGGGAAGAGAATCAGTGAGCGTCTAATCAGTGAGCCATACACATGTCTGTTAAAGGAGTCTGAGAGCCTGTCTGGAGGAGATATTCAAGAGGTCTTCAGGTGGTCAAATGTCCGTCAAGCTGTCCAGAAAACTTCAAGGAAAGGCAAAGTGGCAACGCCTGAGAAGTCAGCTCCATCAGTCAGCTCCCTGTCTGCAGAAGAGGTGTCAGCTCTCCTAGACTGTCATAATGACTGGGATACAGCTGTGAGAATAAGATCTACAGTGCTGGTTGACCATGTCCAGAGTGTGATGTCCACTGGCCAAGACGTGTTGCCATCTATCTCCAAGCAAAATCTCAGAGAAAGACAGCAGGAAGACGCTGACCTAGCAAGAGTGATATTCTACGTTGAACGGCATCGTAGACCATCAAGAAGAGAGAGGGCCAAAGAAACTGTGGGCGCTTTGAGACTAATGAGGCAGTGGGAAAAATTGGTGATAGAAGATGGTATCCTGTACCGTGTGTCTAAAGATCCAGTCACCAGGAAGAGGAGACATCAGTACATCGTCCCTTCGTCACTAAGAGAGGATGCTTTACATGGTTGTCATGACGAAGCAGGTCACCAAGGTCAAGACAGAACCTTCTCTCTCGTGAAACAACGGTTCTACTGGAGTTCTATGGAGAGGGATACAAGAGATCACGTTAAGCGCTGTGCCAGATGTGTAGTAGGCAAAACACCAGAGCCAGATGGCCGTGCACCACTGGAGAGCATAAAGACAACAGCACCATTAGAATTAGTATGCATAGACTTTTGGACAGCAGAAGATTCCAAGAACCGCCCTCTTGATGTGTTGGTCGTGACAGACCACTTCACCAAGCTGGCACATGCTTTCTACTGCCCTGACCAGACAGCCAAACAAGTAGCACGGAAACTGTGGGATAACTTCTTCTGCTATTATGGATTCCCTGAAAGAATACACTCAGATCAAGGTGCCAACTTTGAGAGTGAGTTGATAGCAGCCCTCCTTCAGGTTTCTGGTGTAAAAAAGTCCCACACTACGGCCTATCATCCAATGGGAAACGGATCAGCTGAGCGCTTCAACCGCACGTTGGGAAATATGATCAGAACTCTCCCACCACGAGCAAAACATGTTTGGCCTCAAATGCTGCACACCTTGACATTCATGTACAACAGCACCATCCATGAGACTACTGGATTTCCACCTTTCTATCTTATGTTTGGCCGAGTCCCCCGCCTACCTGTCGACGTCCTGTTCAAATCTGCTCTGAGAGACGACAGTGAAGTTTCATTCCCACAGTACATTGAAGAGCTGAGAAAAGATCTCCATGAAGCCATAATGACGGCAGAGAAACATACCAGTGATGAGCAAAAGCGGCAGGCCAAAATATACAACAGGAGAGTCAAAGGAGTGGAGATTGAAACTGGCGACAGAGTTCTCTTAGCAAACAAGGTGAGAGAGGTCGAAGAAAACTGGCAGACAGATGGGGAGATGTGGTCTACACCGTGGTCAGCAGCAATCCTCAGACCCACACCTTTGAGGTCCGCCATCCCATCTCAGGCCAGACAAAAGTTGTCCATCGTAATTTACTGCTATGTGTAAACTTCCTGCCAGTCCTGCCTGAAGCTGCTGAAAGTGCCTCTCTGATCTGCTTCAGATGAAAATCACGCTGTGGATCTCTCTGAGCAACACTCACAACCTGACTGTGCCTCTCTCACTCCCTCCCGTGCTTCAGATGAGAATGAAGATGTGAATCTCTCCAGTGAGCAACTCACACCTGACTGTACAGTGGATCATACTGCCCGCACCCAGCACTGGGTCTCCCAGATTCCTCTGGTGCACACACATCATCTGCCCAAAGTTCTAGTACCAACTCCAGATACCTGTGCAACTGATAATATCTGTGAAGATGTGAATGCAGATGATTCATCTTCAGTTAGAGGTGTCCTCCTGAGTGACCCAGTTCACACTTCTCAGACAGCTGTGCATGACCTATGTCCTGAGACTGTTACTACTACCAGGACTAGAGCTGGCCGTGTTGTCAGACCTGTCAATAGGTTTATCCAAACTATGAACACCCAGACACTGCACACACAGACTAATAAGCTGAGAACATGGGCAAATTCTTTGTTTAGTGTGAACACAGTGTAATTTGTTAGACCTCCTCCCCAGTGAACGGTTGAATGTTTTTTTTTATGTTTTTCTTTGTCCCATATCTCTGAGTCATAATATTGTAGATTAGTTTGAGTTTGAATTGAAAACGAGAAGTGTATTCAGGCACTTTTTATGTCATCTGTGATGGGTTTGTGATAAGCGCTGCACTACCCTCCTGAGTTCTTCATTGAACAGCCTTATGGTTTGACAGGGCACATTTAGTTGTATGTGTGTTATTCATTCAAAGTGTCACTTAAGAGATATGGTGGGACTCATTTGACATATTGAAAATGTTATTTTATATGTTTCCCCACATGCATTGTGTATGTATTGTAATTTTGCCGAATTCAGGGGAGGAGAATGTAACAGGGTTGTAAATAGATATGAAGTTCGTCAAAATTTGTTTGTTTGTTTGGTCAAGCAAGTTATTGTGCTGCTGGCTTTTATTTTATTTCCATGCGAGGCCTTTTCTGTTATTTATTTTAACAGCTGGTGGTTGCTTAGCAACGGTAAAGCGTTCGCTCGTCCCCTTCTGTGTTTGTCCGCTGTGTGACCGGTACGTACTGTAAACAGCTCCGTGTGTTTTTATTGATTATCATTTTTTTAATCAAAATTTGAGGAAAAACTTTACATAATACGTTTTGGGATTGATTTTGTCACATTTTGTAATGGTTTTTAAGTGTTGTCATCTTTTATTTTGTGTGTTATATCAATGTTTATCATTTCAGCCGTTACAGTCAGTCGTACTGTAACGGTCAGCTGTTCACCGTTCATTTCATATGGTTTCAGTTTGTTTACGTTTATTTATTGTATTTTATGTAATGTTTAGGGGGCAGGAGCTGTGTGTTGAAGGAAGTAACCATCAGCTTTTTCTGTTTTGTCAGGTATGTTTACATTTTGTGTACACTACAAAGTATCGTTTTGTTTGGCCTCGGCATGTTAACGCATGTAAACGTGTATGTGTGTGTATTTTCTTTTCTCTGTTTAGAATAGGTTCATGGTTGTTGTTGTTGTCGTTGTTAGAAAATAATTAATGGATTATTGTTTTTAAATATATTTATTGTAGAAAACCCACTATACGATCAAAAGCGTTTGCTCGCCCCTTCTGTGTTTGTCCGCTGTGTGACCGGGGGCAGGAGCTGTGTGTTGAAGGAAGTAACCATCAGCTTTTTCTGTTTTGTCAGTAAACGCCTTGAACCTGACTGTACCTGTGTGGTGTCGATTCTTCTACCCATGATACCGAACAAGAGGGGTTACACTTATATATACGATCAGTTGCTTACGAATGATGGGACTATAATTAATATCAAAAATAGTTGGGAAAAAGACCTTGGTGCTCACCTAGATGACCAGCCCTGGCGTAAGGTGTTAAATAATGCCAAGAAAATTACTAGATCAGACAAATCACATGATGTACAATATAAGATAATTAACAAACTGCATATGACTCCTGAAATACGTAGTAAATATGATGACTCATGTTCGGTAGCATGCAAGAAGTGTCAAAAACAACCAGGCACTTACTTTCTTTTAATGTGGTCATGTCCATTGATTAAAATATTCTGGTCTACTGTCCAAACAGAGATAGAGAAGTTCCTTGGCATTAAAATGGTAATGGATGATGGATCCTAAACAGTGTATTCTTGGTATCGATCTTTTGTCTTTGTCTGGTCAAACGGGTAAATTGTTGAATATTATGTTGTATGCCGCACGTCTGTCAATTCTGAATGCTTGGCTTGACGAGCACCCACCTACGTTAGCAATGTGGTATGAGAAACTGCTATCAATTGTTCCTTATGAAAGACTATCTCATGTGGTGCAAGGAACCTTAGATGAATTTGTTAAAGAGTGGACCCCCCTGAGTATGTTTTTTGGATGCGAGTGGCCATCAATAATAAGTGTTGGTGTATATTAAGATAACACCCCCACACACACTCTCACAAATTTTTTTTTTCTCTTTCCTGTCTTTTACATGTATTTGTGTTTTTGGTTTTTATTATATTATATAGTATTATTTTGTGTTGTATGTTGTTGTTCGTGACAGCGGAAGGCTGTAAGTTTGTGTTATTTTTCTGATGAGCTTGTCTTGCTGTCAATGTAAATCAAAAATTAAAAAAAAAGTTAAAGGGACAGTATGGGACATTTACCCCCATCTAGCGGTGCGGTTGCATGTCGGCACGTATTCTTGCTGTTGCGTTTACGTAAACTCGGGCAGAAGTCAGAAAAACAACACACGCTGCATGTATCAGGATAAACAAGCCTCTATGTAAACAAACGGTCCGCCAGCACGAGGCAAAACAATACAGGCGTGACAATATGTTGTCATGGTGATGTCGTATTGTTTACCTGACCCACGTTTTACCGGCTTTCTCTCGTCGAGTAAAATAACATCCGGTCGGTTTGCCGACGGCGTCACTCACGGCGTCATTCAGGTGTCTGACTGCACCTGAAGGCAACACCAGTGCCCCCGTCCTTCCTCACACTAGCTACACGGTGGTGACAGTTTTAACAGGCGCTGTCTGGAAAACTTTCTCCCCGAGCCGAGAAGCTCCGGCGGCCCGAGTTTGTGGTTACTGACGGCCACGGTGACACTGAACGTAAAACATGGCAATTCAACATGGCAGAGAAGGTTCGGTGAACCCCCCCCTGTATGTTTGTAACGACTTGTAACATCTCATTCTAAGGTACGAGAAAGCGCTCGTTTGTATGCGGGCGCGATTCCACTTCAGTGAAATACGTATTTATGAAAGCGATATTTGATTTTTGTCAATAAAAAGCCAATAAAGTCCCATACTGTCCCTTTAAACAAAAAAAAAATAAGGTCGCTGCAGTATTGAGCCGGGCAGGCAGCCTGCAGCCCAGCTAACGCTCTTCCACAGGGCAGGTGGCTCCTGTCAAAGTTCGCCCTATAAACGTGCATTTTTTTCAAGCTGACAGGCTCAGATAGTTACAATGAGTGTCCGACAACATACTAGAAAGGAGAAATGAACGTAATAGTCTCTACCTTTAGCTGGAGGTCGCTGTTTGCTGGGATCTGTGTCCAAATCTCACCACGCCAGAAATCTCGTTCTGAAATATCGCGATAACTCGCAACAAAACACCGGTGTGACTGAGGTGAAGAGAGACGACCGGAGAATTTACAAATTGTAACAACAAAATGTTGGGCTGCTCTTTGCGCAGCTTTCACAGAGCTTTCACAAGTTATGGCTAGATGTGCTACAAATGGATGCTGACACTCCTGTCGATGCACTGCGCCATCGCCGTGCCGACCACAGGGTCTGCTGTGACCACTTTGACCGGGGATGACTACTGCCAGTCAGAAGAAGAAGAGACGTGCTAAAGGTAGAGACATACATTCATTTCTCCATTCTAGTATGTTGTCAGACACTCATTGTAACTATCTGAGCCGGTCAGTTTGAAAAAAATGCCCGTTTATAGGGCAAACTTTGACGGGAGCCACTTGCCCCATGGAAGAGCATTAGCTGGGCTGCAGGCTGCCTGCCTGGCTCAATACTGGAACAACCTCAATAAAAGTATTATCCATCACTCACAGAGAAACATATGAAAACAGGGCCAAGGTTGAAAAAAACCGAAGTTGCCCTTTAACTGCACCATGTCTGAGCTGCACTTCTGTTCACATTGCCTTGGTGAATGGTCAACACACAGACGTGTCCTCTGGCTTTTTAGCGTCCAGCAGTTTAGCAGCTAATTCAGCTGCAGTGATGCTCCACTGGAGAGGTGAACACCTTAATGAGCTTTCATCTGAAGAAAAACAGCAGCTTTTATCTGACGGAGACCAACCACCTGAGCTAAAGGTGTTGCACATGTTGAAGACTTGGATCTGTGTAAACCATTGTGCATGAATCTGTTTGTTGTGAGGTTTTTGTGTGATGATCTGTCTGAGGTGCCAACCCCCCACAGCCCTGGGGCCTCATATATCAATGTTGCGTACGCACGAAAAAGTGGCGTACGTCATTTTCCACGCCAACGTTCAGATGTATCAAAAGTGAAATAACCATGGAAAAGTGCGGTGCCCCACGCCAACTCCATAGCTGGCGTACGCACGTTTCTACAGCTATTGTTCCTTTGGCGACACTTAGAGGTGAAGCTGGGAAACTGTTAATATTGTGAAAACAATTATTCCTCAGAGTAATGTGCACATCAGAGACACATTTATGAACAACCCATCCACGTGTTGCAATTAGATAGGTGGATATAAAAACATGCGCAAAGCAGTACCGTCAGCTTTAGTTTTAAGATATTGCAGATACTGCAGTGTGAAGTGAATGTACAGATGCATCACATATGAACAAACATTGAGGCGAGATGGCTGGTTCAGCGCACGATTCATTCATTCAGCATAGTTGGGAACAGATTACAGGCTTGCATTGCAAAGTAAATGTATTTGTTTAATTGTCCTATAACCCCCGATGCACACTGAGCACGTCCGCCCAGATATCACACTGTCAGTGACTTTCTTTTTTTGCTGGTTAACTACACACGCTGCGTGAAGTACTTAATGTCAATAAACACATGCGTAAAGTTGGACATGTGTCTTTATCAGCCTCCCTGGCGCACTTCTGCATTTATTTACTACGCGATCTGTGTTTAAAAAAAGGAAAATGAAAATCATAAATCCATTTCACATAATTTAATTATTGAGTACATTGTCTGCTTTCATTTGGGATGACAGCGGTTGTCCGCGTCACATTCACCTTTATATCACACACACACTCTCCCACTCCCCTTTGTGATGGTGCCGGAGGAAAGAAAAAAAAAAAAAAGTTTACGCGGCTCAACTTTATCAAGGAGCACCTTCAACTCAAATTTTGTTAAATTGCTCTTCCTCACAGTTTTTCATGGTGTTATATGACCGTGAAGAGAAGAGAATCTTTGGTGCAGGCCTTATTTACATGTATTTGTATATTTAAATGGAGGCGTGGACA
Source organism: Trachurus trachurus (assembly GCF_905171665.1). Classification (NCBI taxonomy): domain Eukaryota; kingdom Metazoa; phylum Chordata; class Actinopteri; order Carangiformes; family Carangidae; genus Trachurus; species Trachurus trachurus. Next base: position 33,030,971 of record NC_139897.1, read on the forward strand.
GGGAGGAGTTAGGCACTTCTACATGTGTGCTCAGATCCATGCGTACGCACACTTTGATACATCTGATTTTTTTTGTGCGTACGACAGTTTCTGGATTTTGGCGTACGCCATGTTTCAGTATGAAATCCACGCAAGTATTGATACATGAGGCCCCTGGTCTTGGTCTGTGAGCGCCAGCCTACCCTGTCCTACAGCCTCAGTGTGGATCAGTAGAATATCTGCCTCATGTCTGCAGCTCAGTATCAACACAACTTTCACATCACATTCATCTGAGCACAGAAATAAAACAGAGTCTGACCTCAGAGTCTCCAGTCTACAGTCTGGACTCTCCAGAAAACCACTCAGATCCTTCACTCCTGAATCCTGCAGCGTGTTTCTGCTCAGGTCCAGGAGTCTCAGGTGGGAGGGGTTGGACTTCAGAGCTGAGACCAGAGAAGAACAGCTGATCTCTGACAAACTGCAGTCCTCCAATCTGAATAAAGAATAAAATAAGAAGATGAAATGATTGATGATTGATCAGATGTGTCCTGATCAATGATCAATGTGTAAATGAGTGGAGGGACTTTGTCCTTGTGTTGTTGTGGATCATCATCATGTGGCCTTCTACACACATCATCCACATGTCAGCACAGATTCATCAGCTGCTACTGACCTCAGATCAGTCGATCAATATACAATCAATATCTGATCAATACCTGTTGGACTAAACACTGACTACAACACACACACACACACACACACACACACACACACACACACACACACACACACACACACACACACACACACACACTTGCAGTGATAAGATCATTGATTATTGATGAGACTGAGTGAAATGAGCTGAAAGTGAAGAGTCATTGTCAGTGTGAGAGAAGAACAACTGGAAACATGAGACAACAACTATTTCAAATGTCCTTCATTCATGACATCAAAGTCAATGATTCAAGTTCTGAGTGAAGATCAATCAGGTTCAGTTGTAGATCAAAGATCTAAGATCCACAACAGTAACAGTCAGTGAACTGACCTCAGAGTCTCCAGTCTACAGTCTGGACTCTCCAGAAAACCACTCAGACCCTTCACTCCTGAATCCCGCAGCTTCTTGTTCCAGCTCAGGTCCAGGTGTCTCAGGTGGAAGGGGTTGGACTTCAGAGCTGAGCCCAGAGAAGAACAGCTGATCTCTGACAAACTGCAGTCCTTCAATCTGAATAAAGAATAAAAGCAGTGAGTTGAGGACAAAGCTCCTTGTTGACAGCGTTCAGTGTCTCATCATCTGTTCAGAGCTGAAGAAGCTTCAGAAAGAACAAGTTTAGAAAATCAAAGTCAAACAGCTGAAGCAACAGGAAGCAGGTTAAACAGTCACATAGAGAGAAAACAGCTCATTAATATTCATGAGAAGCTGCTGCTGCTTCAACACAGACGCAGTGACTCCGCCTCTTCACCTGTCAGCTCCACCTGTGGCTCCATCCAACAAACATGTGAGGTTGAACTCTGTTACCATGACAACTAACGTGTAGAAACACACACCTGCTTATTATGGGATGATTGGCTTCACTATAAACATCACTTAGCCTCAGGAAAGAGGTGGAGCCAGCAGCTATTGATTATAGATCAGTTATTGTCAGAGGTGGGTAGAGTAGCCAAAAATTGTACTCAAGTAAGAGTATAGTTGCTTTAGAATGATGTTACTCAAGTAAAAGTAAAAAGTAGCCATTCAAACATTTACTTGAGTAAGAGTAGAAAGTACTTGGTGAAAAAGCTACTCAAGTACTGAGTAACTGCTGAGTAACCTCTGATTTGCTCGTTTAATTATCAGCGCATAAATGTAGGCCTAATCTGATACACAAAAATATAATAGCAATGAAAAAATCTAGATATTGCCAAAGAACAACATTTAACAACTAAGACAAAAGCATAAATGACATTTTTTACAAAGTAACATAAATGAAGACAAATTCAGCCACAATAACTTACATAGGCCTATCTATGAAAGATCTATGAACTGTCCATAAGCTCTTTGTGTGGGTGTGTGTGTCTGTGTGTCTATCTGTGACTGTGTGTGTGTGTGGGGGGGGGGGGGGTCCTATGATTGGTTTCTAGTGAAACCAAAGTCACATAACCACACCCCCGAAACTGGGGGGGTGGTCATGTGACTAGGAGTCATGTGTCTCCAGGTGTGTATGGGGTTTAAACTTCCTAGGGAGGAAGAAGAATAAGATGACCTGGATGACTGAGAACCTTCACGGACATTATCCACTATTATCCACGACATACCGGGGCTGACGTCATCCTAATCATTTACTAGCCACAGTTTCTCAAATTTGAGGCGGAGTGACCGTCCTGTTTACCGCGGAGATTTTGTGTGCGGTCATGTACCTGCCTGGCTCTGTCTGATTGGTTAAACGGAGGCAAACGTCGCGAGTGGCAACATCTGATTGGTGAAACGCAGTCACGTGACAGAGGCTCAGAATCTATCGCTCTGCTCAGAAGTATCTCCCTTAAAACATAAACAAACAGATCGCACATTGGATCAATAAGAAAAAGTAGCGAGTAGCGACCGGAATGAAGCTAAATGTAACGGAGTAAAAGTACCGCTTCTTCTGAAGAAATATACTCAAGTAAAAGTAACGAGTATGCTGCATTGAAACTACTCTTAGAAGTACAATTTTTCCAAAAAGTTACTCAAGTAAATGTAACGGAGTAAATGTAGCGCGTTACTACCCACCTCTGGTTATTGTCTGATACATCACATGTGTTTCTGTAGTGGAGGTGAAACATGAAGAGAAACAGAGACTGGACTAAAAAATAGTGATGTGCAGTCAGGGCTTTGATTTATTCACTTCATCTAAAGTTGGATTCTTTTGGACTTTCAGATAAATTTACTACAAGTTCAATGTGTCAGAATGTGGTGATTTTCATGGTCTAATAAAAGCCAGTAAACAGAGCTAGCTTCTGTCCAGGCAGCAGCTGCACAAACCACTCAGCCATGTGTAGTATTACAGAGCAAAGGCCCAGAGCTGCTCTGCCTCTTCTGTCAGTACGGTGTGTATGTGGCTGTTTGCACATGTGCAGTAAGTTCCCACAGAGAGTTCACATGGAGGTGAAAAGGCTCAACGCTACGCTGCCTCTTAACTTAACTGCACCATGTCTGAGCTGCACTTCTGTTCACGTTGCCTTGGTGAATGGTCAACACACAGATGTGTCCCCTGGCTTTTTAGCGTCCAGCAGTTTAGCAGCTAATTCAACTGCAGTGATGCTCCACTGGAGAGGTGAACACCTTAATGAGCTTTCATCTGAAGAACAACAGCAGCTTTTATCTGACGGGAGACCAACGCCTGAGCTATGGTGGCTAACAGTTAGCAAGTTTTATCCTACTCTCTCTCTGACACTTAGACACTTTTACACACACACACAGCCCAGGTTGTGTGTCTTCTCTGTTGTTAACCTTGTAATAACAGCTTCTTGTGTACAGTTAACATCCTTGCTGCTCAGGTCTGAGTGTGGATTGTGTTAAAGGTTTGTTGTGTGATGTGAGCGGTGCTCCAACATGTGATCCTGTTATTGATCTGAGTTGTGTGTAAATAACAGCTGATGTCAGGACGGCATGGATTGTGGGGAAAAGGTGTTGCACATGTTTAAGACTTGGATCTGTGTAAACCATTGTGCATAAATGTGTTTGTTGTGAGGTTTTTGTGTGATGAGCTGTCTGAGGTGCCGACCCCCCCACAGCCCTGGTCTTGGTCTGTGAGCGCCTGCCTACCCTGTCCTACAGCCTCAGTGTTGATCAGTAGAATATCAGCCTCATTGTCTTCAGCTCAGTATCAACACAACTTTCACATCACATTCATCTGAGCACAGAAATAAAACAGAGTCTGACCTCAGAGTCTCCAGTCTACAGTCTGGACTCTCCAGAAAACCACTCAGATGCTTCACTCCTGAATACCGCAGCCTGTTGTTGTTGCTCAGGTCCAGGTGTTTCAGGTGGGAAGGGTTGGACTTCAGAGCTGAGACCAGAGAAGAACAGCTGATCTCTGACAACCAGCAGCTCTCCAATCTGAATAAAGAATAAAAGAAGAAGATGAAATGATTGATGATTGATCAGATGTGTCCTGATCAATGATCAGTGTGTAAATGAGTAGAGGGACTCTGTCCTTGTGTTGTTGTGGATCATCATCATGTGGCCTTCTACACACATCATCCACATGTCAGCACAGATTCATCAGCTGCTGCTGACCTCAGATCAGTCGGTCAATATACAATCAATATCTGATCAATACCTGTTGGACTAAACACTGACTACAACACACACACACACACACACACACACACACACACACACACACACACACACACACACACACACACTTGCAGTGATAAGATCATTGATTATTGATCAGACTGAGTGAAATGAGCTGATAGTGAAGAGTCATTGTCAGTGTGAGAGAAGAACAACTGGAAACATGAGACAACAACTATTTCAAATGTCCTTCATTCATGACATCAAAGTCAATGATTCAAGTTCTGAGTGAAGATCAATCAGGTTCAGTTGTGGATCAAAGATCTAAGATCTACAACAGTAACAGTCAGTGAACTGACCTCAGAGTCTCCAGTCTACAGTCTGGACTCTCCAGAAAACCACTCAGATGCTTCACACCTGAATCCTTCAGCTTTCTGTTGTTACCCAGGTCCAGTTTTCTCAGGTGGGAGGGGTTGGACTTCAGAGCTGAGACCAGAGAAGAACAGCTGATCTTTGACAAACTGCAGCCCCACAATCTGAATAAAGAATAAAAGCAGTGAGTTGAGGACAAAGCTCCTTGTTGACAGTGTTCAGTGTGTCATCCTAGTGGGGCTTTCAGTGACAGACCGGCCGGGGGTTAGGGTTAGAAATAAAAAAAGGAATGCTTCACTATAAACAACACAGAGCCTCAGGAAAGAGGTGGAGCCAGCAGCTATTGATTATAGATCAGTTATTTAAGCAATATATCACGACAGGCCATGGTATAATGAGCAAATACCACGGACTGGAGTGATATATTGCTTTTATAAAACGGTTACGAATGAAGGCAATATAAAAGAGGGATACGCAATCAATTTCATGTAGGTTTATTCAACCAGAAATACATATTATCCAATAAAATAGCCTCACTGTGAAAAAAATAGTCCCACCTCTCCAGACGTTAGCTCCAAGTAGCTCTGCATCTCGTCTTTTCCTCCGCTTTTTTTCAGGTGAAAGTCACTGCTCAGTCCCCTCTATCATTGTTAACCCTCCCAAGAGGTGAACGTCAACTTTAAACATGTGAATTCAACTACTTTAGTCCGTTTTTTTAACATCGTAAAAGCATCAGCTGTCTTTTGCTATGGACTGCAACAGTCCGTTGTCATGGATACATGACAACAACTTCCATTCATACCAGTCATACGTGCCCATAGACTGTAAAAGTACGTGCCTGACGCGGAGTGATAGCCTACGCTGTGATAAGGTTTTAGAATAGTAGCCGTGGTATATGCTCAATATACCACGGTTAACAACCAATCAGATCGCCGGATTTCACCTTTCCGTTTTATAATGTCTGATACATCACATGTGTTTCTGTAGTGGAGGTGAAACATGAAGAGAAACAGAGACTGGAATAAAAACCAGTGACGTGCTGTCAGGGCTTTGATTTATTCACTTCATCTAAAGTTGGATTCTTTTTGACTTTCAGATAAGTTTACTACAAGTTCAATGTGTCAGAATGTGGTGATTTTCATGGTCTAATAAAAGCCAGTAAACAGAGCTAGCTTCTGTCCAGGCAGCAGCTGCACAAACCACTCAGCCATGTGTAGTATTACAGAGCAAAGGCACAGAGCTGCTCTGCCTCTTTTGTCAGTACGGTGTGTATGTGGCTGTTTGCACATGTGCAGTAAGTTCCCACAGAGAGTTCACATGGAGGTTAAAAGGCACAACGCTACGCTGTCTCTTAACTTAACTGCACCATGTCTGAGCTGCGCTTCTGTTTACATTGCCTTGGTGAATGGTCAACACACAGACGTGTGGCTTTTTAGCCTCCAGCAGTTTAGCAGCTAATTCAACTGCAGTGATGCTCCACTGGAGAGGTGAACACCTTAATGAGCTTTCATCTGAAGAACAACAGCAGCTTTTATCTGATGGGAGACCAACGCCTGAGCTATGGTGGCTAACAGTTAGCAAGTTTTATCCTACTCTCTCTCTGACACTTAGACACTTTTACACACACACACAGCCCAGGTTGTGTGTCTTCTCTGTTGTTAACCTTGTAATAACAGCTTGTTGTGTACAGTTAACATCCTTGTTGCTCAGGTCTGAGTGTGGATTTTGTTAAAGGTTTGTTGTGTGATGTGAGCGGTGCTCCAACATGTGATCCTGTTATTGATTTGAGTTGTGTGTTAATAACAGCTGATGTCAGGACGGCATGGATTGTGGGGAAAAGGTGTTGCACATGTTTAAGACTTGGATCTGTGTAAACACAGGTCATTGTCAGTGTGAGAGAGAAGAACAACTGGAAACATGAGACAACAAGTATTTCAAACATCCTTCATTCATGACATCAAAGTCAATGATTCAAGTTCTGAGTGAAGATCAATCAGGTTCATTTGTGGATCAAAGATCTAAGATCTACAACAGTAACTGTCAGTGAACTGACCTCAGAGTCTCCAGTCTACAGTCTGGACTCTCCAGAAAACCACTCAGATCCTTCACTCCTGAACCCTGCAGCTTGTAGTTGTAGCTCAGGTCCAGTTCTCTCAGTTGGGAGGGGTTGGACTTCAGAGCTGAGACCAGAGAAGAACAGCTGATCTCTGACAAACTGCAGCGCTCCAATCTGAATAAAGAATAAAAGCAGTGAGTTGAGGACAAAGCTCCTTGTTGACAGCGTTCAGTGTCTCATCATCTGTTCAGAGCTGAAGAAGCTTCAGGTCCAGAGGCTGTGGACACAGTCACAGTGGCTCAGGAGAAACTGTCCACTGTCTGAAGCTGACCTCTGACCCCTCACTGACAGTGGAGTCATGTGACCAGAGGCTGCTTCACAGACACCGTGGACAGGAAGTAAACTCCTTTAATGTCATGTGCTTCGAACTGAACTTCACACATTTTAACTGAACACAGACAAAAGTCCAACAGGTCCAGTCAGTGAACTCACCTCAGAGTCTCCAGTCTACAGTTTGGACTCTCCAGTCCAGCCCACAGAACCTTCACTGATGAATCACTCAGGTTGTTGTCACTCAGGTTCAGTTCTGTCAGGTGGGAGGGGTTGGACTTCAGAGCTGAGGCCACGACTTCACAGTGACTCTCTGAGAGTTTACAACCATCAAGTCTGTGAAGAAAGAAAATATCAAATGTGTCAGAATCAAATCAGATGAAAGCTGCAGTAAAAACACAGTTGATGCATCTGAAGACAGGACGTGATGATGTGATGAACATCTGAGCTTCAGCTCATCTTCTCTGACTGAGTTTGACAGGAAACAATGATCCTCATCACTCTCACAGGATGGACGGGACCCTGAAGCAAAGCCTGCTCACTCTATATTATCCCTCACGTAATGTTTTCAAAGTCAAACTAAAAATAATGGTAAAAAAAAGAAAAACTCTGTTTATGTGAACTACTGATCTAATGTCTGGTCTCACCGAGCCTTCCTGCAGTTCCTCACAGCTGGGATCAGTCTCCGTCGTCCCTCCTCAGATGTGTTGTACTTCCTCAGGTCCAACTCGTCCAGAACCTGCTCTGACATCTGCAGCATGTAGGCCAGAGCTGAACACTGGATCTCAGAGAGTTCCTCTGATCTGTTCTCTGACTTGAGGAACTGTTGGATCTGCTGATGAACTGACTGGTCCTTCATCTCCGTCAGACAGTGGAAGATGTTGATGCTTCTGTCAGGAGAGATTTCATGAGTCTTCATCTCCTTCAGGTTGTTGTAGGTTCTCTGGATGGTTTCTGGACTGTTGTCTGTCTGACCCAGCAGACCTCCTAACAGCCTCTGGTTGGACTCCAGAGAGAGGCCATGAAGGAAGCGAACAAACAGGTCCAGGTGACCGTTTTTACTGCTGAGGGATTTCTGCATGGCTCCCTGCAGGAAGACATCCAAGGTTAAAATAAAATGTTGTTTACCAACGAAGTTCTCCAGGACCTGTGTGTACATGTTGGTGAAACAGTGGAACATGTAGACTGCAGCCAGAAACTCCTGAACACTCAGATGAACAAAGCAGTAGACTGTTTTCTGGAAGATCACACTCTCTCTTTTGAAGATCTCAGTACAGAGTCCTGAGTTCACCAAGGCCTCTGTGACATCCAGACCACACTGCTCCAGGTCTTCTTGGTAGAACATGATGTTTCCTTCCTCCAGCTGTTCAAACGCCAGCCTCCCCAGCTTCAGAAGAACTTCCCTGTCGGCCTCCGTCAGCTCCTGTGGACTCGTCTCATGTCCTTCACCGTACTTGTTGTTCTTCCTCTTTGTCTGGAATAGCAGAAAGTGTGAAAACAGGTCAGTCGTGGTCTTTGGCAGCTCTCCTCTCTGGTCTGTGGTCAACATGTGCTCCAGAACTGTAGCACTGATCCAGCAGAAGACTGGGACTTGACACATGATGTGGAGGGTCCTGGACGTCTTGATGTGTGAGATGATTCTTCTGGACAGATCTTCATCACTGGACCTCCTCCTGAAGTACTCCTCCATCTGGGCGTCAGTGAAGCCTCGGACCTCTGTTACCCTGTCGACACATGTAGGAGGGATCTGATTGGCTGCTGCAGGTCTGGAGGTGATCCAGACCAGAGCCGAGGGAAGCAGATTCCCCTGGATGAGGTTTGTCAGCAGCACGTTGACTGATGACGTCTGTGTGACATCAGACACAACCTCCCTGTTGTTGAAGTCCAGTGACAATCGGCTTTCATCCAGGCCGTCAAAGATGAAGAGAAGTTTACAGACAGCCAGCTGCTCTGCTGTGACCTTCTGTAATGTTGGATGGAAAACATGGAGCAGCCTGAGAAGACTCAACCGCTGATCTCTGATCAGGTTCAGCTCCCTGAACGAAAGCAGAACCAGCAGACTGACATCTTGGTTCTCCAAGCCCTCGGCCCAGTCCAGAGTGAACTTCTGCACCGAGAAGGTTTTTCCAACGCCAGCGACGCCATTGGTAAGAACCACTCTGATGGGTCTCTGTTGGACAGGTGAGACTGTAGAGACGTCCTCTCTCTGTTGGACAGGTGAGACCGCAGAGACGTCCTCTCTCTGTTGGACAGGTGAGACCGTAGAGACGTCCTCTCTCTGTTGGACAGGTGAGACCGCAGAGACGTCCTCTCTCTGTTGGACAGGTGAGACCGTAGAGACGTCCTCTCTCTGTTGGACAGGTGAGACTGTAGAGACGTCCTCTCTCTGTTGGACAGGTAAGTCTTTAAAGATGTCTTTGCACTTGATTGGAGTGTCATGGAGGGTCTTTTTCTTGGACGTTGTCTCCAGCTGTCTCACCTCATGTTGGGTATTAACCTCTTCACTCTGTCCCTCTGTGATGTAGAGCTCAGTGTAGATCCTGTTGAGGAGGGTCCCACTTCCTGTTCCCTCAGTTCCTTCAGTCACTTGTTCACATCTGCTCCTCAGACTGATCTTATGTTGATCTAAAACCTCCTGCAGACCACGATCTGCTGAGAGAGAAGAGACAGAGTCAGACTGAAGACAGAGAGTCTGACAATCTGATCAGATTATTTTCATCAGCTCCAGAAAAACTACAGACAACAAAGAGAAGGTTTGAATCATAATCTTAAATGTCAGTGCTGTGTGATGGACCAATGACTCTGGAGAAAACAACAGGTCCTGGTTTCACAAATGACCACATCAGCAGACAGATGTTCAGTATCACTTTGTCCACAGCTGCTCTGATTGGCTGTCTGCAGCTCACCTCTGGTTCTGGGTCTTTGTCCACACTGGGGACAGGAGGGGGGTCCTGAAGAACCAGACTGGTCCCAGTCTGAGGTGAAGCACTGTCTGCAGAACCAGTGTCCACAGCTGGTGGAGACTGGATCCTTCAGGACGTCCTGACAGAGACCACAGCAGGACAGCTGCTGGTCCACAGAGACACCACTCCTCTTCCTCCTGTCAAGACATTTCTGGATCAACAACATGTTACAGCTCCACATCTGAGCTCTGATTGGTTAACCACCACAAGAGGGCGGGGCTTCAGTAAGCAGAGGAGCAGAGAGAGAGAAAGTAGAGGAAGACGAGTGTAGAGAGACAAGCTGAATGAAGACCTGGTCCTGAACTGGTCTGGTTTCTGTCTCTGTTTATCTGTTGACCTTAAATCTGGACTTAAAACAAACTCCCTGTTAGTTTGAATCTCTTCATTCATCAGTCTGATGGACAGAGTGTGTGTGCATGTTTCTGTCTCTGAGGTTTGTTGTGAACCTTCAGAGTCTGATGGATCTGGTTCCTGGTTTCTCTCTGTTTCCTTCACAGGAGTCTAATGACTGAATCATCTTCAGCTCAGTTTACAGTAGAAACCTCCTCTTACCATGACTCTGAAGGTCCAGGTCCAGGTCCAGGTCCAGGTCCAGGTCCAGGTCCAGAACTGAATTCTGGAGGAAGCTCTTTGGACCAGTCACTCTTCATGGACAGACAGATGGATCCTGGAGACTCTCCTCTCAGTTTGTGGTTCTGACCTCTGCAAACACAAACATGTTTTTATTATCATCACATTGATCACTGATCAGTGGACACACACACACACAAAACAGGAAGTAATTTCCTGTTCGGTAACGTCACACACACATGCTTGTAATGCTATATTTGTGAGGACACTCATTGACATAATGCATTTTTTTTTTCACACATAAAAAATAAAACAAAACATTTACTTATCTCTCTTACTAGTAAGAAAAATATGAAAAATAAATGTGCAGGTGAGGTCTGAAATCTGAAAGGCTTATAACATGACCTCACCTTGATCTAACACATAATTGAAGCACAGTCAAGAAATAATAATCGCATACCTTGTGCAAGGTATAAAAATGTAAAATTAAAAAAGAAAGGAAGGAAAAAGATGAAAAGAACAGGGAAAATGTTGGTAGTAAAAATAAAAGTAGTAGTGATGATAACAGCACTAAATAAATAAATAAACAAAAAGAGGTGAGAAAAGAAAGAAAAGAAAGCATAACGAGAATGCATAACCTTAACCATTACTCTTAACCTAACTTAAACCTAATTATAACCAGGGTTGGGAGGGTTACTTTAAAAATGTATTCCGTTACAATTACAAGTTACCTGTTAAAAAATGTAATTAGTAACTTACTCTAAGTACTACAAAATTAAAGTAATGTAACGGATTACTTTTAGTTACTTTTGGATTACTTTAATACCAAACATGCAAACCGCAGCCATCACGCATCAATCCACGTAGACAGGTTTTGCACAGTGGTTTGCACTTTGCACAGATAAGTCTTAAAATAAATGTGTGCATTGCAACACCTTCAAATCACAATCCACGCCATCTACAGTACACAGATCAGCTGTTATTAAAACCCAACTCATCAATAACAGGATCGTGATATTGGACCACCGCTAACATTAGCTACACAACAAACCTTTATCAAACCGAAGCAACAATAGTACTCAACAAGCTATTATTACAAGGTTTACAACAGACAACCTGGGCTGTGTGTGTGTGTGTGCGTGCGTGTGTGCGTAAGAAAGAGAGGGAGAGAGAGAGAGAGAAAGTCTGTAACCTGCTAGCTGTTAGCTGTTAGCTACCGTAGCTCAGGCGTCGGTCTCCCGTCAGGTAAAAGCTACCGTTTATTCCTCAAATGAAGCTCGTGAAGTTGTTTAGCCTCTCCGGTACAGTTATCCATCACTGCGGTTGAATTAGCCGCTAAACTGCTGGACGTTAAAACCGAGGGGGCGTCTGTGTGTTTACAATTCACGAAAGCAACGTGAACTTACGTGCCGCTCACACTCAGTAGAGTTACGCAAAGGGAGGCAGCGTAGCCTCAGCCACACGCACACCGTACGGGCAGAAGAGGCAGAGCAGCTCTCTCTCCTCTGAAATACAACGAGACGGCGAGCGGCTTCTACGGTTGATTTTTAAAATGTGAAGTAATCAGACAAGTAATCTCCGTTTTTATCAAATGTACCGGTAATCTGATTACAGGGTTTTTTTCTGTACTTGTAACGGACTACAGTTACCTTTTTTTTGTATCCTGATTACGTAACGCCGTTACATGTAGTCCGTTACTCCCCAAGCCTGATTATAACCTAAAGTCTTAACCCTCAAACAGCCCTTGGAAAAAGTGAGGGCCGGCCAAAATGTCCTCACTTCCCAAAAATGTCCTCACTCTGTTGGTTAAAAACTCTTGATGGTCCTCACAACGTAGTAAGTACAAGAACACACACATACACTCAGGTTCTGGGTTTTATTAGGTCTCTTACTGTGACTCTGAAGGTCCAGGTCCAGGTCCAGGTCTAAAGTAAATAGGTTTTCCCATGGACCGGTCACTCTTTTTTAAATTATTTTAATTTAAACACACAGACATATTCCAAATAATAGTAATAATACAAAAAAGGGAAAAGACAAACAAATAAAAGAACAAACCACCCCTTAAATGGTCTCAGGCGCTAAGCAGCGACCGAGAAGATGGCGTCGGTCGCTTAAGCTCCGGCAGTTCGACCCAGTAGAAAAGTCGCTTTTTAACTAGTTTCTATACCCTTCTAAGTTAAAGGGATAGTTCACCCTAGAATGATATTTCGCTCATTATCTACTCACCCTCATGTTGACTAAGGGCTGGAAGAAGTTTCAGAGTCCACCGTCCCTTCTCTGAGTTACAGGGGGTCTTGGCGTAGCAGTGCATGTCCATATCACGGTTGCAAAGGGACACCAGAGCTCTTCGTAAAAAAACACACAAAAAAAACATCCAAATACCTCCATGATGCTCGTATGTAATGTCCGTCTTGTGCTGAAGCCCCAAATTGTGTAATTGTCCCGAAAAAAATTAAATAAGTCTATATTTTAAGCTTGTTTGTAGTGGAAGCTTCTCGAAGCTCCTCTTCCTGGTCCGTCCAAATCTCGCGTGATTCGCAGTAACCGCACTGACGCCGGCGCAAATCACGCGAGATTTGGACGGACCAGGAAGAGGAGCTTCGAGAAGCTTCCGCTACAAACAAGCTTAAAATATAGACTTATCGGGCTATTGTTTTTAACAATCGAAAAGTCCGATCGTCCTATTTTCCTCATCTGAGCGTGTGCAGCTCCCAGCTCACTTCTCACTGCTTTTTCGCTTCTCACTCATTTTACTCTGCTTACACCGTCACTGTATGGACAATTCCTCACATCATTGCGTGGATAATCCTTATGGATATTTCGGCATACGGCTGAAGGCTGCTTGAATAACACCTGCAATTGAGTGACTCCGGAGAGTGCGACCACAGCAAGCGGAAGCTACCTGAATAACACCTGGCTGCAGCGATTGACTCCGGAGAGCGGAGGCTACCTGAGTTTTCCAACATCCGTCCGTAAGTCTTCGCCTACCTCCGGCTGCTATTTTCGCCCTCTCACCGGCACCTCGACTCTCCGTCCTCGATCAGCTACATAGTCCTCCTGCTGTCTCTGGCTGTTTGTTGCTGGTCGCTTTTTCTTCCTCTGTTTCAGTGTATCTGGATCACATCCGCATCAATGCCGCTGCTCACCTCGCCACCAGGCTGTGACAACTGTACCCTCCTGGCCGGAAAGATCCGCGAACTAGAAAAAAGAATCTCCAACCTCTATCAGATCCAGGAAGCGGAGAAGTTCATGGACACTATCGTCTTCGGACCAGCCCAGCATAGAACCGGCAGCGCGCTGGGAGCAGAGATCACCGTCGCCATGGATACGGCCCCGCCCCCCTCTGCTCCGGAGCCTGTCACCGCTCATCCTCTGGCTGTCTCTCCTTTCCTCCCTGCCCCAGGATTACGCCTGGGGGCAAATCTCAAGGCCCAGGCCAGCTCTACCCCGAATCAGGAAACCAACTGGATCCAGACTAGTGGGAAAACAAGGAATAAATCCCCCGAACCTCATCATTTCAGTCTCCACCTGGAGATCAAATTTGACATCCTCAGTGAACAGGATTTCCCTCTTCTGCCCGCGTCTTCTCAGTCCATGTCCCCTTTCTCCCAGCTATCACAGGGTTCCTCTAAATCCCCCCCCCCCCCCCCCCCGCTGGGCCAAAGCACTTCCTCCCGGGGTCCCGTCGCTCCATACCTGTGTTCACCCCAGCTCCCCGGGCAAGTCGAGCAGCCCGTACTGATTCTGGCCCCGCTTCCTTTGTCCAACCCACGTCTGTTCCCCCAGTCCAGCCCAGGCAGCTGTCCTCAGGACAGCCTGATCCATCGGGGCGTCTCTCACTCTGCCAAGGCAATCACACGTTTGCACCTCCTCGTCCGCTTTTTGATCCCACCACTCTGATCATTGGTGATTCCATAACGAGGGATATTCGTTTTCTAAATGCAGTTACTCACTGCTTTCCTGGTGCTACGGTCCCCATCATCTTAGATAAAGCCCAGAAGCTCCTGCCCTCACTTCCACACTCCATCAAAAGGATTGTACTCCACATTGGATCAAACGACAACTCCCGGCGTGAATCGGAGGCAACCAAGAATCATTTCAACCTTCTCTTCAACTGGTTAAAAAGCTGTGGCAAATCTGTCTTCATCTCCGGTCCAATTCCCACGTTTGGCCGGGGCGCGGAGCGGTTCAGTCGCATCCTCAGCCTACATTCCTGGCTCCAGTTCACCTGTAGATCCCGTGCCGTAAACTACATTGACAATTTTAATTTATTCTGGGAACGCCCGTCACTGTTTAAAGGTGATGGAATCCACCCAAATAACCAGGGTAGCCAAATGCTAGTAGCAAACATCCAGCATGCTGTCCAGTCGGCCCCATGACTATCACCAAAACATGCACCCCGTCCATTTACTCAATCTCAGCACATTATTCCCTGTAACAGCGCCCCCCACTGCCCATACAGGGTATTAACTGCTCCACTGGAGACTCACTCGAGCTCCGTGGTCCTTGCTGGCAGTAGCTTAGTACCTGTTGCCGGCACCAAAATTGTGTCTTGTTCTTCCCATAAAAAGGTAATCTCGCCCCCGCAAAGGTGGCGCTAATCACCGCTACCTTCGGCCTCTGTGCCGACCCCCCACACTGTCCCCCCTCCCGGTTTCCGCCAAGTTTGCGGTAGTGAACGCAAGATCACTAACAAATAAGACGTTCATTCTGAAGGATTTTTTCTCCTCCAGGGCCCTGGACTTTCTCCTTGTCACGGAAACGTGGCTGATGGTCCTCACAACGTAGTAAGCGTAAACAGGAACCATGGATGAACGAGACAACGCGCTCTGCCAGGCAGGCCTGTAGGAGGGCTGAGCGCAAATTCAAGAAAGATAAACTACAGGTTTCCTATGACATTCTCAAAAGTAGCTGGCAGAACTACCAGAGAATCCTTAAAAAAGAGAGGTGTAAATATCTCTCTGATATTACATCTAAAAATAGCCATAAACCTTGCGTTCTTTTTAATACAATTAATGCGTTACTACATCCTCCCCAATCCACGTTTTATGAAACTTCCCCAGAGATCTGTGAAAAGTTCTTACAATTTTTTGTAAATAAAATTGATAAGATAAGAGCTAATATTTTGACTCCTCTATCGGACCCATCCATTACTCCCCAGTCCCCTGCTGCTTTTTACCAGTTCGAACCAGTTTCCCTCTCCTGTCTCTTTGAAGTTGTTTCCAAACTCAAACCATCAAACTGTCCGTCTGATATCATCCCTCCTCGTCTTTTTGAGAGGTTTGGAGGTTTGGGACACAATTGGCATGAGTATTCTTGAAATTATAAACAGTAGTCTGACCTCTGGTGTTGTCCCATCTTATTTTAAGCAGGCGATAGTACAGCCTCTAATTAAGAAACCAAATTTGGACCCGCTGGTGCTCTCCAACTACCGCCCCATCTCTAAACTGCCGTTTATTTCAAAGATTTTGGAGAAGGTGGTCTTTTCTCAATTACAGTCGTTTTTAAATGAGCATGACATTCTTAAGGTATTCCAGTCTGGTTTTAAATCATTTCATAGCACACAGTCAGCTCTTTTAAGAGTTTTTAATGACCTTCTTATTTTAACGGACACTGGTGACTGTGCCCTCCTCATGCTTTTAGACCTAACAGCAGCGTTTGACACAGTAGGTCATCATATACTCATCTCCCGCCTTGAGCACTGTGTTGGCATCAAAGGAATAGCCCTGGATTGGTTCAGGTCCTATCTAAATGAAAGGAGTTTTCAAGTGAGCCTTGGGGGCTCTACCTCGTCATCAACCCCACTTTCATGTGGAGTCCCCCAAGGTTCCATACTTGGACCTATCCTGTTTTCCCTGTATCTTCTTCCTCTTGGCTCAGTTTTAAGGAAATATGGCATTTCTTTCCATTTTTATGCTGATGATTCACAGATCTACGTGCCTCTTAAAAACAATGGAAGCCCTTTTAATTTGCTTTTAAACTGTTTTAATGACATCAAAGCCTGGTTGGCCTTAAATTTTTTAAATTTTAATGAAAGTAAAACAGAGGTCATCATTTTTAAACCTAGTGGCAGCCCAAGGAACTTTACAATGGACCTAGGTCCCTTTGGACCCTTTGTCACTCCAGTGGCCACAAATTTAGGTGTAAAAATGGATAGTGATTTTAAACTAGATACTCAGATTAATTCTGTAGTAAAAGCCGGGTTTTATCAACTAAGAATGCTTTCAAAGGTCAAACCGTTTTTATCGTTTTTAGACTTTGAGAAAGTTGTTCACGCTTTTATTACCTCAAGACTGGACTATTGTAATGGTTTATATATGGGTGTTAGTCAGTCCTCACTCTCCCGCTTGCAGCTGGTCCAGAATGCTGCAGCCAGACTTTTGACTGGCACACGTAAATTTGACCACATAACCCCAGTCCTTGCATTGCTGCACTGGCTCCCAGTTCATTTTAGAGTTGATTTTAAGATTTTAATGTTTGTGTTTAAAGCTCTTAATGGGCTCGCCCCTTTTTAACCTTTTTGACCTTTTAAAGCCCTATGTCCCCTCTCGGTCCCTCAGGTCCACAAACCAACTGCTCCTGGAGGTCCCTCAGACCAGACTCAGGGGCAGAGGGGACCGTGCGTTTTCTGTTGCTGGCCCCAAACTTTGGAACTCCCTCCCCCCTCACGTGAAACAAGCCCCTAGCCTAGCTGTTTTTAAAACACGTCTTAAAACGCACTTCTACTCCCTGGCTTTTAACACAGTTTGAAATCCTAATATTTTAGCAACTATGGTCTTATTATTTATTGGTTTTGCTGTTTTTTATCTGTTGTGCTTTCTTACTGAATGTTGATTTGTTCACTGTTTTTTGTGTAAAGCACTTTGGTCAACTTGGTTTTTTTTTAAATGTGCTCCATAAATAAATTGGATTGGATTGGATTGGATAACTACACACTTCATAAGTGACCTCAAACGAAGTATCAAGAGGACAAAAACATGTACATCTTAAACGACATCAAATAATTTTCCATTGGAGCCCAAATTTCAACATACTGTAACCCACATCATTATTTTCCAGACCAAAGGCGACTTTCTCCAAATTCACTGCCTCCATCGCCTCGGCGACCCACTCCCTCTCCGATGGGGTTTTGGAACAGATCCAGTTGTTCATGATCACCTTTTTTGTGATCATGCATAAAGAGAGGAACACTTTCTTATCTTTTTGTGGAACCTTGGTAAAATTATGTAAATCTCCTAATATACATGATTCTGGTGTTATTGGAATAGTTATTTTAATATAGTTAATAGCGTGTTTTGTTATACCAAACCACATTTCTTTTATTTTATGGCAAATCCAAAGTAAATGAAACAAAGTTCCATCAGTATTGCCACATTTTAGACATAGGGCCCTAGTTTTGTAGACCGGGCGAAGTCTAACCTCAGGGCAGCTTCGCCACGTCAACGGGGCGTGGCCCAGGTCCATTTCGCAAGTTTGGTGGGCCACGCAGTCAGACTTAGACCAGCGCAAGCCCTCCCCTCGTCCCTCCCACCGGCGCAAACGGTGAAGAGGGAGGAGACAGGGCGGGAGGGAGACAGGAGGAGGAGAGAAAGGCGTGGAGTGGGTTTGACACAGCCGAGTCAGGTCTTCACCAATCAAATGAGCTCCTCTCCTCACCTTTAACTGCGCGGAGGGCGATGCGCACTGCAAGTTTGTCATTTTATACTTGGACATGGACGGAGGAGACAGCGACGCCAGAGGCCGAACCTCTCCCAGGAGGAAACAGCTGTTTTGGTCCGGAGGTCCGAGCTCAGAGTGACCAATAATGAGTTTACTAATATCCTTAATCAGGTTTGATCTGATACACTGAGAACCCCTGCCCAATGTAAGAAACAACAACTAATAAACTAATAAAGAAACTCACATTTATTCAAACCCTGTGTAAGCAAGATGAGAGGTGTAATCACAACATAAACAAACACCATGCGGAATGAAATCAGCGTAAAGGACGCTCTCTCTCTCTCTCTCTCTCTGTCCGTCTCTTTTTTTCTCTTTTTTTCTGTGATAGAGATGCTGAGTATACTGTAGTAGGCTATATACTGACTATCTGATACCGAGGCTGTTGTGGTGGACTAAGAGAGATGAAGATTTGTGTTTTGTTTTTCATTACGGCTGCGTGATGCGGTCGCTCGCGCTAATGAATTAATAAGTAGGCTAAATAAATAAATAAAGCGATCATCACAAGGGCAGAGTGGTATCTCAACACGGCAGCGACATGCAGTCATCCACCCTCAGTCCTGCTTTTGGGACATCCACAGCTGCTTTTCAGTGCCAGTTCGTCCCTGCTGTGTTAATTCAGCGCAACCTCGGCGGGACATTTTCGCACAAAACTTCCACTGCACCAAGCTGAATCTGTGACGCCTCCCCCTGCTGCGCGGCCACGCCTATCTCAGCGCAGCGTGATCTACCAATCTTCCAATCTGACTTTGCACTAGGCTGCGCTGGTCGAAACTTGCATTAGACCAGCTGCATTACCTTGCACCACTCTATCACTGAATTTGTTTTGTATATGGCCAGGTAGTAATTTATGATGTGCTTTATACAGAACTAGATCCCAAAATTTCAGTGTCTGTGATTTTATGAACATTGCGTTGGTGTAATCATAATAACCTGCTTTGTTCACTATTCTTATTGCTCTCTTTTGCATATTGTATATTGGCTGTAGGTTGCTTCTGTAGGTGTTTCCCCATACTTCAACACAGTAAGTCAGATATGGTAACACAAGTGTACAGTACAGTGTTTGTAATAATTTATGATTTAATATAGGCTATACCTTGTTTTGCAAAGAATCCCTACCGAGCGCATTAATTTAGACCTAATATATTTGATATGTGGTTTCCAGCTAAAGTTATGGTTGATTATTACTCCTAAAAAAGGGCTCTCATGTACTCTTTCCAATTTAACACTATCAATCATTAATTCAATCAAAGTATTCAGTTGTTTATTCGTGTTCTCAAACAGCATTAATTTGTTTTTTTTTAAATATTTAATCATTAAATAGGCTATAAAAAAAAACAAATATATAATAAATTATCATTAAATTTTAATGATAATGTATTTGCATCGAACCACAACTTTAGCTTCCCCAATTCTGCTGCGGCAGTCTCTAACAGCTGCTGAAGATTCTCCCCTATACAAAAGATATTTGTATCATCAGCAAACATTACATATTTAAATATTTTGGAAACATTGCATATATCATTTATGTACAGTATGAACAGTTTTGGTCCCAAAATCGACCCCTGTGGTACCCCACAAGTGATACTTAAAAGAGACGATTTTGTATCCTGCACCTGCACAAACTGTTTTCTATTTCCAATGTAACTTCTTTAACCTTAAAGAATATCGTGATTAATTGTATCGAACGCTTTTTTCAAATCGATAAAAACACCTACCGCATATTTCTTATTGTCAATCGTTAACTCTTCCACTAGATTCATTAAGGACATGGAAGTTGATCTGTTCGATCTGAAGCCATACTGACTCTCTATAAGCAGCTCATGTTTTTCAATGAAGTTGTCCAACCTTGCGACAAAGAGTTTCTCCAGAATTTTAGAAAACTGGGAGAGCAGAGAAACTGGCCTGTAGTTAGTAAAAATGTTTTTCTCTCCTGCTTTATATAGTGGTATCACTTTGGCCGTTTTCATATTGCAGGGAAAGCCACCCAGGTTGAATGACAGATTGCAGATGTAAGTTAAGGGATCTGCAATAGTGTCAATTGTTAGCTTTATCAAACTCATATCTAGACCGTTCCAGTCCAAAGATCTTTTGTTCTTAACACTGCGAACAACATTAATAATTTCATTTTTATCTGTCTCTCTCAAAAAGATTGTGGCTGGGTTCCTATCTCCATTGAATTTTTCAGCACCTCCCCCTTGAGGAGGATTTATTTTCTTTGCCAGTTGGGGCCCCACATTCACAAAGAAATTGTTGAAGCCATCTACCAGATCATTTTTATCAGTGATTAATTTACCATTTTCTATAAAGTGATCAGGGAAGTTGAAGCTGGGTTTATTATTTCTAATCATTGAATTTAATATGTTCCATGTACCCCTGGTATTGTCTTTATTATTTTCGAGCATTTTATTATAATAATCCCTTCTACATTTCCTGAGAATACCAGTTAATTTATTTTTATATCTTTTATATTTAATTTCCTTTTCTCTCGTTCTATGTTTAATGAATTCCTTGTATAAGGTATTCTTTTTTTTACATGCATTCATGATCAATCCCTTTGTGATCCAAGGTTTATCAGAAGTTTTAGGTGTGTCCTTGCATTGTTGCAATGGACAGCACCTATCGTATATGGATAAAAAGATGTTCAAAAAAGAATCATATGCAGAGTCAACATCCATTGCTTCATATACATAAGCAGTTCAGATCTCAGTGCCTCAATATTATCCTTCATTCTTACTCTCCTCTGTCTTGTTGCATTTTCTTTCTTAATCAGTTTATGTTTACAATCAAAAATAACAAACACTGGCAGATGGTCACTGATATCGTTTATAAGTAATCCACTAATTATATTGTCCTCCAGATTATTAGTAAATACATTATCTATAATTGTGGCTGAATTTGACGCTATTCTACTTGGTTTGGTAATTATCGGATGAAGTCCCATACTATACATTGCAGCAATATATTCATCGGTTGATGATACATTTTTCTGGTTTAATAGATCTATGTTGTAATCGCCACAGATAAAAGTGTGTTTCTGCTCAGTGTTTGCAAACATGCTTTCCATCACTTCCTTGAACTTTTCAACACTAGAGCTGGGAGCTCTGTAAACACAGCTGACCGTGATATTTTTCATTTTCTCCATAATAATCTCAATAGAAATGCATTCACATAGTACATCATCAATAGCAGCAGTCATGTGGTTAATCATTCTATATTTTAATCTTTCATCCACCTACAGAGCAACTCCCCCTCCCTTTTTGTTTGCTCTGTTCGTGAAATTTAATACATACCCGTCCAGTTCAAAGTCTACCCCTTTCTCCGGGCTCAGCCAAGTTTCAGAGATTGCAACCACACTGAAAGGTGTAGTAAATTGACCTAAATAATCGTTTATATTTTGAAAATTTGTGTAGAGACTTCTGCTATTAAAGTGTATGATCGACACTCCCTGTATTTGATTAAATTTATTATTAAATTGATCAACAGCATAGTAATTGCAATCAATCACCCTATTAAAAAATTACTCTCCGGGTCAATATCTGAATTTTGGTCCTGCATATTTATTGAGAGAGATATGATCAACTATGAAATATAAATACATAGATCTTAGAATACTCCCACGTACACACACCATGCACACACACACACACACACACACACACACACACACACACACACACACACACACACACACACACACACACACACACACACACACACATATCCATATGCACCCGACTGACCAAATGTTCTGTTATCTCTTCTCTTCCCCTCCTCCTCCCTCCCTTCCTCCCCACTCCTCCCTCCAGCTGACGTATGCAAGATGCAAGCATGCGCAAAAATAGAAAGCATGCTTTCTCAATAGTCCGTCCAAGGAAGCAATAAATAAAATAATAAATGACATCTGTCCGGAACAGCGCAAAAAGAGAAAAAATAGAATAAAATAAATGTGCTTCATAGATGTTCCAGGGCAGATACAAAGTCCAAAAATGAGGGGGGGGGGGGGTGAAAAAGAAAAAAGGGGAAAAAAAGAAGAAGAAAAAAGAGAAGAAGAAAAAAAAAAACAAGTCCGTCCAAAGAAGAAATACATAGATAAATAAATAGATGACGTCTTCTGTCCGAAACAGCGCAAAAAGCGCAAAAAGAAGAAGAAGAAGAAAAAAAAGAAAAAAAAAGTTTCATGGCTGTTCAAGTGCATGTTCATAGTCCAAAGAGAAAAAAGAAAAGAAAATAGCAAAAATCATCACCAAAAATGATCCTACCGTGGGTGTCACTGAAACTTATCCAGCTCTTCCACGCTTCTGACGACAAGCACTTTTGCCTGCTCTGGGGAACCATTTCATTTGATAAAAATGTTGCAATCTGCAGTCCAAGTAGATTGTATTTTCTTCTGGCTCCTCAGCAAACGGGCTTTTCGAGCGATGTCGGCATTTCTTTTCGTCAGGTGTTCGTTCATATACACGTTGGTTCCTTTCAGCCGCCACCCTTGTTAAAAGCTCGGTTTTGGTCTTTCTGTTCACCAGCCGTATGATCACGGCAGGTTTGTCGGCTTTAATTCTGCGAGGGAGCAGGTGGCATGCTTCTACGTTGTTGAATACCATAATTTAACTGCATTTTTATTTGGCAGATTATGACTGTAAAGAACTTTTTCAAATGTGTGTACACAAATTCTCAGCTTATCTATCGACACACATTTTTCAATAGAGTGCCTTAAGGTAATATAGTTCAAGTACTCACTCTTTGGAATATTATAATCAGTGTTTAGCTCGTCAAAGCTTTTAAAACAGTTACAATTATTATTAGAGAGTATGTGACAAAGCCTAGTTACTCCATTATCTTTCCACTTTTTCCAATTAATAACCTTTTTATATATATATATATATTATATCCTGACAGGAAGCCATACTGAGTAATGATTTGTGTAAGATGAAGAAGAGAGGATTCTACATCTGTTAAATACAAAATTATGTCATCACAGTACAGCAATATTTTATATGTTTGACTTCCAATATATATACCCTTAATATTATTTTCAGATCTTATTTTCTCGGCTAATGGCTCGATAACTAAATTCAAAAGGAGACCTGAAATTGAACAGCCTTGTTTTGCACCTCGATGTAAAGTGAAAGGTTTTGAAAGGGAGTCATTCGTTCTTACTGAAGCCGTAGGATTGTGGTAGAGCATTTTGATCCACTGTATAAAGTTAGTGCCGAACCCATATTTCTGTAGAGCATTAAACAAGAATGACCATTCAATGCGGTCAAACGCTTTTTCAGCGTCAATAGTACACAGTGCAGCTGACAGAGAGAGCTTTTTTGAATGTTGTATGATGTTAAATAATTTCCTTGTATTATCAGATGAGTATCGTTTCTTCATGAAACCAGTTTGGTCACAGTATCAGCTTTCCAATTACCTTAAATAATCTTGCTGCAAGAACTTTGGCCAGGATTTTATTATCCAGGTTGGTTAGAGATATTGGACGATAGTTCTTGCACAAAAGAGGATCTTTACCTTTTTAATGGATTAATGTAATGTGTGAATGATTAAATAACGGTGGAAAACTGACATTTTCATATGATGCGTTATACATCTGCAAAAGAAGAGGTGATAGATCCCCACTGAATTCCTGATAGAACTCTGCATTATAACCATCAGACCCTGGAGATTTATTTTTAGCAAAAGAATTTACGGCTTGATTTATTTCAGATAGAGTTATGGGCTGCTCTAATGTATGTTTTTCCTCTTCTGTTAAGAAGGGAAGCTTTACATTATTAAAAAGACTTTCTAATGACTCAGGGTTATCATCACCTTCAGACTCATAAAGGTTTTTGTAAAATTCAGTAAAAGTTTTGTTTATTTGATCTGGATCGAAGGATATCGAGTCATTTGGTAATCTAATACTAGAAATTTTATTTTTTGTCATCTGTTTTTTCAGTCTTGAGGCTAGCAGCTTTCCTGCCTTCTCCCCACTTTCATACTCATTCAATTTTTCTCTCTTTAGTTTATATTCAATGTTTCCTCTTATAATGTCATCATATTTCATTTTTAGTTTGCACAGTTCTGTCCATATTTCATTCTTGTATTCGTTGGACAATGAACTTTGTAACAGCTTAATTTTGGTTAACAATTTGCTTTCCTCTTGCTGCTGTGTCTTCTTCTTGAAGCTACCGATCTTAATTAACTCTCCTCTAAGGCAACATTTTAATGCTTCCCGTATCATTGGCAAATTATTTATGGAGTTTTTGTTAATATCCATAAATGTATGAATGTATTCACTTATTTGTTTCTTAATTTCTGGATCTCTGAACAGAGAATCGTTGACCTTCCACTGTTTAAAGCACACTGATGCTGTTTTTAATTCAAGGTCAGTCTGAATAGGACTATGATCAGATACCACAATTGGATGTATTAAACTTTGTGTCACATTTTTAACAATATCTTGAGAAATTAGGAACAAATCAATTCTTGAGAAAGTTTGATGTCTGTGGGAGTAAAAAGTATAGTCTCTTACATCACGGTGTAGTGTTCTCCAGATATCAACAAGCCCAACAGCATTCATTAACTTTAATAACGTAAATACAGATTTTTTCGGTTGGTTTATCTTCCCACTTTTGTCAACGTGTGGATGTAATGTTAAATTTAGATCTCCCCCAAATATAATTGTTGAGTCACCAAAATCTACTAATTTACTCTCAATTGTGCTGAAGAAACCTGGACAGTCTTCATTAGGTGCATATACATTTGCTAGAGTAAAGTTGTTTGACTCCACAGAAACATTAATAAAAATATATCTCCCGAGAGGGTCACTTAATACATTGTTAACTATGAGGTTTAATTTTTTATTAAATAGAACAGCAACACCAGCTCTCTTTGTAGAGTGTCCAGCACCAAGTACCTCACCCACCCATTCTCTTTTTAGATGACTGAGTTTCTCTGTTTTTACATGTGTTTCTTGGAGAAAGGCGATATCTAGGGAGAATCTTTTTAAATGCTTTAATATTTTTCCACGTTTAACCTGATTATTTGCTCCGTTCACATTCCAGGAAATAATTCTTAATTTTGTGCTATTCATTAAACCAAACTAAAAATCAAGTGCAAAACAAGATACATATATTTCTTCTTCATTTTCAAATGCATAAGGATACAACAAAAAACAGCCTTCTTAGTTTCCATTTTCCCACCCTTCCCTCCCTCCTCTCTTTTCCCCTCCCGTCCTCCCTCGAGCCACACCCACCCGTACACGTACATAGAAGGGGCCACACATAGGACAAAATAACAAACAAACAACAACAACACATGAAAGAAAAAAAACAGAGGGAAAACAAACAAACAAAAAACAAACACAAAAGTGTCCATAAAGATATCATCCATAATCTGTTCTCCTCGGCTGTCCATGATAAGAGTCACTATCACCTAATGCTTCCCCGCCCCCAAAAAAAGGTCACTCTTCATGGACAGACAGATGGATCCTGGAGACTCTGCTCTCAGTCTGTGGTTCTGACCTCTGCAAACACAAACATGTTTTTATTCACATCACATTGATCACTGATCAGTTCTCTGATCACTGATGCATTGTGGGAAGTGTCCAGTGACGTCAGCGTCCAGCACCACACACTGTAGTGAGGGATGGAAACAACACAGCAGCATCATAGACAACAGTGTAGAGTCAGTCAGTCAGTAACTGTCCAGTGTCCAGCTGCTGAACATCTGTCTCACATCAGCTCTACACAGGATCACACACACACACACACACACACACACACACACAGAGGACACACACAAAGGCAGGCTTGGGGAGTAATGGATTACATGTATAATGGTGTTAAAGACAAAGGAAACAGTAATCTGTTACAGTAGAAAAAATATGTCATCAGATTGCTGGTATATTTAATAAAATGGGGATTACTTCTTGTCAGGATTTCATTTTTAAAATCAAACACATATTTATGGGATACTCAGTGCTTTTGACTTTGAGTAATCTAATCGATGAGGATTGATGCATGCTGGCTGCCTGATATTCTTAATTTGCATGTTTGGTATTGAAGTAGACCAAAAGTAACTAAAAATAATCCAGTACATTACTTTGATTATATGATACTTAGAGTAAGTCACCGATTACTTTATTTTAACATGTAATTTGTAATTGTACTGGATTACATTCTTAAAGTAACTCTCCCAACCCTGCACACAGGTCTGTGTCTGGTTTCTTACTGTGACTCTGGAGGTCCAGGTCCAGGTCTGAAGTAAATAGGTTCATGTTTGGACCAGTCACTCTTCATGGACAGACAGATGGATCCTGGAGACTTTGATCTGTCCTCCTGTTTCTCCACATTAACACTCATCTTCAGGACTTCAGTCAGTCTGAGAGGGAACACACACACACACACACACACACACACACACACACACACACACACACACACACACACACACACACACAGAGGACAAACTATGATCACGTCCTTGTCTGATCCGGTTGTCGACCTCCACCACTCATAGTACTTTGACATTAAATCCATGTTCATCCAGTCACCGTGACCTTTGACCTTTGATGTTTGTTCTGAGTTTGAAGAAGTTGTGTGGAGGTGAATCTGAGACAATGTGCTGACGTATGTACGGACTACGTCTGACTCTTCTTCCCTCCACAGTAATAATAATGTTGTGTTGACACTCACTTGTCTCAGACTTCAGTTTCTCTCCTTCTGCTCCGTTCACTCTAACATGGCGTCTGAACAACTGCTCTGTGTTTACAGGAAATCACTCAAGTTCATGACGACAGAGGGAGGGGAAGTGACTTTCTACAGTAGAGTGGTGCCACCTGCTGGGCAACTCCTGGTATTACACCTGTATGGACAGGTGAACTCTGACACCATGAATAAACAGTGAGCTGAGATCCAGCTGTGGTAGAAGAGCTGCTGAGAGATTTAAAGACACTCCACTACAAGTTACAGCTCAGTCTGTTCTCTGTCTTATTCATCACACATGTTGTCATCTACTAATTTGTGTCTAAGTGTTGTAACTTAACTCGCCCCGGTCTGGCAACACGACCATATATGGAAAACACAACCACAACTAAATGTAAGTCCACACAGAAACCAGGAGGATACAAGGAGAATCATGATGAAATAGTTTTAGAAATGCACTCATTGACATAATGTGTTCCCTAGCCCCTTAACCTAACCTTAACCATTACTCTTAACCTAATTTAAACCTAATTATAACCTGAAGTCTTAACCCTCAAACCCTCTTAACCCTCAAACACACACACACACACACACACACACACTGGCCAATCACATTATCAGCATTATTTTCATCTCTCTCTCTGATTGGTTCAGGACGGCTACTTGCTACAGTGGACCTGATGTGTTCAGAGGAGGAGGAGGAGGAGGAGGAAGAGGAGGAAGAGGAGGAGAAGGAAGGAGGAGGGGGAGGAGAAAGGAGGAGGAGGAGGAGGAGGGAGGAGGAGGAGCAGGAGGGACTGCCTGGATGGCCCACAGCTTCTCTCAAGGACCTGGACCTCCTTCTGATGCCCCTCTCAAGGACCTGGACCTCCTTCTGCCTCATGTTAAACCACAGTTTCTCATGGTGGAGTGAAGCTGGACAGAGATTTATAACTGGACCAACACATCAACTCTGTCGTCAAAACCAGTTTTTATCGTCTGAGGCTTCGATCCAAGAAAAAAGACTCTGATCTGTCTCTGAGAGATTTAGAGATTCATGCTTTTAGTTCTACACGTTTGGACTCCTCCTCCACCTCCTCTTCCTCCTCCTCTCTCTCTTTCCTCCTCCTCCCCCTCCTCTTCCTCCTCCTCTTCCTTTTCCTCCTCCTCTTCCTCCTCCTTCTTCTCCTCTTCCTATTCTGCCTTCTCCTCTTCCACCTCCTCCTTCTCTTCCTCCTCCTCCATCTCCTCCTCTTCCTCCCCCTCCACCTTTTCCACTTTCTCCTCCTCCTCTTCCTCCCTCTCTTCTTCCTCTTCCTCTTCTTTCTCCTCCTCTTCCTCCTCCTGTTCCTCCCTCCTCTTCCTCCTCCCTCCTCTTCTTCCTCCTTCTTCTCCTCCTCTTCTTTCTCCTCCTCCTCCTCTTCATTCTCCTCCTCCTCCCTCCTCTTCATCCTCCTTCTTCTCCTCTTCCTATTCTGCCTTCTCCTCTTCCACCTCCACCTCCTCCTTCTCTTCCTCCTCCTCCGTCTCCTCCTCTTCCTCCCCCTCCACCTATTCCACTTTCTCTTCCTCCCTCCTCTTCTTTCTCCTCCTCCTCCTTCTCTTCTTCTTCCTCCTCCACCTCCTCCCCCTTCCTCTTCCTCCTCCTCCTTCTCTTCCTCCTCCTTCTCTCTCCTCCTCTTCCTCCTCCTCTTCCTTCTCCTCTTCCTTCTCCTCCTCTCTCTCCTCCCTCCTCCTCCTCCCTCCTTCTCCTCCCCCTCCTCTCTCTCCTCTCCCTCTTCCTCTCTCCTCTCTCCTTCCTTTACTGTAGTGCAGTTGTATTTTGATGATGTTTTATTGTCCAATCACGTCCCATCGTTTGTAGCTCATTAACAGCGTCACATGTAAACGACACTAATAACCATTAAACATTAATGATCTAGATCTAATAACTCTGAGACCAGATTGACACAGTGAAGTCAGTGATGTGTAAAAAGCTGCTGTAACTCTGATCGACCACCAGGTGTCGCTGTGTTCACATGTCTGAAGCTTCGTCAGGTTTTGTGAATGAGTTTGTGTCCTGGTTTAATAACTCATGACTCTTCAGGCTGCGTTCAAGGAAACCGGTTTTTCTCAGACTCCAGTGAAGTGGATCTTCTCCTCCGTCTGTTTCAGTGCACGTTGGTGACGGTGAGGACGACTCACGTCACGTTCAGGTGAGTCAGGTGATCTGACGCTGCTCGTCTCCTGACGTCGGATCAGACCGAGGCTTCATGTGTGTGTGTGTGTGTGTGTTCTTGTTCTTACTACGTTGTGAGGACCGGAGAGAGTTTTTCACCAGAGTGACGACATTTATTTGAAAGAGCGTTACAAGAGTGTGTTTGTGTCCACCTCTTCCTCCTCCTCCACCTCCTCCTCATCTTCTTTCTCCACCTTCTCCCCCTCCTCTTCCTTCTCCCCCTCCTCCCTCCTCTTCTCCCTCCTCCTCTTTCTCCTCTTCCTCCTCCTCCACCTCCTCTTTCTCCTCTTCCTCCTCCTCCTTCTCCTCCTCCCTCCTCTTCTTCCTCCTCCTCCGCTTCCTCCTCCTCCTTCTCCCCCTCCACCTCCTCCCTCCTCTTTCTCCTCTTCCTCGCCCTCCTCCCTCCTCTTTCTCCTCTTCCTCCACCTCCTCCTCCTTCTCTTCTCCCTCCTCCTCCTCTTTGTCCTTCTCTTCCTCCTCCTCCCTCCTCTTCATCCACCTCCTCCTCTTCTCCTCCTCCCCCTCCTCTTCCTTGTCCTCTTCCCCCTTCTCCTCTTCCTCCTCCCACCTCCTCCAGTTCCTCCTTCCTCTTTCTCCTCCTCCTCCTCCTTCTCCTCCTCCCCCTCCTCTTTCTTGTCCTCCTCCACCTCCTCTTCCCCCTTCTCCTCCTCCACCTCCTCCCTCCTCTTCTCCCTCCTTTTTCTCCTCTTCCTCCTCCCCCTCCTCCCTCCTCTTTCTCCTCTTCCTCCTCCTCCCTCCTCTTCTCCCTCCTCTTTGTCCTTCTCTTCCTCCACTTCCTTGTCCTCCTCCACCTCCTCTTCCCCCTTCTCCTCTTCCTCCTCCTCCTCCTCCTCCTCCTCCTCCTCCTCCTCCACCTCCTCCTGACTTTCTCTCTGAGCGTCTCCTCCTACAGACGTTCAGCTGAGGGAATTCGCTCCTCACCTGAAGCGTCAGGAGCTCATTATGGGATGTTTTACTTCTCTCTACAGTCTATGGAGGCCACTGAAAGAAGCTGAGCGCTCGCAGCAGGACAGATAATCAGATGGATAATCAGTAAAGTTAATAACTTCACTCTGATGTGGACAAGAATAAACTATTTCAGTGTTTCTCCTGTTGTGTGGCCGTGTTGCCCAAACACAACTCTTGAACAGGTTGAACTGTTTTCACAGTTAAAAAGCTCTTTGTTGTCTTTGTGCAGAGACAATATGAGATGTAACATTGCTAATGTAATAACATTGTAATGTGCTTTTTCAGTTTAGAGTTTGTGTCAATAAAGTTATGATAAGAGATGTTTGTTTTTCTTTCTTTTGGAGAGAAAAGTTAGTGATATTTTTTACTTCACAGTACTTAAAGTTCCAAGGCAAAAGTACTTCCTGTAGTTACAATATTATAAACACTTACTGTATTAATAGTACCAAAGTAAACAGTACTTCACTGTAGTTACTGTAACACAGTAAAACTACTTAATGAGCCATATGTAATAATATAAAAATAAAGGTATTTCCTGTAGATAGAGTATCAGAGTTAAAGTACTTTATATAAGGTATCCTTTAGTTACAGTACCAAAGTAAAAGTACTCCCTGTACTTACAGTAACACAGTAAAAATTACCTCCTCCTCTTCCTCCTCCTCCTACTCCTCCACCTCCTCCTCTTCTCCCTCCTCCACCTCCTCCCTCCGCCTCTTCCTCCTCCCTCCTCTTCTCCCTCCTCCTCCTCCACCTCCTCCCTCCTCTTTCTCCACCTCCTCTTCTTCCTTCTCCTCCTCCTCCTCCTCCTCCTCCTCCTCCTCCTCCTCCTCCTCCTCCTCCTCCTCCTCCTCCACCTCCTCCTGACTTTCTCTCTGAGCGTCTCCTCCTACTACTACTGTAGTTACTGTAACACAGTAAAACTACTTAATGAGCCATATGTAATAATATAAAAATAAAGGTATTTCCTGTAGATAGAGTATCAGAGTTAAAGTACTTTATATAAGGTATCCTTTAGTTACAGTACCAAAGTAAAAGTACTTGATGTTTTTATAGTACAACAATAAAAGTAGTTACGGTAAACAGCATAAGAGTAAAAGTACTTCTTTCAAGGTATCACAGTGGATACTTATCACATTTACAGTACCAGAGTAAAAGTATTTTCAGAAACAGAGTAATTGTACTTCATAATGTATCCTTTATTTACAGTACCACAGTAAAAATACTCCCTGTACTTACAGTAACACAGTAAAAATAACTCATGTATTTACAGTAGAACAATAAGAGAAGTTTCTGTAGATACAGCATCTCAGTAAAAGTACTTCCTACAAGGTATCACAGTGAATACTATAATATAGGAGCAGAGTAAAAGTTTCTATAATGACAGTATCACAGTAAAAGTATTTAGTTTGGAGTTACTGGAGTAAAAGTACTTCCTGTACTTGAGTGACAGGTGAAGCTCATTGTTCCTGTTTGACTCAACACCTTTACCTGTGACTGGATCACTGATGATTGACACATTGAAGCTGCTGCAGCGTTTTCGGAGTCTGTGATGTCACAGATGATGTCATGTGTGATGTCACATCCTGACAGGTTCACCTGCTGCACTTTACACTTTATTTCACTCCCACAGTCTCATCAGCTGTGGAAACAGCTACAGATCAGACTCACTGCAGAGTCTCCAGTCGAAAGTCTGGACTCTTCACAAGATCACGAAGCTGCTGCAGAGCTGAAGAGCTCAGGATGTTGTTGTTGCTCAGGATGCTGCTTCCTCCTTTCAGGTCCAGGTGTCTCAGGTGGGAGGGGTTGGACTTCAGAGCTGAGACCAGAGAAGAACAACTGATCTCTGACAAATCGCAGCCCTCCAATCTGAATAAAGAATAAAAGAAGAAGATGAAATGATTGATGATTGATCAGATGCGTCCTGATCAATGATCAGTGTGTAAATGAGTAGAGGGACTTTGTATGGGAGGACGTTTAGGGAGAAGACACTGAAATGTGTGAATGTACATACTATATTATTAAGAATAGAAAAGGGACGATTAATATCACTCACACACACACACACACACACACACACACACACCTGCAGTGATCAGATCATTGATTATTGATCAGACTGAGTGAAATGAGCTGAAAGTGAAGAGTCATTGTCAGTGTGAGAGAAGAACAAGTGGAAACATGAGACAACAACTATTTCAAACGTCCTTCATTCATGACATCAAAGTCAATGATTCTAGTTCTGAGTGAAGATCAATCAGGTTCAGTTGTGGATCAAAGATCTAAGATCTACAACAGTAACAGTCAGAGAACTGACCTCAGAGTCTCCAGTCTACAGTCTGGACTCTCCAGAAAACCACTCAGATGCTTCACTCCTGAATCATGAAGGTCGTTGTAGCCCAGGTCCAGTTCTCTCAGGTGTTTCAGGTGGGAGGGGTTGGACTTCAGAGCTGAGACCAGAGAAGAACAGCTGATCTCTGACATCCAGCACCACTCCAATCTGAATAAAGAATAAAAGCAGTGAGTTGAGGACAAAGCTCCGTGTTGACAGCGTTCAGTGTCTCATCATCTGTTCAGAGCTGAAGAAGCTTCAGAAAGAACAAGTTTAGAAAATCAAAGTCCAACAGCTGAAGCAACAGGAAGCAGGTTAAACAGTCACATAGAGAGAAAACAGCTCATTAATATTCATGAGAAGCTGCTGCTGCTTCAACACAGACGCAGTGACTCCGCCTCTTCACCTGTCAGCTCCACCTGTGGCTCCATCCAGACAAACTCATGTTGTGCAGCCACATTGATCAGAGATTTACTGACCATGCTCAAGACAACACACATGTGAGGCTGAACTCTGTTACCATGACAACTAACGTGTAGAAACACATGTTGAATGAAGCTCAGAGACAGAAAAACCTGAAACCAGCACACACACACACCTGCTCATTATGGGATGTTGGCTTTGAATGTTTCACTATAAACATCACAGAGCCTCAGGAAAGAGGTGGAGCCTGCAGCTATTGATTATAGATCAGTTATTGTCTGATACATCACATGTGTTTCTGTAGTGGAGGTGAAACATGAAGAGAAACAGAGACTGGACTAAAAACCAGTGAGGTGCAGTCAGGGCTTTGATTTATTCACTTCATCTAAAGTTGGATTCTTTTTGACTTTCAGATAACTTTACTACAAGTTCAATGTGTCAGAATGTGGTGATTTTCATGGTCTAATAAAAGCCAGTAAACAGAGCTAGCTTCTGTCCAGGCAGCAGCTGCACAAACCACTCAGCCATGTGTAGTATTACAGAGCAAAGGCCCAGAGCTGCTCTGCCTCTGTGACGCCTACAAATGTGTATGGTCACAAATGTTGAATTATTATATTTTAGGTGGTTTTTGTATGAAAAGATAAGCCAATTTGATGTGTTTTCTAATGATAGTATCAGTGTAGGTCTCTAATTCCACCACAAGGGGGAGTATCCCCTTGCGTGAGCGCTTGTTGTGGTACGCTGCGTCAGACTGATGTTCCACAGCTACCAGCCTGCAATGGAGAATGCACAGAATGACTTATGTCTCTTCTTTTCCTGTGAAAACAGGTTAGTAAAGTGTTAACTGACCACAACTCAGGTATAAGGACTGTTAAAAAACCTGTTGAATGTATAAATGAAGTCTTGAATGTAGAAATCGTGATGTAAACTGTGAGAAGCGTAAAAGAGAAATAGCTCCGCTTCCCCAATAGAAAACAACAACCCAAAATGGCGGTGTGACGATGTTTTTGCTCGGTTTTGTAGGGCTCCTGGGCATTTATTTTTCTTTCTTTTGTGAGTGACAGTATATTTGAATTGCAATGGGAACCGAAATAAGAATGAAGTGTAATATGAGTTCTGCGAAGGTGAATTAATGTGTTTTGTGTGAATGTTCATGCTAATGTACTGAGTCAGGTTAAAAGAGCATGCCAACACGTTGCTCGTATTGTTGTTTACGTGTGGAGGATGTGTATGAACGGGCTGTAGTGTAGTATAGTCTACAAGATGGAGATTCAAGGTGTTAAAAACACAAGTAAAACATAATTATTTTGGTTAAAAACAGTGGTAATGTAGCTTTGAGTACCCAAATGTGTTTTGTGATTTCACCCCGTGTTGGGAATGTTATACAGTTTATTGAGTTTTGACAGCTTATGGAGTATGTTTAGTGAATGGAACAAGTCAGTGAAGAACTGAGCATGTAAATAAAAATAGTAAAATTCTGTTTAATAAAAGACAGCGAACAGAGAACGCACAGAATGACTTCTGTCTCTTCTTTTCCTGTGAAAGCAGGGCATTTATCTTCTGAGACCAGGTGACTCATCTTGAGGCCTTTAACGCCTCGTCTGTCAGTCCGCTGTGTATGTGGCTGTTTGCACATGTGCAGTAAGTTCCCACAGAGAGTTCACATGGAGGTGAAAAGGCACAACGCTACGCTGCCTCTTAACTTAACGGCACCATGTCTGAGCTGCACTTCTGTTCACGTTGCCTTGGTGAATGGTCAACACACAGACGTGTCCCCTGGCTTTTTAGCCTCCAGCAGTTTAGCAGCTAATTCAACTGCAGTGATGCTCCACTGGAGAGGTGAACACCTTAATGAGCTTTCATCTGAAGAACAACAGCAGCTTTTATCTGACGGGAGACCAACGCCTGAGCTACGGTGGCTAACAGTTAGCAAGTTTTAACCTACTCTCTCTCTGACACTTAGACACTTTTACACACACACACACACACACACACCTGCAGTGATCAGATCATTGATTATTGATCAGACTGAGTGAAATGAGCTGAAAGTGAAGAGTCATTGTCAGTGTGAGAGAAGAACAAGTGGAAACATGAGACAACAACTATTTCAAACGTCCTTCATTCATGACATCAAAGTCAATGATTCAAGTTCTGAGTGAAGATCAATCAGGTTCAGTTGTGGATCAAAGATCTAAGATCTACAACAGTAACAGTCAGTGAACTGACCTCAGAGTCTGCAGTCTACAGTCTGGACTCTCCAGAAAACCACTCAGATCCTTCACTGCTGAATCCTTCAGCTTGTTGTTCCAGCTCAGGTCCAGGTGTCTCAGGTGGGAGGGGTTGGACTTCAGAGCTGAGACCAGAGAAGAACAGCTGATCTCTGACAATCTGCAGCTCTCCAATCTGAATAAAGAATAAAAGCAGTGAGTTGAGGACAAAGCTCCTTGTTGACAGCGTTCAGTGTCTCATCATCTGTTCAGAGCTGAAGAAGCTTCAGAAAGAACAAGTTTAGAAAATCAAAGTCCAACAGATGAAGCAACAGGAAGCAGGTTAAACAGTCACATAGAGAGAAAACAGCTCATTAATATTCATGAGAAGCTGCTGCTGCTTCAACACAGATGCAGTGACTCCGCCTCTTCACCTGTCAGCTCCACCTGTGGCTCCATCCAGACAAACTCATGTTGTGCAGCCACATTGATCAGAGATTTACTGACCATGCTCAAGACAACAAACATGTGAGGCTGAACTCTGTTACCATGACCACTAACGTGTACAAACACATGTTGAATGAAGCTCAGAGACAGAAAAACCTGAAACCAGCACCATTTATCTTCTGAGACCAGGTGACTCATCTTGAGGCCTTTAACGCCTCGTCTGTCAGTCCGCTGTGTATGTGGCTGTTTGCACATGTGCAGTAAGTTCCCACAGAGAGTTCACATGGATGTGAAAAGGCACAACGCTACGCTGCCTAACTTAACTGCATGTGAATGGGTGAATGGTTAGACACTTTTACACACACACACACACACTCATACACTCACACACAGCCCAGGTGTCTTATCTGTTGTAAACCTTGTAATAACAGCTTGTTGTTTACAGTTAGCTAACATCCTTGTTGCTCAGGTTTGAGTGTGTGCATCAGTTTCTGGACTGTTGTATGTCTGACCCAGCAGACCTCCTAACAGCCTCTGGTTGGACTCCAGAGAGAGGCCATGAAGGAAGCGAACAAACAGGTCCAGGTGACCATTTCTACTGCTGAGGGAATTCTGCATGGCTCTGTTCAGGAAGTCATCCAGGGTTAAATCAACATGTTGTTCACCAAAGAACTTCTTGATAACCTGTGTGTTCCTGTTGGTGAAACAGTGGAACATGTAGACTGCAGCCAGAAAGTGTGTGTGGATTTTGTTAAAGGTTTGTTGTGTGATGTGAGTGGTGATCCAATATGTGATCCTGTTATTGATCTGAGTTGTGTGTTAATAACAGCTGATGTCAGGACGGCATGGATTGTGGGGAAAAGGTGTTGCACATGTTTAAGACTTGGATCTGTGTAAACCATTGTGCATAAATGTGTTTGTTGTGAGGTTGTTGTGTGATGAGCTGTCTGAGGTGCCGACCCCCCACAGCCCTGGTCTTGGTCTGTGAGCGCCTGCCTACCCTGTCCTACAGCCTCAGTGTGGATCAGTAGAATATCAGCCTCATGTCTGCAGCTCAGTATCAACACAACTTTCACATCACATTCATCTGAGCACAGAAATAAAACAGAGTCTGACCTCAGAGTCTCCAGTCTACAGTCTGGACTCTCCAGAAAACCACTCAGACCCTTCACTCTTGAATACCGCAGGTAGTTTCCACTCAGGTCCAGGTGTCTCAGGTGGGAGGGGTTGGACTTCAGAGCTGAGCCCAGAGAAGAACAGCTGATCCGTGACAAACTGCAGTTCTCCAATCTGAATAAAGAATAAAAGAAGAAGATGAAATGATTGATGATTGATCAGATGTGTCCTGATCAATGATCAGTGTGTAAATGAGTAGAGGGACTTTGTCCTTGTGTTGTTGTAATCATCATGTGGCCTTCTACACACATCATCCACATGTCAGCACAGATTCATCAGCTGCTGCTGACCTCAGATCAGTCTGTCAATATACAATCAATATCTGATCAATACCTGTTGGTCCGTTTGAAAAAAAAAAAAAATATATATATATATGAGATTTTCTTCATCTGATATTATAATCCAGTAGAACTTTTTTATTGCCTACCTGGTAAAAAATATTTAAGTAACACATTATTTAACCTTTAAATAATGTTGAGGGTCCAATGTGACCGATGTTTACATTTAGGAACAGTAAAAACACCCTAAACATTTTTCCTCTGACTTTAAGTTGAACTTGTTCTTGACCAACACAATAGATAGCTCCATGTTGCCCCTGTGTGATGTTCAGGGACAGGTCAGGACAGTCTGAAGACAGAGAGCTCTGAGGTTTAAGTCCTATAATAATGAGATGAGATGAGATACACGTTGTGACGGTTTTTTTAGTACAACTTTTATTTTTAGTTAATGCTGGTGCCAGTCAGGCGTCTGTGTCACACTTGAATTCTAACCCCCACAAAGGATACACACTTAATCAATACCCAATAATTTCGGATAAGCATGTAACCTCCATTTAAAACATCTTTAAACACTGTACCCAGCACAAGAACAATAAAAAACAGGACACAACCAAAGCTTCTTTTCTTTTCTTTTC
The DNA here is from genome assembly GCF_905171665.1 of Trachurus trachurus. NCBI lineage: Eukaryota > Metazoa > Chordata > Actinopteri > Carangiformes > Carangidae > Trachurus > Trachurus trachurus. Next base: position 33,068,557 of record NC_139897.1, read on the forward strand.
CAAAAAATGTATTTAAATGGTCCATAAACAATAAACAGAGTTATTTTAATGATTGTTTGTCTCAGTTCAATCAACAAAAAATCAGATCTTCAGCAAAAACAGAAAATATCAGGAAAAACCCAAGGCAGTCATAAAAAAAGGAAAAAGCCAAAACAAAAGTAATCCAACAAAAATCAATCGGTAATTACTCACGCATGCCAGAAGGGGGAGTTGTCAACGCGCACCAGTCAGTCAGTCGTCAGTCAGTCAGTCAGTCAGTCAGTCAGTCAGTCAACAGTCATTTCCGGCCCAGCTCCAGCGGGACCAAATGGGAGGAGATCACGGATCGTCACAGGAACGGAAGCGGCCGAACGAGGCAAACGAACGGGATTAACTACCACTCTTTTACTTTTCCTCCTGCACTAGGCTGCTTTGGCAGCTCGAATCGCGCTCACTTCTTCTCGGGACACACACTGCTTCTTCGACTACTGCTGCTGCTGCTTCTGCTGCCGGCGCCGCCATGACAGTTATAACGTCTCTTTTAACCTGGCGATCACGTGAGCGGGGCATGACCTCGGCAACTCTACAGGTCTGTAGCTACGTCTGGACCACATGTCAGCTTTTCAGCTGCAGCAGAAGAAACTCCGCTGCTCCCAGCTGCACCGCGACGAGTGCCTTTTTTAATTTATTTATTTATTTTTAATTAAGCTCTGGTAGCAACCGGTGCTGACATAACCTAGCGGGATCGTTAAATATGTGTGCAGCGCACTGAGCGCACAAGGGAGAGAGGAGGTGAAAAGAGACAACAACACTGTAGACACTCCTAGAAAAGGATCGATTAACTGCAATTCATTTAATTATTTACATCCCTACTTGGCTTGACATGCACTGAACACATGTGATCACACAGCAGTGAGTGTCGAGCGAGGGAGAAGACACAAGGCGCTGCGTTCAAAGTTCCATAGGCTACTAGTATCTGTAGCCTAAGTGGCATCGGTGCATCATTTGTTAGTACTCGCCGATACAGAGGCCAGCATTTTAGTGCTGTATCGGGGCCCCATACCGATACTAGTATTGGTATCGGTACAACACTAGTTACATTTAGTGCATATAGTTAATTAATAGCTTGTTATTTTGTAGCCTGTATTCGTAACTGTCCAAGATGGCGGGGTGCCGTTACAGAAAATGGGCAGCAACAGAGATATACACGCTGAGAGCCGGATCATCGTCATCATCATCATCATCATCATCATCATCACCACCACCACACTGACCTCTGAGTGACCTCTGACCCTTCACCTTCTACCAGCTGCAGTAACATGGAGTCACAATCAGTCGCTGCTTCAAACTGAACTTCACACATTTGAACTGAACACAGACAAAAGTCCAACAGGTCCAGTCAGTGAACTCACCTCAGAGTCTCCAGTCTACAGTTTGGACTCTCCAGTCCAGCACACAGAACCTTCACTAATGAATCACTCAGGTTGTTTTCACTCAGGTCCAGTTGTGTCAGGTGGGAGGGGTTGGACTTCAGAGCTGAGGCCACGACTTCACAGTGACTCTCTGAGAGTTCACAACCAACAAGTCTGTGAAGAGAGAAAATATCAAATGTGTCAGAATCAAATCAGATGAAAGCTGCAGTAAAAACACAGTTGATGCATCTGATGACAGGACAGGATGATGTGAAGAACATCTGAGCTTCAGCTTATCTTCTCTGACTGAGTTTGACAGGAAACAATGATCCTCATCACTGTCACAGGATGGACGGGACCCTGAAGCAAAGCCTGCTCACTCTATATTATCCCTTATGTAATGTTTTCAAAGTCAAACTAAAAATAATGAGAAAAAAAAGAAAAACTCAGTTTATGTGAACTACTGATCTAAACTACTGATCAATAATTATATTGATCATGTCTGGACTCACCGAGCCTTCCTGCAGTTCCTCACAGCTGGGATCAGTCTCCATCGTCCCTCCTCTGATGTGTTGTACTTCTCCAGGTCCAACTCGTCCAGAACCTGCTCTGACATCAGCAGCATGTAGGCCAGAGCTGAACACTGGATCACGGAGAGTTTCTTCTTTGATCTGTTCTTTGACTTGAGGAACTGTTGGATCTCCTGATGAACTGACTGGTCCTTCATCTCCGTCAGACAGTGGAAGATGTTGATGCTTCTGTCAGGAGAGATGTAATCAGTCCTCATCTCCTTCAGGTTGTTGATGGTTCTCTGGATGGTTTCTGGACTGTTGTCTGTCTGACCCAGCAGACCTCCTAACAGCCTCTGGTTGGACTCCAGAGAGAGGCCATGAAGGAAGCGAACAAACAGGTCCAGGTGACCGTTTCTACTGCTGAGGGATTTCTGCATGGCTCTCTGCAGGAAGACATCCAGGGTTAAATTAAGATGTTGCTCTGCCAGGAACTTCTTGAGGACCTTTGTTTCCCTGTTGGTGAAACAGTGGAACATGTAGACTGCAGCCAGAAACTCCTGAACACTCAGATGAACAAAGCAGTAGACTGTTTTCTGGAAGATCACACTCTCTCTTTTGAAGATCTCAGTACAGAGTCCTGAGTTCACCGAGGCCTCTGTGACATCCAGACCACACTGCTCCAGGTCTTCTTGGTAGAACATGATGTTTCCTTTCTCCAGCTGTTCAAACGCCAGCCTCCCCAGCTTCAGAAGAACTTCCCTGTCGGCCTCCGTCAGCTCCTGTGGACTCGTCTCATGTCCTTCACCGTACTTGTTCTTCTTCCTCTTTGTCTGGACCAGCAGGAAGTGTGAGAACAGGTCAGTGGTGGTCTTGGGCAGCTCTCCTCTCTGGTCTGTGGTCAACATGTGCTCCAGAACTGTAGCACTGATCCAGCAGAAGACTGGGACTTGACACATGATGTGGAGGGTCCTGGACGTCTTGATGTGTGAGATGATTCGTCTGGACAGATCTTCATCACTGGACCGCCTCCTGAAGTACTCCTCCATCTGGGCGTCAGTGAAGCCTCGGACCTCTGTTACCCTGTCGACACATGAAGGAGGGATCTGATTGGCTGCTGCAGGTCTGGAGGTGATCCAGACCAGAGCCGAGGGAAGCAGATTCCCCTGGATGAGGTTTGTCAGCAGCACATTGACTGATGATGTCTGTGTGACATCAGACACAAACTTCTTCTTCTTGAAGTCCAGTGACAGTCGGCTTTCATCCAGGCCGTCAAAGATGAAGAGAAGTTTACAGACAGCCAGCTGCTCTGCTGTGACCTTCTGTAATGTTGGATGGAAAACATGGAGCAGCCTGAGAAGACTCAACCGCTGATCTCTGATCAGGTTCAGCTCCCTGAACGAAAGCAGAACCAGCAGACTGACATCTTGGTTCTCCAAGCCCTCGGCCCAGTCCAGAGTGAACTTCTGCACCGAGAAGGTTTTTCCAACACCAGCGACGCCGTTGGTCAGAACCACTCTGATGGGTCCCTGTTGGACAGGTGAGACTGTAGAGACGTCCTCTCTCTGTTGGACAGGTGAGACCGTAGAGACGTCCTTTCTCTGTTGGACAGGTGAGACTGTAGAGACGTCCTCTCTCTGTTGGACAGGTGAGGCTGTAGAGACGTCCTCTCTCTGTTGGACAGGTGAGACCGTAGAGACGTCCTCTCTGTGTTGGAGATGCGAATATTTAGAGAACTTATGTCTCATTTTGACAAAAAAGTTGTCAAAGACTTTGCCCCTCTGTTTGACAGGTGGGACTGTAGAGACGTCCTCTCTGTGTTGGACAGGTGAGACCGTAGAGACGTCCTCTCTCTGTTGGACAGGTGAGACCGCAGAGACGTCCTCTCTCTGTTGGACAGGTAAGTCTTTAAAGATGTCGTTGCACTTGATTGGAGTGTCATGGAGGGTCTTCTTCTTGGACGTTGTCTCCAGCTGTCTCACCTCATGTTGGGTATTAACCTCTTCACTCTGTCCCTCTGTGATGTAGAGCTCAGTGTAGATCCTGTTGAGGAGGGTTCCACTTCCTGTTCCACTTCCTGTTCCCTCAGTTCCTTCAGTCACTCGTTCACATCTGCTCCTCAGACTGATCTTATGTTGATCTAAAACCTCCTGCAGACCACGATATGCTGAGAGAGAAGAGACAGAGTCAGACTGAAGACAGAGAGTCTGACAATCTGATCAGATTATTTTCATCAGCTACAGAAAAACTACAGACAACCAAGAGAAGGTTTGTATCATCATCTTAAATGTCAGTGCAGTGTGATGGAACAAAGACTCTGGAGAAAACAACAGGTCCTGGTTTCACAAATGACCACATCAGCAGACAGATGTTCAGTCTCACTTTGTAGACAGCTGCTCTGATTGGCTGTCTGCAGTCCACCTCTGGTTCTGGGTCTTTGTCCAAGATCCTTTAGGACGTCAGAGACACCACTCTTCTTCCTCCTGTCAAGACATTTCTGGATCAACAACATGTCTCAGCTCCACATCTGAGCTGTGATTGGTTAACCACCTCAAGAGGGCGGGGCTTCAGTAACACTGATCACTGCTGTCTGGTTCCTGACTTTTCAAAATAAAAGTCTGTGTGTATCAGCTGCTTTAATCTCTACTGTGACTTCAGTTTAAAGGCTCAGACATGTGAATCATTAAAGTGTTGGTGCAGCAACGTTCACACTGACTGAGGCCGATGACACAGGAACATGAGGACGCTGTGCTTCATCAGTCTGATGGACAGAGTGTGTGTGCATGTTTCTGTCTCTGAGGTTTGTTGTGAACCTTCAGTGTCTGATGAATCTGGTTCCTGATTACTCTCTGTTTCCTTTAATGACTAAATCATCTTCAGCTCAGTTTACAGTAGAAACCGTCTCTTACCGTGACTCAGAAGGTCCAGGTCCAGGTCCAGGTCCAGGTCCAGGTCCAGGTCCAGGTCCAGGCTGAGGACTGAGGTCTGGAGGTTGTTCTTTGGACCAGTCACTCTTCATGGACAGACAGATGGATGCTGGAGACTCTGCTCTCAGTCTGTGGTTCTGACCTCTGCAAACACAAACATGTTTTTATTCACATCACATTGATCACTGATCAGTGGACACACACACACACACACAAACTAGGAAGTCATTTCCTGTTCGGTAATGTCACACACACATGCTTGTAATGCTATCTTTGTGAAGACACGCATTGACATAATGTGTCACTTCCCAAAAATGTCCTCATTCTGTTGGTTAAAAACTCTTGACGGTCCTCACAACGTAGTAAGTACAATACAAGAACACACATACACACACATACACACACACACACACACACACACACACACACACACACACACACACACACACACACACACACACACACACACACACACACACACACACACACACACACACACACACACACACACACAGGTTCAGGTTTCTTACTGTGATTGTGAGGGTCCAGGTCCAGAACTGAAGACAATAGGTTCATGTTTGGACCAGTCACTCTTCATGGACAGACAGATGGATCCTGGAGACTTTGATCTGTCCTCCTGTTTCTCCACTTTACCACTCATCTTCAGGACTTCAGTCAGTCTGAGAGGGAAACCAGTAACACACACACACACACACACACATGCGCGCGCGTACAGAATCAAGACAAACAAGTCTTTTCACTTGTCAGACCAAATTACACAACAAAAAAGCAGTTACTTCCTTGTATGAATTTGCCACTACCATAGTACTTTGACATTAAATCCATGTTCATCCAGTCACCATGACCTTTGACCTTTGACCTCTAAAGTCTTCTCAGGTCATTGTTGAGTTCAAGTCAATGTTCGTCGTGAGTTTGAAGAAATTGTGTCGAGGTGAATCTGAGACAATGTGCTGATGTATGTACGGACTACATCTGACTCTTCTTCCTCCACAGTCCACACAGACACACTGACTCTCACACTCTGACACAACAACAACAACAATAATAATAATATTAATAATACTACTACTACTACTACTACTAATAATAATAATAATAATAATGTTGTGTTGGCACTCACTCGTCTCAGACTTCAGTTTCTCTCCTTCTGCTCCGTTCGCTCTAAAATGCCATCTGAACACCTTTACCTTTACGTGTTTACAGGAAATCACACAAGTTCATGGTGACAGAGGGAGGAGAAGTCTCTTTCTACAGTAGAGCGGCGCCACCTGCTGGGTAACTCCTGGTATTACACCTGTATGGACAGGTGAACTCTGACACCATGAATAAACAGTGAGCTGAGATCCAGCTGTGGTAGAAGAGCTGCTGAGAGATTTAAAGACACTCCACTACAAGTTACAGCTCAGTCTGTTCTCTGTCTTATTCATCACACATGTTGTCATCAACTAATTTGTGTCTCAGTGTTGTAACTTAACTCGCCCCGGTCTGGCAACACGACCATATATGGAAAACACAACCACAACTAAATGTAAGTCCACACAGAAACCAGGAGGATACAAGGAGAATCATGATGAACTCCTTTTAGAAATGCACTCATTGACATAATGTGTTCCCTAGCCCCTTACCCTAACCTTAACCATTACTCTTAAACTAACTTAAACCTAATTATGACCTAAAGTCTTAACCCTCAAACAGCCCTTGGAAAAAGTGAGGACCGGCCAAAAATGTCCTCACTTCGCAAAAATGTCCTCACTCTGTTGGTTAAAAACTCTCGACGGTCCTCACAACGTAGTAAATACAAGAACACACACACACACACACACACACACACACACACACACACACACACACACACACACACACACACACACACACACACACACACACACACACACACACACACACACACACACACAGATCTTACAGGTGTTTTTCTGTGGGGAACAGACGCTGATTGTGCTGAGTTCATCTCTGACTCTGGGATTAGAAAGAATAAATTATCATGTGTAACAAGTGGGCGTGTTATTTTCATCCCTCTCTCTGATTGGTTCAGGACGGCTACTTGCCTACAGTGGACTTGATGTGTTCAGAGGAGGAGGAGGAGGAGTTTCTAATCTTGACAGTGATTTTAAACTAGACCAACAGATCAACTGTCGTCAAAACCAGTTTTTGGTCCTGGTCCTGGTTCTGGTTCTGGTTCTGGTTCTGGTCCTGGTTCTGGTCCTGGTCCTGGTTCTGGTCCTGGTCCTGGTTCTGGTTCTGGTTCTGGTTCTGGTCCTGGTTCTGGTTCTGGTTCTGGTTCTGGTCCTGGTCCTGGTTCTGGTTCTGGTCCTGGTCCTGGTCCTGGTCCTGGTCCTGGTTCTGGTCCTGGTCCTGGTCCTGGTTCTGGTCCTGGTTCTGGTTCTGGTTCTGGTCCTGGTTCAGACTCTGGTCCTGGTTCTGGACCTGGTTCTGGTCCAGGTTCAGGTTCAGGTTCAGGTTCTTGTCTTGGCTCAGGTTTAGTTCTCTGTCCTGATCTTTAATTTAGGAATGAATCATTTGTTTGAGCGATTAGCAGGAAGGATTAGAGTAACAGGGAGATAAGAGACTGTATCATAAACAATATAACATACCGGTACAGTACGTTATGTGTGCTGACGTTAGCAAGCCAGCAGCGATATTTAATCATGTGGACAGGCTACATGAATAAAAACAACAACAACTTGTGCTTTGTTTTAGATATTCAAGAATATTTTATTGATCAGCTGGCCTCCGATGATCAGAAAAAAACGTCAATTACAGGTCTCTTTTATGGTCGAAATTACCTGAGCTCCGGATGGGTCGGACATATTTTACACCGGCTTTTAGACGACCACGATCACATCATATTGAAGGGATCAGTGAGACATTCACAGACCGTCCACTTTTACCACGATGTGAAGGTAACGGTGAGAAGGGAGAGTAGCCAGGTTGTACAGGTCAGCTGTGACTGCGTCGCTGGCGGCTGCTGCTGCTGCTGCTGCTGCTGACACGCTGTACGTAACGTTACGGTCTAAACACGGACACTCCTCCTGAAGTAAGGGGCTGTGTTTTGCTGATGTTAGAGCAGTCGAGGACGGCACATGTCCTCCCAGCCTTCCCAGACATATTTACAGAAGAGAAAAGGTCCACTTCTTGGCGCTTGCATTCAAATGCCACAGAACCCATCGCTGCCTGACTGGGAGCTGTCACCGCAGTAATGGCGGCTGCTCGACTCGGACGGTTATTTCGCCAAATTCTTGTATAATCAAGCGTCTGGACTTCCTGACCTTGAACAGCATCCTCCTCCTCCTCCTCTTCCTCCTCCTGCTCCTCCTCCTCCTCTCTCTCCTCCTCCTCGTCCTCCTGCTCCTCCTCGTCCTCCTCCTCCTCCTCCTCCTCTTCCTCCTCCTGCTACTCTTCCTCTTCCTCCTCCTGCTCCTCCTTCTCCTCCTCCTCTCTCTCCTCCTCCTCGTCCTCCTGCTCCTCCTCTTCAACCTGCTCCTCCTGCTCCTCCTCTTCCTCCTCCTCGTCCTCCTGCTCCTCCTCTCTTTCCTCCTCCTCCTCCTGATCCTCCTTCTTCTCCTCCTCCTCCTCCTCCTCCTCTTCCTCCTCCTGCTCCTCCTCTTCCTCTTCCTCCCCCTACTGCTCCTCCTCCTCCTGCTCCTCCTCTTCCTCCTCCTCCTCTTCCTCCTCCTCCTGCTCCTCCTCTTCCTCCTCTCTCCTCCTCCTCTTCCTCCTCCTCCTCCTGCTCCTCTTCCTCCTCCTCCTTCTCTTCTTCCTCTTCCTCCTCTTATTCCTCTTCCTCCTCTTATTCCTCCTCCTCCTCTTATTCCTCCTCCTCCTCCTCCTTCTCTTCTTCCTCCTCCTCCTCCTCTTATTCTTCCTCCTCCTCCTCCTCATGTCAGAGGGAGGTGTGAGGGAGAAATCATTGTTTTCCTCAGTGCCACATACATCTGACTGTCGTCTGCGTAACAATGAAAAGAGACGCCATGCTTTCTCAGGATGGAGCCCAGGGGCAATAAACACAAAGAAATACAACATCCAACAGTGGAGCAGAGCTGGACTACACATTCCCAAGGCTGACACTCATGCTTCTGTCAGCCAGATATGATTCTAGCCACTCCAGAGCAGCACCACGAATACCCACTAGGTGGTGTAACCGAGCCACTAAGGTCTTGTGGTCAACAGTGTCCTAACATTTAAATTCCTACCAATTCAGTCTAACGTGAAGTAAATGGACCAGTTTCTGTGCACAGGGCCGTTGCTAGGAATTCTGGGCCCCCTGAAAGAATACTAAAGTGGGCCCCTGACTTTTCCACTTTTTTCTTAGACTACGTATGTATATAATTTTTTATTTAGCCTACTTTGTTTTGATGCTAATACACCATTACTATGAGTATTAGTCAGGGTCTTATGCAGAATAATTCAGTCATACAAAGATTAGACTACTGGGGTTTTTGGGGGCCCTACTGGGCGCTGGGCCCCTAGAATTATCATCACCTTTCTCCCCTATACAACGGCCCTGTCTGTGCATTTACTTTTACTTTGGCGCATCTGCCGATACGGTTCAGACATAATCTTTGTTGGAAAGTGACGGTATTTAGGAATCTTTATAGGAATCTTTAATCAATACCATGATTAATTGTGAAAACAGGTAATCGTGACGTCCCTATACCTGAGGACCTGCCGCGGACACAGGGTGGCGGTGTGAGGCCCGGTAACCAGTCTGGCTGCCCCCCCCCCCCCCCCCCCCCCCCCCCCCCCCCACTTTGTTGGTGAGGAAAGAGGAGCGGTATCTCTTCGGGTCCAGCTCCCCGTCACACACACCGATCAGGTTCGATTCCCCGGTGCCGCCGCCGGGTGAAGCCATGGTCGCTCACATGTGTCGGTGCAGAGCCTGAGGTCCGTCACCAAAATATCTCCGCCCCACTGACTGGACAGCGGGGAATGAAAGTCTTATAAATAATAATAATTTTTAAAAAACAGCCACAGAATTGCACACATGCCTTAAAATATAATGTATGAAAATGTTTCAGGTATTAAAATACACTTTTAAATGCAACATGGTGGTTAAAATAATGTAAAGTTAAGTTTTTACACCTCTGTGAACGAGGAAGAGAAAGGAAACCGGAAACTTCACGAACATAATAAACAGTGACACCTTGTTACACAAAATAAATAAAGAGAAAGAAAAAAAAAAGAAACACTTCACACTCACACACACTATTGACCCCTTGCAGCTACGTCACAATTAGAACGTTACGCGAGAGGTGACGCCATGACGGACGGCAGAAAGTGCTCAGTGATAATGTACTGCTCCATGGACTGTATGGGTGCCGTCCAACAATGTGGCTCGATCACTTCACATTACAACCTTACAGCATTATCACTTATTTTAAATAGAATATCTACTCATCCGTTGCAATAATACGTTTTTCCACTGCTAAGGAGCTAACGTCAGTCAGTGCCACACTCCCCATACAGCAGCTGCTGCTAACTACAGTTAACAGACCTGGAAAGTAAAACCTGGTCCGACCCGTGGGTGTTGAAGACCTGACCCGACGTCTGTATAATTAGTGATCATTCTGTGATTAAAGCCGGCTGAAAAATAAAAGAAAACAGGAAGCCGTCTTCGTTGTAATCGCCGCGATCCGTCCGCCGGCGGCAACTACGTTGTGACTGTGCTATGTTTAATACGAGCGTTAGCTGTTGTTAGCCACAGCATGTAGCTCAGCTAGTTAGCTTCAACTGTGTTTACATCGACTATACACTAGATAAACTAACTTATAATGGCATCGATAACGTGTCTGTATATCTTCACACTGGTCCTGTTGCTCATGTAACCCAGCTGCCAGTGGCCAGCCCCCGGTTCTTAGCTCTAAACCAGCAAGGAGTTGGTGCTTCAGACCAGTTTTAAGAACCAATAACCGGTTCTTAAGCGGTGGAAAAGCAAAGAACCGGTGCTAGTCAGGCTCTGGCTCCGAACCAGCACTGGAACCAGCTCAGTGGAACAGGAGGGGAAGCCCTACAACCACGGTATGTCATAAAACTATAACGCGCCCATTCAATTACATTGATGTTCACTGTTCTTTTGCCGTCCATCATGGCGTCCGGAGCTACCGCGAGTGGAACGTGACGTCACGTGCAAGGGGTCAATACTACTAGCTGCTCCCAGGACACTTAAATCCTTTGTTCCAGCCCTGTCTCTTTTAAAAATAACAAGACCTTTCCATACATACTTGATGTCTCACTAAGGATGCTCTCTAAGGAGAAGCATATCTTTGCTTGCTTCACAGCCTCTTTCATTCTCTTCCTCTCCTCCTCATATGCTGGACACCAAATTAACACATGTTCTACACATTCTACTTCCCCACAAAACTCACAACTTCCCGTCGGATGCTTCCCTATCATGTGCAATGTTTTATTTAATCCTGTATCCTCAGTCGGGTAATAACTGCCTCTTCCCTCCTACTTCTACTCAGGGTTTCTGCAGGTCATTTAAAAGCATTAAAAGTCATTAAATATATATTTTGCCAAAATGAAGGCCTTGAATGGCATTAAAAGGCATTACTTTTGATTCTCAAAGGCATTAAAAAATGTATAAAAAATTGATTGATTCATACAGTGAGATTTTGTTATCATTACATCCCTATAGAGCACAAAGAGCAGAAGAATAGGGGGATTATACAGTTAATTTACAGTAAATTTAAACGTGGGTGAAGAAATGGATCATTTAAATTAATTAATAAATTAAATTAATTATTATTAAATTACTATTTTTAGGTGGTGGCAGGCTACTGTTGACTTTTTTTTTTACATCGCTATCTGCAAAAATCGGAATCGGCAGGTCAGGCTTTTTAAAATTTGGTGATCTGCCAGAAAATTGCAGTCGGTGCTCCCCTATTGGTGTGATAAACATGCAGAACCAAGTAATTGGGTGTATGTATGCACACGTATAGTATTTGCAGTCACGGGCATTAAAAATGTTTGAAATGGCATTAAAAAGTATTCAATTAGATTTGCTGGTACCTGCAGAAACCCTGTCTACTGGTTCTCCTCCCACCACCAACCTGTTTTTGGATATTGTGCAAATGCCTGCTTGTATCTAAAAAAACCCACACGCCATGTTGTGCGCATATGGTTCTTGATTATACTCTTTGCTTCTGATCCGATCAGCCACACGACTGCACACATGCCTTAAAATATAATGTATGGAAATGTTTCAGGTGTTAAAATACACTTTTAAATGCAACATGGTGGTTAAAATAATGTAGAGTTAAGTTTTTACACGTCTGTGAGGTTCAAGGTATCCTTTATTTACAGTATACCACAGTAAAAGTACTTGTTACTGCAAAGGGACAGGACAATCGCCAACAAATCAGAGATGAACTTTTAATTAAAGCAGAAGTAAGCGATATTTTTGTGTTAATATAAGTCTTAAATAGTTATATCTTCCGACGGCAATCACTTCTATAGAGTGTTTGGTCTGAAACACGGGTCTGTCAGTCACTCTGCTCTGCTCTGAGCCCAGGAGAAAACTTTTCTCGTATCCTACAACCTTTATCCAATGAGGAGAGAGAACGGCATGAAGGGGCGGTCCTCTCTGTGTGTGCAGCCAAGGGATGCGCGTGAATGTGGTGACGTAGGGACGAGGACCAATAGATCCATGACGAGGGCGGGGGCTTCTAACTCCATCGGCTGACAAGACGTTATGGTGCGTTCAAGGCAACCCGTAACTCGTCTTTTTCCGACCTGTGAAGTCGTACCAGTTCTATCTGGTACGACTTCAGGGGTCGGAAGTTACGAGTGGCCGTTATAGTGACTTTCACAGGTGAAACAGGTCGGAAAAACACGAGTGGGTTGCCTGGAACGCTACAAAGTCGTAAGTCGTGACTTGAAGCTGTAATTTACAGTTTCAAAATCCTGCCTCGAACGCAGCATTAGCCAAAACGACCGGATCGCTTACTTCTGCTTTAACTTTGATTTGTTGTTGTGAAGCAGAAGAATTTATCTTTTTTAAGTTGACTTCTGTTTGCTGCAGATCTGTAGCACAAAGTCTCTTATACCAAACACAATATGTATCTGTTGCTAATGTTTTGTTGTATTCAATGTTGTTGTGTGTTTTAACCAGACAGTGAAGCCAAAGGACGATTTCTACATTTGTGGAGAATACATTTGATTGTTGTTATTATTACCAACACTTTTGCTGTTGTTGATTGAAGTAATAGTATAAACTTTGTTTGTATAGTTCTTATGGAGATAGACCTACAAAGTGCTTCAAAACTATTTGCTATACAACAAAACAAACACTGTAGATGTAATTGAGCAGCAAAGAATAAAAGGACGAAACACAGAAACTCCAAAGAGACATAATGGAATGGAGGGACAAGGAGAGTTTTATAGGTAAGTAAAATCTGAAAATCAACCTTCAGACTAAAGGGAATCACAAGTATGTGCTTAGTTTTCGTTACACAGGTTCCAGAAAAACTGGAGCTGCAGTACAGGCTGTCGACTACTAGATGGCAGCACAGGAGAGCTGAGGCCGATCAGTGTGAGAGGAGTTTTTCATCCAGAGGAACCAACACAAACTGAGTTCATGAAGAAATAAATGAATGGAATAAATAAACCTGCTGCATGTTCAAAGATGTTAATGTCACACTGACAAAGTCTTGCAAATAAAAATTATAAAAAGAGCTCAACATTTTTATTGAACTTCAGTTTATGATGTTATTCTGTTACAGTAAGTAGCTCCACTCCAAACATGATCGATAACCACAAACTGTGACTGATGAATTTCATTTTCTTTCTTTGATTAGCATATTAACATCATACATAACCTTTAAGCTGCTGTCAAACATTTTGAAAAACAAGATCGATCCATTTCTTTTTTTAGATATTCTAAATTTTATGTTTTAGAAAATAGAGCAGTGGGAACGTTCTTGGAAGCATAATTATTTTTCCAGACAATAGTTTCCATTTTACATAATTTTCCAGACCTGGAAATGTATCAAATCTAATTCCATACTTTTACATACTTGAGTAGGAATCCTGAATAAAAATGTTTCATATGATACACTGCAGTAGAAATACTTTATTTAGTTACAGTAGGAAAGTAGAAGTACTCCCTGTACTTACAGTAACATAGTAAAAATACTTCATGTATGTACGTTACAACAATAAGAGAAGTTTCTGTAGATACACCACGGTAAAAGTACTTCTGACAAGGTATCACAGTGAATACTATAATATAGGAGCAGAGTAAAAGTTTCTATAATTACAGTATCACAGTAAAAGTATTTAGTTAGGAGTTACTGGAGTAAAAGTACTTCCTGTACTTGAGTGACAGGTGAAGCTCATTGTTCCTGTTTGACTCAACACCTTTACCTGTGACTGGATCACTGATGATTGACACATTGAAGCTGCTGCAGCGTTTTCTGAGTCTGTGATGTCATAGATGATGTCATGTGTGATGATGTCACATCCTGACAGGTTCACCTGCTGCACTTTACACTTTATTTCACTCCCACAGTCTCATCAGCTGTGGAAACAGCTACAGATCAGACTCACTGCAGAGTCTCCAGTCGAAAGTCTGGATTCTTCACAACATCATGAAGCTGCTGCAGAGCTGAAGAACTCAGGGTGTTTTTGTAGCTCATGTAGTATCTTCCTTTCAGGTTCAGTTCTCTCAGGTGGGAGGGGTTGGACTTCAGAGCTGAGACCAGAGAAGAACAGCTGATGTCTGACAACCTGCAGTTGTTCAATCTGAATAAAGAATAAAAGAAGAAGATTAAATGAAGATCACACACACACACACACACACACACACACACACACACACACACACACACACACACACACACACACACACACACTCACACTCACACACTCACACTCACACTCACTCACACACACACACACACACACACACACACAGCTGAAGTGATCAGATCATTGATTATTGATCAGACTGAGAGAAATGAGCTGAAAGTGAAGAGTCATTGTCAGTGTGAGAGAAGAACAAGTGGAAACATGAGACAACAACTATTTCAAACGTCCTTCATTCATGACATCAAAGTCAATGATTCAAGTTCTGAGTGAAGATCAATCAGGTTCAGTTGTGGATCAAAGATCTAAGATCTACAACAGTAACAGTCAGTGAACTGACCTCAGAGTCTCCAGTCTACAGTCTGGACTCTCCAGAAAACCACTCAGATGCTTCACTCCTGAATCCTGCAGCTTGTTGTAGCCCAGGTCCAGGAGTCTCAGGTGGGAGGGGTTGGACTTCAGAGCTGAGACCAAAGAAGAAAAGCTGATCTCTGACAAACCGCAGAGCTTCAATCTGAATAAAGAATAAAAGCAGTGAGTTGAGGACAAAGCTCCTTGTTGACAGCGTTCAGTGTCTCATCATCTGTTCAGAGCTGAAGAAGCTTCAGAAAGAACAAGTTTAGAAAATCAAAGTCCAACAGCTGAAGCAACAGGAAGCAGGTTAAACAGTCACATAGAGAGAAAACAGCTCATTAATATTCATGAGAAGCTGCTGCTGCTTCAACAGACGCAGTGACTCCGCCTCTTCACCTGTCAGCTCCACCTGTGGCTCCATCCAGACAAACTCATGTTGTGCAGCCACATTGATCAGAGATTTACTGACCATGCTCAAGACAACAAACATGTGAGGCTGAACTCTGTTACCATGACAACTAACGTGTAGAAACACATGTTGAATGAAGCTCAGAGACAGAAAAACCTGAAACCAGCACACACACACCTGCTTATTATGGGATGTTGGCTTTGAATGTTTCACTATAAACATCACAGAGCCTCAGGAAAGAGGTGGAGCCAGCAGCTATAGGGATGTCCGATATTGGAAATTTCCCGATATCCGATAACCGATTTTTTCCAAAATTAGAATTTCCGATTCCGATAATAACCGATACCGATATGCAGGCTTTTTCCCCAAAAAAACTAATTAATCCTGTCAGAAATTAACACATTACTGTATGACTACATCTATTGTGATGCCCCACTGGATGCATTCCACAAATTAACATTGTTTATTTGTTTACAGACACTTATTTATTTAAGCAGGCTTTTAGTTCATGTGTTAAATTGTTTTATTCATTATATTTTTATGTTTTTACTGTTGTATTTTATTTTATTGTGAAGCCCTTTGTGATTTTTTTAGATAAACCTTACTTATTTACACAGACCACAGACACACACACACACACACACACACGGACGGACGGACGGAGGGGCAGGCAGGCACGGACGGACGGACGCGCGCACACACACACTCATCACACATCGCTCATTATTAATAATAGCTACTGCACAACTGAAAATATTGTAGGGACCCCGCAGTTATGTTCTTGTTATGATGTTTAAGTTCTGTGATTTCTGACTGACTGTGAATGTGTACGGGCAGGTAGCGTATGGTTGGATGAGAAACTGCGGGGCCGGGGTGAGTGTGAAGAAGACAGAGTCCTGTGTGTGTGTGTGTGTGTGTAGGTGAGTGAGTGAGGAGGAGCAGAGGAGGAAGTGAGAGCTGTCAGATAAGTTTGTGTTATGTTGTTGTAGTTACGTCGGATCGGACGCTACGGGGTCATTCCTATATTCCCACAGCCCTATGTTCCCACAGCCTTATGTTCCCACATTTCTAACTTTTGTTGTCACTGAAAATTAGGCCCTATGTTCCCACAGCCCTTTGGTCCCACCATTGGTTGTGTTTAGGCAATGAATAAAAGAGTTGGTTAAGTTTAGTAAAAAGACCCGGTAGAGGCTAGACAGGCCAGATAGATAGAGCCCAGATAGGTAGAGAGTCCAGTGGGAACATAGGGCCTAATTTTGAGAAAAATCTTAGAATTGTGGGAACATAGGGCTGTGGGAACATAGGGCTGTGGGAACATAAGGCTGTGGGAACATAGGCATGGACCCGACGCTACAATATCAATAAAAACATGTGCTTAACATCGACGTCGGACGTGAAATAGCCGCGAAGCGGAGCCAGTTTCCGTTCGGTGCCGTTAACCGACTGTGCCAGATGCGCCAGAGCGCGCACCTCTGTGCCAGGCTCGCGCTCGATTTGTGTTTATTCATTTTAACAGAGCGCGAGAGAGATTAACACAAACATTCACACAGGCTACACACACATATGGGCTACACATGATACACATACCCACAGACACATAGCTGAGGGGCCGTGGTACGGCACGGAGTGCGCGTCTGGTGGCGTGCCCCCCAGGGTGCTCAACCTGGTCAGTGGAGCACCCACGGAATCGGCGCTGCACGGAAGACCGACAGACACACACACACACAGACATAAAGCCTCTGACTGCTGGATCAAACCACCACTGCATTCGTTGTGCGTTGTACCGCAGCGCGCGCTGATTGACTTGAATAGGGCTGCTGCATTGCTACAACGTGCATGCATGTTTGTTTACAACAGAACAGCTGTAGTAAGAACACGTGGACTATTATTGTGAGTCTGAATCAGTGACAGCAATTGTTAAGTAGCGGATTAAGTAGCAACGGTCCACCGCTACTTAATTCACTATGAAGGCACGTTATCGGGTTTTCATTATCAGCAGAAAAACCGATAACGATATGTACAGATATTACATTTTTATGCTAATATCGGCCGATATTATTATTAGTATTACAGAGCAAAGGCACAGAGCTGCTCTGCCTCTTCTGTCAGTACGGTGTGGATGTGGCTGTTTGCACATGTGCAGTAAGTTCCCACAGAGAGTTCACATGGAGGTGAAAAGGCACAACGCTACGCTGCCTCTTAACTTCACTGCACCATGTCTGAGCTGCACTTCTGTTCACATTGCCTTGGTGAATGGTCAACACACAGACGTGTCCCCTGGCTTTTTAGCCTCCAGCAGTTTAGCAGCTAATTCAACTGCAGTGATGCTCCACTGGAGAGGTGAACACCTTAATGAGCTTTCATCTGAAGAACAACAGCAGCTTTTATCTGACGGGAGACCAACGCCTGAGCTACGGTGGCTAACAGTTAGCACGTTTTAGTCTTCTTCAGGTCCAGAGGCTGTGGACACAGTCACAGTGGCCCAATTCCAATCCGACCCCTCACGGACTCACTGACTTAGAGGCGTGTTCACGGGAAGTCTGTGAGTGTGTGAGGGCTGTTCCGTTGTCAGATCATCAAGTCAGTGAGTCAGTGAATGAGCCCTTACTGCCCCCTTACCGTAAGTCAGCACCGATGCTGACTTTGGGTAGGGGAATTGACCTTTCGCAAAACCACGCCCCTGAACGGTCATTGTCCAATCAGACATCATAGCAACCGTTACTATGTAAACAAGGTCCGTCAAGCTTCGGACCTCCGACAAGCAAAGTGTATTGTCAGACAGTAGTTACCCGAAGAGTTTGGCTGGGGGAGTCATGTTTTTTCCCTTCCCAAAGCTGAAAACACAACAGGAGAGGTGCCTACAATGGGTCAAACCGTGTGGAAGCCCCCCACAGCCGGACCCTTCTCCCACTCCCAGCTAAATGTCATGAAAATAAACAAGCATACAGCCTACATCTGCTCCAAGGTAAGCTAGCAGGACTAGGGCTGTATCCCAAATCACTCACTACCACAGTGTTTCCTCTAGGATTTTTTTTAAAGGGGGGGGGGGGGGGGGGGGGGGGGCGATCGGACCTTACAACTTTCACTTTCACCACGCACTGCTGCAGCTTCTCTCTCTCTCTCTAGCTCTGTGTGTGTAAATGTCAATAACACCACTATGAGGAGATGAATGAACGGAAGACATGCAGCGGTGTATTTGCGACAATTTTAAAAAAAACAGAAGGAGCTGTACGTATGAGGAAACACTGTAGCCTACTATAGTGTACTTCCACAGATTGAATCCTCTCGGTGGGGAGAAAAAAAGAAAAGAAGAAGCTCTGGTCTCGGTCCGCGACACAAACACCACGTCCTGTTACCCGTATTCTCTTGCAGATGCGCCACATGATGCAATTTATGAATCGATAAAAGCCGTATTTTGATCATCATTATGTTTACATTGTGACCACGCAATTTTGTAGTGGTGTCAGAATGTTTAGTGATTATTCATATTCATAAATATAGCGCTCATATGCCTCTGAGACTCTGATGCCTCAAGACGCTCAATATAAAAACACTGTTGACACTCGGGCAGCATCGAGAAGCTTGTCGGGCTAGCAACGGTAACTAAGGGGGGCGGAGCTTTTGCGAAAGGTCAATTACCCACAGTTCATAGCGTTGTGAAGTCAAACACATGAGATGCCGTCGGAACGCAAGTGTTAAAAAAAAAAGAAAAAGTAAATTACCACACGTAGGGCCGGATTTACTAAAGGTTTGCGTGTATTAAAACGTGTGCAAACGTGATTGCACGCGCAAACACATGTGCAACCTGATCTACTAACCGGACGCACCGAGGATTGCGTCCCTCACACGGGCAGAATAGCACGTGCGATCCATTTAGCGTGTTTGCCTTGATGAATATGTAAATATGGGCGTTTCAGCCAGAACGTGCAAAATACTGGGAGGAGTAGATGCAAATAGATTTATTTAGCGCACGCAATGTGATTTACCAAACCAGAAGAGATTGCGGTGGCTGTTTTTGCGTCTTTATTCACCACGTCTGAAAACCATGTACTAACTGATACAACTTTGCCAAAACGTATGCGTTTATTGGTTTGATACCTGTCAGAGCCCCGTGATCTTACATCTCTGCATTTCCTCACGTCTGGGTAATTCTGTAACAGTTTTTCAGCCGTGTTAAAAGTCATTTATGCGCCGTTACGCACGGGGCACGTCTGTCCTGCAGTGCGCTCCTCTCCTCTCCTCTCCTCTCCTCCTCCTCTCCTCTCCTCTCCTCTCCTCTCCAGTACCTGGCTGCTCAGCTCCGTCTCTCAGTCCCGGTCCCGGACTGAGACACGTCACCGCTGCCTTCACCCGTCTTTAATCCCTCTGGTCAGTGGTAAGAGCGTTTAGATCGGTGTGTCCCACCTGAGCTCTCTATTAATCCACTGGATCATGGCAATCACACACACATATTGTAGGTGTGTGATTGTCGCTGCAGCTGCTGCCTGTTCGTCTCACTATATGACGAGTTAGGCCCTGTAGCGATTTGTGTTTATTTATCTAAACAGAGCGCGAGAGAGATGAACACACATGCTGTCATTGTATGCATCGGATTAAATGTCATTCTGTCCCTTCGTCCATCCAGCTCTCTGTCCACTCTCTCCATGGCGGAAACGATTACGACGCGCAAAACCCTCATTTACATATTGTGGTTTGCACGTGTTTTCATTTAGCGGGTTACTCTTAGTAGATCACCTGTTTTGCGTGCACTAACCAAACACGCAATATTATAGCGGGCGCAAACAATATAGCGCCCGTTATCTGGGATCTTAGTAAATCCGGCCCGTAGTCAGAGAGAGCTCCGCCGCTCTCTTTATTGTTAATGGACTGGAGCAGCAACCAAAAAAAAGAAAGAAAGAAAAAAAAAAAGAAGTTTACTGTCAGTATTAACGTGCAGTTTGTGATTATTGATCAGATCTGATTATTGATCAGATCTGATCCGGGAACATTTTGTTTTGAGTCCGTCCACCTCACACACCTTGTGCGCGTTGAAAGTACGGTAAATTATCGGTCCAAGACCGGAGTCAACAACATGTTGTTGTCAAGGTAACGTGTCGTGAGAGTGGGTAAGTGCTGTTCCATTCATATTTACAGCATCTGGACCCTCACAGACTCTCACACTCTGTCACTTAGAGCTGACGTCACTTTAGTCAGTGAGGGTTCAGGGCTTGAGTCTTTAGGGGGCGGATTGGAATTGGGGGAGTGGCTCAGGAGAAACTGTCAACTGTCAGAAGCTGACCTCTGACCCCTCACTGACAGTGGAGTCATGTGACCAGAGGCTGCTTCACAGACCATAGATATATATAAGAAGACTAGATGACTCACACGCCGCTGCTGCCCAATGACACAGCGTTGCCAGTACGGCGGCCATCATGGCCTCAGAGCATTAAGCCTATGGTGCATGTTCTGCTATAATAACCATAACTTGCTCAATTTTTGTCCGATTTCAAAACGGTTTGATTTTTTATGAACGTCTATGCAGTTGTGATGCAGCATACTAAAAATCACGGATAATTTTTGTTGAGAGTGGTTTAAGTGTATGAATGCATGTAACTGTATTTGTCCATGGGGAGGCGCTGTTGCGCTGGATGTGGTCATGTGTCGCGTGGCCTGAAGGGAAAAACACTGCATTGTTCTCTCTCTCTTTGTACCTGGCTCTCACGGAGAGCAACATGTTTTTGGGCACCGAAATAAAGTATGCCGGTTGGCTGAAGAGACACCGTTCTTCTATAGAATTATTATTCCGCTGTAGTAGGCAGTGAAGCCTACCAATTAACAATTTTAATCATGTATTTTTTTTTTTGTAACAGTAACATTATAGTGACATTATGCAAATAGTTAAAGTAATAGCTACATACTGATTTATTTTTCACAGAGTTATGAATAGTTTTTTTAGTGAAGATGACTGGATCACCTATCTACTGCACTGTAACTGCAGCCAGAGTCAGAGCGAGTTGCCCGTTCCAATATAGCCGACTGTGAGCTACGCCTGCGTGTAGTCAGATCAACCCCCTTGTCACAGACACTGTGGACAGGAAGTAAACTCCTTTAATGTCATGTGACCATGAGCTGAAGCTTCCTTCCTGTGGAGCCCAGTGTTGATGTTCATGAGCCTCAGTGTCTCCACAGTGGGATCATCAAACCAACACTGTTCTCTGAGCTACAGGAGTTAAACCTGACCTCTCACACTGGGAAGCTGCTTTGACCTTTGACCCTGAACCAAGCAAAGAGGGAAAACTCAGATCACATCTGCTCACATCTGCTCAACTGCTTCAAAAATAATCCTAAAATTGTTGATAATGCGTGATCGTATTGCTGTTTGATGTATTTTTATGATTACTGCAATTGTTATGTAATTGTTGTTTTGACTTGATGTGCTCTCAACGTCATTGGAAATGAGGGTTTACCCTCAATGGCTTTCGAGATCTAGATAAAGGTTAAAGAAAGAAAGAAAAAACTTCAGCTACATTGGCTGATCCAGCTGTTCTGTTAGCAGCTTCATCTGAGAGCCAGCTCATCATCATCATCATCATCATCATCATCATCATCATCATCATCATCATCATCATCATCATCATCATCACACTGACCTCTGAGTGACCTCTGACCCTTCACCTTCTAGCTGCAGTAACATGGAGTCACAATCAGTCGCTGCTTCAAACTGAACTTCACACATTTGAACTGAACACAGACAAAAGTCCAACAGGTCCAGTCAGTGAACTCACCTCAGAGTCTCCAGTCTACAGTTTGGACTCTCCAGTCCAGCACACACAACCTTCACTGATGAATCACTCAGGATGTTTCCACTCAGGTCCAGTTTTGTCAGGTGGGAGGGGTTGGACTTCAGAGCTGAGGCCACGACTTCACAGTGACTCTTTGAGAGTTGACAACCATCAAGTCTGTGAAGAGAGAAAATACCAAATGTGTCAGAATCAAATCAGATGAAAGCTGCAGTAAAAACAC
Organism: Trachurus trachurus; assembly: GCF_905171665.1. NCBI lineage: Eukaryota > Metazoa > Chordata > Actinopteri > Carangiformes > Carangidae > Trachurus > Trachurus trachurus. The sequence continues at coordinate 33,090,995 of NC_139897.1, forward strand.
AGTTGATGCATCTGATGACAGGACGTGATGATGTGAAGAACATCTGAGCTTCAGCTCATCTTCTCTGACTGAGTTTGACAGGAAACAATGATCCTCATCACTCTCACAGGATGGTCGGGAACCTGTAGCAAAGCCTGCTCACTCTATATTATCCCTTACGTAATGTTTTCAAAGTCAAACTTGGTCAAAAATAATGAGAAAAAAAAGAAAAACTCAGTTTATGTGAACTACTGATCTAAACTACTGATCAATAATTATATTGATCATGTCTGGACTCACCGAGCCTTCCTGCAGTTCCTCACAGCTGGGATCAGTCTCTGTCGTCCCGGAGTTGATGTGTTGTACTTCTTCAGGTCCAACTCGTCCAGAACCTGCTCTGACATCTGCAGCATGTAGGCCAGAGCTGAACACTGGATCTCAGAGAGTTTCTCCTTTGATCTGTTCTCTGACTTGAGGAACTGTTGGATCTCCTGATGAACCGACTGGTCCTTCATCTCCGTCAGACAGTGGAAGATGTTGATGCTTCTGTCAGGAGAGATTGTATCACTCTTCATCTCCTTCAGGTTGTTGATGGTTCTCTGGATGGTTCCTGGACTGTGGTCTGTCTGACCCAGCAGACCTCCTAACAGCCTCTGGTTGGACTCCAGAGAGAGGCCATGAAGGAAGCGAACAAACAGGTCCAGGTGACCGTTTCTACTGAGGAGGGATTTCTGCATGGCTCCCTGCAGGAAGACATTCAGGTGTCTGTTTTTGATCTGTGGAGGACTGCTTGCATTGAATCCAAAAAAAATCTGAACCTTCTTAAACAAAGACTTCTGTTTTGGTTTCTCTCTCTGTTTGTAGTTTTCTTCTTTTTCTTCTTTGCTGCTGCTGCCGCCACCGTCTTTTTCTGCAAAGGACAAGTCCCTGAAATAATGTTCCCCAACTTGTTCTCTCAGGAACTTCTTGAGGACCTGTGAGTTCCTGTTGGTGAAACACTGGAACATGTAGACTGCAGCCAGAAACTCCTGAACACTCAGATGAACAAAGCAGTAGACTGTTTTCTGGAAGATCACACTCTCTCTTTTGAAGATCTCAGTACAGAGTCCTGAGTTCACCAAGGCCACTGTGACATCCAGACCACACTGCTCCAGGTCTTCTTGGTAGAACATGATGTTTCCTTCCTCCAGCTGTTCAAACGCCAGCCTCCCCAGCTTCAGAAGAACTTCCCTGTCGGCCTCCGTCAGCTCCTGTGGACTCGTCTCATGTCCTTCACCGTACTTGTTCTTCTTCCTCTTTGTCTGGACCAGCAGGAAGTGTGAGAACAGGTCAGTCGTGGTCTTGGGCAGCTCTCCTCTCTGGTCTGTGGTCAACATGTGCTCCAGAACTATAGCACTGATCCAGCAGAAGACTGGGACTTGACACATGATGTGGAGGGTCCTGGACGTCTTGATGTGTGAGATGATTCTTCTGGACAGATCTTCATCACTGGACCTCCTCCTGAAGTACTCCTCTATCTGGGCGTCAGTGAAGCCTCGGACCTCTGTTACCCTGTCAACACATGTAGGGGGGATCTGATTGGCTGCTGCAGGTCTGGAGGTGATCCAGACCAGAGCCGAGGGAAGCAGATTCCCCTGGATGAGGTTTGTCAGCAGCACGTTGACTGATGACGTCTGTGTGACATCAGACACAACCTCCCTGTTGTTGAAGTCCAGTGACAGTCGGCTTTCATCCAGGCCGTCAAAGATGAAGAGAAGTTTACAGACAGCCAGCTGCTCTGCTGTGACCTTCTGTAATGTTGGATGGAAAACATGGAGCAGCCTGAGAAGACTCAACCGCTGATCTCTGATCAGGTTCAGCTCCCTGAACGAAAGCAGAACCAGCAGACTGACATCTTGGTTCTCCAAGCCCTCAGCCCAGTCCAGAGTGAACTTCTGCACCGAGAAGGTTTTTCCAACGCCAGCGACGCCGTTGGTCAGAACCACTCTGATGGGTCTCTGTTGGACAGGTGAGACCGTACAGATGTCCTCTCTCTGTTGGACAGGTGAGACTGTAGAGACGTCCTCTCTCTGTTGGACAGGTGAGACCGTAGAGACATCCTCTCTCTGTTGGACAGGTAAGTCTTTAAAGATGTCGTTGCACTTGATTGGAGTGTCATGGAGGGTCTTCTTCTTGGACGTTGTCTCCAGCAGTCTCACCTCATGTTGGGTATTAACCTCTTCACTCTGTCCCTCTGTGATGTAGAGCTCAGTGTAGATCCTGTTGAGGAGGGTTCTACTTCCTGTTCCCTCAGTTCCTTCAGTCACTCGTTCACATCTGCTCCTCAGACTGATCTTATGTTGATCTAAAACCTCCTGCAGACCACGATCTGCTGAGAGAGAGGAGACAGGGTCAGACTGAAGACAGAGAGTCTGACAATCTGATCAGATTATTTTCATCAGCTACAGAAAAACTACAGACAACAAAGAGAAGGTTTGAATCATCATCTTAAATGTCAGGGCTGTGTGATGGAACAATGACTCTGGAGAAAACAACAGGTCCTGGTTTCACAAATGACCACATCAGCAGATAGATGTTCAGTCTCACTCTGTCCACAGCTGCTCTGATTGGCTGTCTGCAGTCCACCTCTGGTTCTGGGTCTTTGTCCACACTGGGGACAGGAGGGGGGTCCTGAAAAACCAGACTGGTTGCAGTATGAGGTGAAACATTGTTTGCAGAACTTGTGTCCACAGCTGGTGGAGACTGGATCCTTCAGGACGTCCTGACAGAGACCACAGCAGGACAGCTGCTGGTCCACAGAGACACCACTCCTCTTCCTCCTGTCAAGACATTTCTGCATCAACAACATGTCACAGCTCCACATCTGAGCTCTGACTGGTTAAAGCAGAACTATGCAGGATTTCGGCTGTAATTATTGTGGCTCAGAGACACTGTGATGGTTGTGTGACTTACTGTGAGGTGAATGGGGTCTAGGCCAATGCGCCCACCCCCCCACTGGCTGAAAACCGCACTTGCAAGATCAGTCGTCCGTCTCGGTGTTACAAATCTCGTCAATGGATAGAACTATTGCGAGAAACTGCCTTACGGCAGTACGAGATGAGAACGCAGATGACGCTATGCATGTCACGAATCATGATTGGTGAGTTCGGAAAGTCGGAGGAAACCATGGAAACATGAAATGTTTGTAGCCTACTGATGAAGTTCGGCTTGTGGCTAACACAGAGCTAATGCTAACACGGAAACACACACACACACACACACACACACACCATGGATATAAGATAATGTAGCCTAATACACCATGACAAACACACACACTCCTTCACGTTTTGGAACCTTTATTCATGTGTCTTTGTGTCTTTGTCTGTGTGTGGCCGTATAAGCATTAGCTCCATGTTAGCGTTAGCTCCGTGTTAGCACTAGCTCCGTGTTAGCATTATCTCCGTGTTAGCAGGGCTTAGCAAACACCGCTCTCTACCTTCAGCAGTAAACACAAGCACGTGGAGGGGGTGGTGGCGGCAAGTTTCTTTTTTTTTCTTTTTTTTACGACAGTGACATGTGCCTCCCAGAACTGTGGGGGAGCTCCGGATAGGGAAAAAAAAGAGAAACCAACGAAGGAGCGAGCTATTTCCGGCCGACTTGCATAGTTCTGCGGGGCTTCAGTAAGCAGAGGAGCAGAGAGAGAGACAGTAGAGGAAGACGAGTGTAGAAAGACGAGCTGAATGAAGACCTGGTCCTGAACTGGTCTGGTTTCTGTCTCTGTTTATCTGTTCACTGCAAAAACTCAAAAACTTTGCAAGAATATTTGTCTTATTTCTTTTCAAAATGTCTCATTTCTTGTCAAAACTAATCTCTTTCAACTTAAAATAAGACTCATCACCTAAAAATTAACTTGTTTTTAGATCATTTTCACTTGTTTCAAACACATTTTCACGTGAAATAAGTATAACAATCTGCCAGTGAAAGCAGGTTTTTAGTGTAATAAGAAAGAGAAACTTGCTCCACTATCAGATTTTTCTACTTACAGTATTTCAATTGAAAATATGCTTGAAAAAAGTAAAAAGTGTCTTAAAAACAAGCTACTTTTTCATGTTTAATGAGTCTCACTTTAAGTATAATTTGATTTGTTTTGACTAGAAATTACATTTTGACTAGAAATAAGACAAATATTCTTGGTAATATTTTGAGTTTTTGCAGTGTTGACCTTAAATCTGGACTCTTAAACAAACTCCCTGTTAGTTTGAGTCTCTTCAGTTCTACGTCGTCTCATCTGCTTTTTACTCCAAATGTGTGAAATGATTAAGAAGCTGTTGGTGGTGTTTTCCTCTTTCAGACACTGATCATGTGTGTGATGTTGGTTCTGGACTGAGTCCTATCAGCTCTTTAACTAATGAGCTCCGATCCAGACGCTGCTGTGTGGCTCTAATCAACCTGAGTTGGAGCTCTGATCCAGTGTGAGGAGACTGAAGCTGACACCAGAAGCTTCAGCAGCTCCACCTGAGCTTCACTACATGTTGTGGAGAAGCTCAGACAGTCACAGACAGGAAACAGGAAACACTGATCACTCCTGTCTGGTTCCTGACTTTTCAAAATAAAAGTCTGTGTGTATCAGCTGCTTTAATCTCTACTGTGACTTCAGTTTAAAGGCTCAGACGTGTGGATCATTAAAGTGTTGGTGCAGCAACGTTCACACTGACTGAGGCCGATGACACAGGAACATGAGGACGCTGTGCTTCATCAGTCTGATGGACAGAGTGTGTGTGCATGTTTCTGTCTCTGAGGTTTGTTGTGAACCTTCAGAGTCTGATGGATCTGGTTCCTGGTTTCTCTCTGTTTCCTTCACATGAGTCTAATGACTGAATCATCTTCAGCTCAGTTTACAGTAGAAACTGTCTCTTACTGTAACTCTGAAGGTCCAGGTCCAGGTCCAGGTTCAGGACTGAAGTTTGGTGGTGGTTCATTGGACCGGTCACTCAGACAGATGGATCCTGGAGACTCTGCTCTCGGTCTGTGGTTCTGACCTCTGCAAACACAAACATGTTTTCATTCACATCACATTGATTACTGATCAGTGGACACACACACACACACACACACACACTCAGGTTCAGGTTTTTATCAGGTCTCTTATGGCGTTTTCCGCTAGCGGCGCGGCCTGCTTTTTTTTCTTCACCAATTGCCTTAGTACCTGGTACCAGGTACTATTTTTAGTACCTCCTCAGCCCTGGTTCCAAATTAGCCGAAACGATACTATAACGTGACGCCAGCCGACTGCCTTCCACTGATTGGACACAGCGTTGTCACTGGAAGAGTCGCAAGCGCTACGTCCGACATGAGAATCAAACCCGGAAATTTCGAAAACAGAGCGGCAACAGCGACCGCTGATCTGTATCGAGACTGTTGTTATTCCTTCACTTGAGTCAGACGATGCTGCGTGTAAACCACGCTGTGGTCCATAATAGAGGTGCAGACGAGTGAGTTTGGAGCTGATGAGCGGATCAAAAAAAAAGAGAGAGAGAGACAATGCGGCCCCGCGATGACCCCGCCCCTGCTGAGAAGGAACTAGAGGAACTCAGCTGTAATGTGTAGTGGAAAAGTGCCATTACTTTGACTCCGAAGGTCCAGGTTCAGAACTGAAGTTTGGTGGTGGTTCATTGGACTGGTCACTTCTCATGGACAGACAGATGGATCCTGGAGACTCTGCTCTCAGTCTGTAGTTCTGACCTCTGCAAACACAAACATGTTTTTATTCACATCACATTGATTATTAAAGAATAATTTCACCTCCCTATAGTTAGTTTGTGTAGTTAATGGTCTATCCCTCTGTGTCACAGTGGATTTCTGTTAGATTACTGTTGGGATCAGTTATCTGCCCTATTTTCTCTCTGAGGAACATGCCAAGGCCATGGTCCCTCTTTGGCGTCTTCAATCTCACTCTCTGGCTGCTTACAGACACAGCTGTAGAGTTAGATGCTAACGCTTTCCGTCACTGGATGACACTTTGTATTTCCTAGCTGGTGTGAATCCTTATCTTCATGTTTATGCATTATAGCCAACTGAATGTTAACACATCTCCCCTTTGCTATCTCGGCCCACCTTTCTAGTATAAGAATCTGAGCTTCACTGTTTGACCCTTAGAACTGAGGTGGATTCACGCACTCATGTTGTGATGACGACTCTTCTATTCTCCTTGTACAAGTGAATAAACTCCTTCAGCATAAGACATACAGGACTCTGGTACTTCTTCTTCTTCATCGGCATCACCACACATTCCTCCCTAACATTGATCACTGATCAGTGGACACACACACACACATGCTTGTAATGCTATCTTTGTGAGGACACTTCTTGACAAAATGTATTCCGTACCCTTACTCTAACCTTAACCATTACTCTTAACTTACTTTAAACCTAATTATAACCTAAAGTCTAAACCCTCAAACAGCTCTTGGAAAAAGTGAGGACAGGCCAAAAGGTCCTCAGTTCCCCAAAATGTCCTCACTCTGTTGGTTAAAAACTCTTGATGGTCCTCACAACGTAGTAAGAACAAGTAAGAACACACACACACACACTCAGGTTCAGGTTTTTATCAGGTCTCTTACTTTGACTCTGAAGGTCCAGGTCCAGAATTGAAGTTTGGTGGTGGTTCATTGGACTGGTCACTTCTCATGGACAGACAGATGGATCCTGGAGACTCTGCTCTCAGTCTGTGGTTCTGACCTCTGCAAACAAAAACATGTTTTTATTCACATCACACTGATCACTGATCAGTTCTCTGATCACAGATGCATTGTGGGAAGCCTCCAGTGACGTCAGCGTCCAGCACCACACACTGTAGTGAAGGATGGAAGCAACACAGCAGCATCATAGACAACAGTGTAGAGTCAGTCAGACATTAACTGTGTCCAGTGTCCAGCTGCCGAACATCTGTCTCACATCAGCTCTACACAGGATCACACACTGACACACACAGAGGATACAAAACACAGGCAGGGTTGGGGAGTAATCGAGTATTGGATTACATGTAATGGCGTTAAAGACAAAAAAAAGGAAACAGTAATCTGTTACAGTAGAAAAAATATGTCATCAGATTGCTGGTATATCTGATAAAATGGGGATTACAACTTGCCAGGATTACATTTTTATTGCAGTTTTCCTCCTCCACTGTTATTTTTTATTTCCTTCAAGACTGTAACGATCAGAGCAGGAGGACCCACAAAGCAGAGGCACAGACAAACGAGTGGCAAATTAGCAGGTCAGTTTATTCCTGGGTCAAAACCAGTAGATCAGTCTGTTCACAGGCAGAGGTATCAAAATCACTAGGCTAAACTCGTGGTCAAACAAAACTGGGTCAAAAGCTCGGGAAGTCTATAAATCCCAAGGAGAAAAGGCTGGAAACGCTCACTGAAACAGACGAGACGATCTGGCACACAGGGGTGGGAGAGCACAGCTTAGAACAGTGGTTCCCAAACCTTTTGTGGCCAAGGCACACCAAAGGACAAGTAAAAATCTCAAGGCACACCTATTGTTCAAAATAGCCTTCATAACACGTGTTATCACTTATATCAAAATATCTGTAAATGTGCATAATTATTTAATAATGCCAAATAAAATGTGACAAAGACAACTAGGCTACATTACTCACGAAATCATATTTTTTTAACGAAATATTTCAAAAATGTATTTGAAACTTTATCAAATTAGGCTTCATCAAAGCAGCAATACAACCATTTAAACCAGACAGGTCACAATAACCGTCCATGGTCCTACAGATTGATCAGCATTGAAACATATTGTGCAAAATATGGGGTTCTCTTTGAGGATTTTTTTTTAAGAATTGTTTTTAGGTATATAGTTTGCCTCTGTATTATGAAATGAGCGCATACAAAGTACTGATAGTAAATTAAAAATAATTATTTTTTGTGTAGTTGTATATTGCAATAATAATGTATGGTTGTCACAAAATCCCATGGCACACCTGGACTTGCCTCACGGCACACCAGTGTGCCTCGGCACACCGTTTGGGAACCACTGGCTTAGAACACAAGGGCTGGGGAGACAATGACACACAGGTGAGAGACATCAAGGTAATCACAGACAGGAAACTCAACAGGGAGAGGGGGATGACAGACAGCTCACCAAAATAAAACAGGAAATAAACAAGAAACAAGACAGGACAGAACCTTCTGTAACACTAAACAAACCTAAAGAGTCCTGACAAAGACGTCCTGTCAGCTTCAGGATGCTCTGACTGACCAGTGACTCATGGACGTTTGTCACGGGAGTGTTTTATTTTGAAATTTACCGGATACTCAGTGGGTTTGACTTCCTGTCTTGAGTGATCTAATCGACGTGGATTAATGTGTGCTGGTTGTGTGATATTCTTAATTTGCATATTTTGTATTAAAGTAATCCAAAAGTAACTAAAAGTAATCTGGTTGATTACTTTAATTGTGTGATACTTAAAGTAAGTTACTGATTACATTTTTAAAGTAACTCTCCCAGTCCTGCACACAGGTGTGAATCTGGTTTCTTACTGTGACTCCGGAGGTCCAGGTCCAAGACTGAAGTTTGGACGATGTCCCATGGACCAGTCACTCTTCATGGACAGACAGATGGATCCTGGAGACTCTGCTCTCAGTCTGTGGTTCTGACCTCTGCAAACACAAACATGTTTTTATTCACATCACACTGATCAGTGGACACACACACATTTCCTCTTCTGTGACGTCACACACACTTCAGGTTTTTATCTGGTCTCTTACTGTGAGTCTGGAGGTTCATGTTTGGACCCGTCACTCTCCAGAGACTTTGATCTGTCCTCCTGTTCCTCCACATTAACACTCATCTTCAGGACTTCAGTCAGTCTGAGAGGGAAACCAGTAACACACACACACACACACACACAGGATCAAGACACACCCAAATCCACCGAGGACAAACTATAATCACTTCCTTGTCTGATCCAGTCATTGACCTCCACCACTCATAGTACTTTGACATGTAAATCCATGTTCATCCAGTCACCGTGACCTTTGACCTTTGATGTTTGTTCTGAGTTTGAAGAAGTTGTGTGGAGGTGAATCTGAGACAATGTGCTGACGTATGTACGGACTACGTCTGACTCTTCTTCCCTCCACAGTCCACACAGACAAACTGACTCTCACACTCTGACACAACAACAACAACAAAAACAATAATACAAATAACAATAATATATGTAATAATAAATGTTATGTTGACACTCACTCGTCTCAGACTTCAGTTTCTCTCCTTCTGCTCCGTTCACTTTAAAATGGCATCTGAACATCTTTTCTTTCAGTTCCTCTGCATTTACAGAAAATCACAAGATCATGGTGACAGAGGGGAAGTGACTTTCTACAGTAGAGTGGCGCCACCTGCTGGGTAACACCTGGTATTACACCTGTATGGACAGGTGAACTCTGACACCATGAATAAACAGTGAGCTGAGATCCAGCTGTGGTAGAAGAGCTGCTGAGAGATTTAAAGACACTCCACTACAAGTTACAGCTCAGTCTGTTCTCTGTCTTATTCATCACACATGTTGTCATCAACTTTGTGTCTAAGTGTTGTAACTTAACTCGCCCCGGTCTGGCAACACGACCATATATGGAAAACACAACCACAACTAAATGTAAGTCCACACAGAAACCAGGAGGATACAAGGAGAATCATGAACTCCTTTTAGAAATGCACTCATTGACATAATGTGTTCCCCAGCCCCTTACCCTAACCTTAACCATTACTCTGAACCTAATTTAAACCTAATTATAACCTAAAGTCTTAACCCTCAAACAGCCCTCACTTCCCAAAAATGTCCTCACTTTGCTGGTTAAAAACTCTCAACGGTCCCCACAACGTAGTAAGTACAAGAACACACACACACACACACACACACTGGCCAATCACATTATCAGCATTATTTTCATCTCTCTCTCTGATTGGTTCAGGACGGCTACTTGCTACAGTGGACCTGATGTGTTCAGAGGAGGAGGAGGAGGAGGAGTTTCTAATCTTGGAGTAAAGCTTGACAGAGATTCATGCTTTTATTTCTACACGTTTGGACTCCTACTCTTCCTCCTCTTCCTCCTCTTCTTCCTCCCCCTCTTTCTCCTCCTCCTCTTCTTGCTCCTCTTCCTCCCTCTCTTCTTCCTCTTCCTTTTTCTCCTCTTCCTATTCTGCCTTCTCCTCTTCCACCTCCACCTCCTCCTTCTCTTCCTTCTTCTCCGTCTCCTCCTCTTCCTCCAACTCCTCTACCTCCTCCTTCTTCTCCTCTTCCTATTCTGCCTTCTCCTCTTCCACCTCCTCCTTCTCTTCCTCCTCTTCCTCCCCCTCCTCCTCTTCCTCCCTCTCTTCTTCCTCCTCCTCCTCCTCCTCCTCCCTCCATCTCCACCTCTTCTTCCTCCTCCTCCTCCTCCACCTACTCCTCCCTCCATCTCCACCTCCTCTTCCTCCTCCTCCTCCTCCTCCTCCCTCCATCTCCACCTCTTCTTCCTCCTCCTCCTCCTCCACCTACTCCTCCCTCCATCTCCACCTCCTCTTCCTCCTCCTCCACCTCCTCCTCCTCCTCCTCCTCCTCCTCCCCATCTTAGTCTCTCCCCTCCTTCTCTCTCTCCCTCTCTCCTCCCTCATCTCTTCTCTCTCCTTCCTTTACTGTAGTGAAGTTGTGTTTTGATGATGTTTTATTGTCCAATCACGTCCCATCGTTTGTAGCTCATTAACAGCGTCACATGTAAACGACACTAATAACCATTAAACATTAATTATCTAGATCTAATAACTATTACTACTACTACTGTTCTATCTTCCTCCCTCCCTCTAAGTCTCTCCCTGTCTCCCCCTCTCTCTCTCCTCCCCCCTCTTCCTCTCTCTTCTCTCACTCTATACTCGACTTCTTTCTCTCTGTCTCTCCTTTTCTCCCCTCTCTCCACGCTCTCTTTCTCCCCCTCCTCTCTCCTCCCTCCCTTTCTCTAAATACGATACGATACAATACGATCTCTCTCTCCTCACCATCTTTCTCTCTGCCCCCCTCTAAGTCTCTCCCCTCCCTCCCTGCCTCTCTCTCCCCCCTCTCTCCTCTCTCTCTTCCCTCACTCTCTCTATCCTCTTTCTCTCTGGCTCCTCTAAGTCTCTTCCTGTCACCCCCTCTCTCTCTTTCCCCCACTTCTCTTCCTCTCTCATCTATCTCTCTGTCCTCTCCTTCTTTCTCTCTGCCTTCATCCCTATGTCTCTCCTTTTCCCCTCCGTCTCTCTACGATCTCCCCCCCCTCACTCTTTCACCTCTTCCTCTCTTCTCTCTCCTTCCTTTACTGTAGTGAAGTTGTGTTTTGATGATGTTTTATTGTCCAATCACGTCCCATCGTTTGTAGCTCATTAACAGCGTCACATGTAAACGACACTAATAACCATTAAACATTAATTATCTAGATCTAATAACTCTGAGACCAGATTGACACAGTGAAGTCAGTGATGTGTAAAAAGCTGCTGTAACTCTGATCGACCACCAGGTGTCGCTGTGTTCACATGTCTGAAGCTTCGTCAGGTTTTGTGAATGAGTTTGTGTCCTGGTTTAATAACTCATGACTCTTCAGGCTGCGTTCAAGGAAACCGGTTTTTCTCAGACTCCAGTGAAGTGGATCTTCTCCTCCGTCTGTTTCAGTGCACGTTGGTGACGGTGAGGACGACTCACGTCACGTTCAGGTGAGTCAGGTGATCTGACGCTGCTCGTCTCCTGACGTCGGATCAGACCGAGGCTTCATGTGTGTGTGTGTGTGTGTGTTCTTGTTCTTACTACGTTGTGAGGACCGGAGAGAGTTTTTCACCAGAGTGACGACATTTATTTGAAAGAGCGTTACAAGAGCGTGTTTGTGTCCTCCTCCTCCTCCTCGTCCTCCTCCTCCACCTCCTTCTCATCTTCTTTCTCATCCTTCTCCCCCTCCTCTTCCTCCTCCCCCTCCTGCCTCCTCTTCTCCCTCCTCCTCCCTCCTCTTCTCCCTCCTCTTCCTCCTCCCCCTCCTCCCTCTTCTTCTCCCTCCTCCTCTCCCTCCTCTTTCTCTGCTTCCTCCTCCTCCCTCCTCTTCTCCCTCCTCCTCTTCTTCCTCCTCCTCCTCCTCCTGCTCTTCCTCCTCCTCCTCGCCCTCCTCTTTCTCCTCTTCCTCCTCCTCCCTCCTCTTTCTCCTCTTCCTCCACCTCTTCCCTCCGCTTCTCCCTCCTCTTCCGCTTCCTACTCCTCTTCCTCCTCCTTCTCCCCCTCCTCCCTCCTCTTCTCCCTCTTCCTCGCCCTCCTCCCTCCTCTTTCTCCTCTTCCTCCACCTCCTCCTCCTTCTCTTCTCCCTCCTCCTCCTCTTTGTCTTTCTCTTCCTCCTCCTCCCTCCTCTTCATCCACCTCCTCCTCTTCTCCTCCTCCCCCTCCTCTTCCTTGTCCTCTTCCACCTCCTCTTCCCCCTTCTCCTCTTCCTCCTCCCACCTCCTCCAGTTCCTCCTTCCTCTTTCTCCTCCTCCTTCTCCTCCTCCCCCTCCTCTTTCTTGTCCTCCTCCACCTCCTCTTCCCCCTTCTCCTCCTCCACCTCCTCCCTCCTCTTCTCCCTCCTTTTTCTCCTCTTCCTCCTCCCCCTCCTCCCTCCTCTTTCTCCTCTTCCTCCTCCTCCTCCTCCTCCTCCTCCTCTTTGTCCTTCTCTTCCTCCTCCTCCACCTCCTCTTCCGCTTCCTCCTCCCCCTACTCCTCCCTCCTCTTCTCACTCCTCCTCCTCCTTCTCTTCTCCCTCCTCCTCCTCTTTGTCCTTCTCTTCCTCCTCCTCCACCTCCTCTTCCTCCTCCTCCTCCTCCTCCTCCTCCTCCTCCTCCTCCTCCACCTCCTCCTGACCTTCTCTCTGAGCGTCTCCTCCTACAGACGTTCAGCTGAGGGAATTCGCTCCTCACCTGTTGAGCCCAGCGTCAGGAGCTCATTATGGGATGTTTTACTTCTCTCTACAGTCTATGGAGGCCACTGAAAGAAGCTGAGCGCTCGCAGCAGGACAGATAATCAGATGGATAATCAGTAAAGTTAATAACTTCACTCTGATGTGGACAAGAATAAACTATTTCAGTGTTTCTCCTGTTATGTGGCCGTGTTGCCCAAACACAACTCTTGAACAGGTTGAACTGTTTTCACAGTTAAAAAGCTCTTTGTTGTCTTTGTGCAGAGACAATATGAGATGTAACATTGCTAATGTAATAACATTGTAATGTGCTTTTTCAATTTAGAGTTTGTGTCAATAAAGTTTTGATAAGAGATGTTTGTTTTTCTTTCTTTTGGAGAGAAAAGTTAGTGATATTTTTTTTTACTTCACAGTACTTAAAAGTTCCACAGCAAAAGTACTTCCTGTAGTTACAATATTATAAACACTTACTGTATTAATAGTACCAAAGTAAACAGTTCTTCACTGTAGTTACTGTAACACAGTAAAACTACTTAATAATCCATATGTAATAATATAAAAATAAAGGTATTTCCTGTAGATACAGTATCAGAGTTAAAGTACTTTATATAAGGTATCCTTTAGTTACAGTACCAAAGTAAAAGTACTCCCTGTACTTACAGTAACACAGTAAAAATTACCTCCTCCTCTTCCTCCTCCTCCTACTCCTCCACCTCCTCCTCTTCTCCCTCCTCCACCTCCTCCCTCCGCCTCTTCCTCCTCCTCCTTCTCCCCCTCCTCCCTCCTCTTCTCCCTCCTCCTTGCCCTCCTCTTTTCCCTCCTCTTCCTCCTCCTCCTTCTCCCCCTCCTCTTCTCCCTCCTCTTCTTTCTCCTCTTCCTCCTCCTCCTTCTCCCCCTCCTCCCTCCTCTTCTCCCTCCTCCTCCACCTCCTCCCTCCTCTTTCTCCTCTTCCTCCTCCTCTTCCTCCACCTCCTCCCTCCTCTTCTCCCTCCTCCTCCCTCCTCCTCCTTCTCCCCCTCCTCCCTCCTCTTCTCCCTCCTCCTCCACCTCCTCCCTCCTCTTTCTCCGCTTCCTCCTCCTCCCTCCTCTTCTCCCTCCTCCTCTTCTTCCTCCTCCTCCTCCTCCTGCTCTTCCTCCTCCTCCTCGCCCTCCTCTTTCTCCTCTTCCTCCTCCTCCTCCTCCCTCCTCTTCTCCCTACTCTTTCTCCTCTTCCTCCACCTCTTCCCTCCGCTTCTCCCTCCTCTTCCGCTTCCTACTCCTCTTCCTCCTCCTTCTCCCCCTCCTCCCTCCTCTTCTCCCTCTTCCTCGCCCTCCTCCCTCCTCTTTCTCCTCTTCCTCCACCTCCTCCTCCTTCTCTTCTCCCTCCTCCTCCTCTTTGTCCTTCTCTTCCTCCTCCTCCCTCCTCTTCATCCACCTCCTCCACTTCTCCTCCTCCCCCTCCTCTTCCTTGTCCTCTTCCACCTCCTCTTCCCCCTTCTCCTTTTCCTCCTCCCACCTCCTCCAGTTCCTCCTTCCTCTTTCTCCTCCTCCTCCTCCTTCTCCTCCTCCCCCTCCTCTTTCTTGTCCTCCTCCACCTCCTCTTCCCCCTTCTCCTCCTCCACCTCCTCCCTCCTCTTCTCCCTCCTTTTTCTCCTCTTCCTCCTCCCCCTCCTCCCTCCTCTTTCTCCTCTTCCTCCTCCTCCCTCCTCTTCTCCCTCCTCTTTGTCCTTCTCTTCCTCCTCTTCCTTGTCCTCTTCCACCTCCTCTTCCCCCTTCTCCTCTTCCTCCTCCCACCTCCTCCAGTTCCTCCTTCCTCTTTCTCCTCCTCCTCCTCCTTCTCCTCCTCCCCCTCCTCTTCCTTGTCCTCCTCCACCTCCTCTTCCCCCTTCTCCTCCTCCACCTCCTCCCTCCTCTTCTCCCTCCTTTTTCTCCTCTTCCTCCTCCCCCTCCTCCCTCCTCTTTCTCCTCTTCCTCCTCCTCCCTCCTCTTCTCCCTCCTCTTTGTCCTTCTCTTCCTCCTCTTCCTTGTCCTCTTCCACCTCCTCTTCCCCCTTCTCCTCTTCCTCCTCCCACCTCCTCCAGTTCCTCCTTCCTCTTTCTCCTCCTCCTCCTCCTTCTCCTCCTCCCCCTCCTCTTCCTTGTCCTCCTCCACCTGCTCTTCCCCCTTCTCCTCTTCCTCCTCCTCCTCCTCCTCCTCCTCCTCCACCTCCTCCCTCCTCTTCTCCCTCCTTTTTCTCCTCTTCCTCCTCCCCCTCCTCCCTCCTCTTTCTCCTCTTCCTCCTCCTCCCTCCTCTTCTCCCTCCTCTTTGTCCTTCTCTTCCTCCACTTCCTTGTCCTCCTCCACCTCCTCTTCCCCCTTCTCCTCTTCCTCCTCCTCCTCCTCCTCCTCCTCCAACTCCTCCACCTCCTCCTGACTTTCTCTCTGAGCGTCTCCTCCTACAGACGTTCAGCTGAGGGGATTCGCTCCTCACCTGTTGAGCCCAGCGTCAGGAGCTCATTATGGGATGTTTTACTTCTCTCTACAGTCTATGGAGGCCACTGAAAGAAGCTGAGCGCTCGCAGCAGGACAGATAATCAGATGGATAATCAGTAAAGTTAATAACTTCACTCTGATGTGGACAAGAATAAACTATTCCAGTGTTTCTCCTGTTGTGTGGCCGTGTTGCCCAAACACAACTCTTGAACAGGTTGAACTGTGTTCACAGTTAAAAAGCTCTTTGTTGTCTTTGTGCAGAGACAATATGAGATGTAACATTGCTAATGTAATAACATTGTAATGTGCTTTTTCAGTTTAGAGTTTGTGTCAATAAAGTTTTGATAAGAGATTTTTGTTTTTCTTTCTTTTGGAGAGAAAAGTTAGTGATATTTTTACTTCACAGTACTTAAAGTTCCACAGCAAAAGTACTTCCTGTAGTTACAATATTATAAACACTTACTGTATTAATAGTACCAAAGTAAACAGTTCTTCACTGTAGTTACTGTAACACAGTAAAACTACTTAATGAGCCATATGTAATAATATAAAAATAAAGGTATTTCCTGTAGATAGAGTATCAGAGTTAAAGTACTTTATATAAGGTATCCTTTAGATACAGTACCAAAGTAAAAGTACTCCCTGTACTTACAGTAACACAGTAAAAATTACCTCCTCCTCTTCCTCCTCCTCCTACTCCTCCACCTCCTCCTCTTCTCCCTCCTCCACCTCCTCCCTCCGCCTCTTCCTCCTCCTCCTACTCCTCCACCTCCTCCTCTTCTCCCTCCTCCACCTCCTCCCTCCTCCTTGCCCTCCTCTTTTCCCTCCTCTTCCTCCTCCTCCTTCTCCCCCTCCTCTTCTCCCTCCTCTTCCTCCTCCTCCTTCTCCCCCTCCTCCCTCCTCTTCTCCCTCCTCCTCCACCTCCTCCCTCCTCTTTCTCCTCTTCCTCCTCCTCTTCCTCCACCTCCTCCCTCCTCTTCTCCCTCCTCTTTCTCCTCTTCCTTCTCCCCCTCCTCCCTCCTCTTCTCCCTCTTTTTTCTCCTCTTCCTCCCTCCTCTCCCCCTCCTCTTTCTCCTCTTCCTCCTCCTCCTTCTCCCCCTCCCCTTCTCCCTCCTCTTTCTCCTCCTCCTCCTCCACGTCCTCCCTCTTCATCCTTCTCCCCCTCCCCCCTCCTCTTTCTCCTCTTCCTCATCCTCCCTCCTCTTCTCCCTCCTCCTCCTCCACCTCCTCCCTCCTCTTCTCCCTCTTCCTCCTCCTCCTTCTCCACCTCCTCCCTCCTCTTCTCCCTCCTCCTTCTCCTCCCCCTCCTCCCTCCTCCACTTCCACCTGCTCCTCCTTCTCTTCTCCCTCCTCCTCCTCTTTGTCCTTCTATTCCTCCTCCTCCCTCCTCTTCATCCACCTCCTCCTCTTCTCCTCCTCCCCCTCTTCTTCCTTCTCCTCCTCCTCCTCCTCCTCCTCCTCCACCTCCTCCTGACTTTCTCTCTGAGCGTCTCCTCCTACTACTACTGTAGTTACTGTAACACAGTAAAACTACTTAATGAGCCATATGTAATAATATAAAAATAAAGGTATTTCCTGTAGATACAGTATCAGAGTTAAAGTACTTTATATAAGGTATCCTTTAGTTACAGTACCAAAGTAAAAGTACTTGATGTATTTATAGTACAACAATAAAAGTAGTTTCTGTAAACAGCATAAGAGTAAAAGTACTTCTTTCAAGGTATCACAGTGGATACTTATCACATTTACAGTACCAGAGTAAAAGTATTTTCAGAAACAGAGTAATTGCACTTCAAGGTATCCTTTATTTACAGTACCACAGTAAAAATACTCCCTGTACTTACAGTAACACAACAAAAATAACTCATGTATTTACAGTAGAACAATGAGAGTAGTTTCTGTAGATACAGCATCTCAGTAAAAGTACTTCCTACAAGGTATCACAGTGAATACTATAATATAGGAGCAGAGTAAAAGTTTATATAATGACAGTATCACAGTAAAAGTATTTAGTTAGGAGTTAGTGGAGTAAAAGTACTTCCTGTACTTGAGTGACAGGTGAAGCTCATTGTTCCTGTTTGACTCAACACCTTTACCTGTGACTGGATCACTGATGATTGACACATTGAAGCTGCTGCAGCGTTTTCTGAGTCTGTGATGTCATAGATGATGTCATATGTGATGTCACATCCTGACAGGTTCACCTGCTGCACTTTACACTTTATTTCACTCCCACAGTCTCATCAGCTGTGGAAACAGCTACAGATCAGTAACACTGCAGAGTCTCCAGTCGAAAGTCTGGACTCTTCACAAGATCATGAAGCTGCTGCAGAGATGAAGAGCTCAGGTTGTTGGAGTATCCTCTCAGGTCCAGTTCTCTCAGGTGGGAGGGGTTGGACTTCAGAGCTGAGACCAGAGAAGAACAGCTGATCTCTGACAAACTGCACCACCTCAATCTGAATAAAGAATAAAAGCAGTGAGTTGAGGACAAAGCTCCTTGTTGACAGCGTTCAGTGTCTCATCATC